>NC_053390.1:80069632-80375882 GCF_905171765.1 Bufo bufo
TGGCTTCTGTATAATCAAGTCACAGAACATGAGAAAAGAACTGAGATTTCATGCATTTACAAACTAAAATAAAAAACATAAAAATAAAAAATAAAATAAAACTACAAAACATTTGTAAAAAATAGTTCTATTTCATAAAGCATGAATGTAAACACAGCAGATGACATATTTAGCTAGAATTAAATAAAAAAAATAAAAAAACATAAAATTGAAGTCCTTGTTTTCAGCTGTTGTTTGGCATACGGTGCGTATTGATTGAAATGTCAGTTTTGTGAGCTCTCCCTTACATCATTGTGTATATGGGACCGGGGACTGTGCTAGATGGTATCTGGTGCGATCTTGTCTGTCTGGTTCATGTAGAAATACCTTGAATTATTAATCGTTTAATCAATGGAAGTGCCTAACACCTTTTATAAAATTTTACAACAGAAGTAACATAGTCTCCAGTGGCAGACTTTTAGCATTTCATTGAAGGCCTGTTTTCATAAACTAGTCAGTAGAAATCAATCAATTCTCTGGTTTTCTCTTTTTATTACTTCAATTGAGATAACATCACAGACACCTTCTCTGTTATTTCCAGATTTCATGGAAATCAACACTAGTATTAACATACAAGTCATTCAAGAGAACACCATGATACGAGCATTTCTAGCACAGATTTTAAGTTATTTTACAATACAATGTATGCATAGATGCAGTATACACATCATGACCCCAGCAGAGTTGTGTGCACAAAGGCTGAAGAGAGGCACATTTAGTCCCTGCATCTTCATACATACCGCCATATCATATTATATAGTTAACTTTGCCATGGAACCAATGCACTTAGAGAGAATATATCATTCTGTAATATGTCATCTAATGGAACATCTTTCACATTTCTGCCCCTCATGATTCATGTCCATTTTTGCCCCCCCCCCATCATTTCACATTTCTGCCCCTCATGATTCATATCCATTTCTTGCCCCCACCATCATTTCACATTTCTGCCCCTCATGATTCATGTCCATTTCTTGCCCCCCCCCCCCCCCCCATCATTTCACATTTCTGCCCCTCATGATTCATGTCTATTTTTGCCCCCCCATCATTTCACATTTCTGCCCCTCATGATTCATGTCCATTTCTTGCCCCCCCATCATTTCACATTTCCGCCCCTCATAATTCATGTCCATTTCTTGCCCCCCCATCATTTCACATTTCTGCCCCTCATGATTCATGTCCATTTCTTGCCCCCCCCCATCATTTCACATTTCTGCCCCTCATGATTCATATCCATTTCTTGCCCCCCCCCCCATCATTTCACATTTCTGCCCCTCATGATTCATGTCCTTTTTTGCCCCCCCCCCCATCATTTCACATTTCTGCCCCTCATGATTCATATCCATTTCTTGCCCCCCACCATCATTTCACATTTCTGCCCCTCATGATTCATGTCCATTTCTTGCCCCCCCATCATTTCACATTTCTGCCCCTCATGATTCATGTCCATTTCTTGCCCCCCCATCATTTCACATTTCTGCCCCTCATGATTCATGTCCATTTTTGCCCCCCCCCCCATCATTTCACATTTCTGCCCCTCATGATTCATGTCCATTTCTTGCCCCCCTCCATCATTTCACATTTCTGCCCCTCATGATTCATATCCATTTCTTGCCCCCACCATCATTTCACATTTCTGCCCCTCATGATTCATGTCCATTTCTTGCCCCCCCATCATTTCACATTTCTGCCCCTCAGGATTCATGTCCATTTCTTCCCCCCCCCCCCCATCATTTCACATTTCTGCCCCTCATGATTCATGTCTATTTTTGCCCCCCCATCATTTCACATTTCTGCCCCTCATGATTCATGTCCATTTCTTGCCCCCCCATCATTTCACATTTCCGCCCCTCATGATTCATGTCCATTTCTTGCCCCCCCATCATTTCACATTTCTGCCCCTCATGATTCATGTCCATTTCTTGCCCCCCCCCCCATCATTTCACATTTCTGCCCCTTATGATTCATATCCATTTCTTGCCCCCCCATCATTTCACATTTCTGCCCCTCATGATTCATGTCCATTTTTGCCCCCCCCATCATTTCACATTTCTGCCCCTCATGATTCATATCCATTTCTTGCCCCCCACCATCATTTCACATTTCTGCCCCTCATGATTCATGTCCATTTCTTGCCCCCCCCATCATTTCACATTTCTGCCCCTCATGATTCATGTCCATTTCTTGCCCCCCCATCATTTCACATTTCTGCCCCTCATGATTCATGTCCATTTTTGCCCCCCCCATCATTTCACATTTCTGCCCCTCATGATTCATGTCCATTTCTTGCCCCCCCCATCATTTCACATTTCTGCCCCTCAGGATTCATGTCCATTTCTTGCCCCCCCATCATTTCACATTTCTGCCCCTCTTGATTCATGTCCATTTTTGCCCCCCCCATTATTTCACATTTCTGCCCCTCATGATTCATGTCCATTTCTTGCCCCCCCATCATTTCACATTTCTGCCCATCATGATTCATGTCCATTTCTTGCCCCCCCATCATTTCACATTTCTGCCCCTCATGATTCATGTCCATTTCTTGCCCCCACCCCCATCATTTCACATTTCTGCCCCTCATGATTCATATCCATTTCTTGCCCCCCCCCCATCATTTCACATTTCTGCCCCTCAGGATTCATGTCCATTTCTTGCCCCCCCATCATTTCACATTTCTGCCCCTCATGATTCATGTCCATTTCTTGCCCCCCCATCATTTTTTACATTTCTGCCCCTCAGGGATATTGCTCTACAGGTAATGGACAGATGGTTCACTTTGGTTAACCACGCCTGGTGCTCGGGTTTGTGCTGTGAATCCTTCAACAAAGAATGGGAAACCCTGTTACTCTCACAGTCCATCGCATTGATACACATCATTATTAAAAGGAGAGTAGAAATACTTTGTACTAGAAAATCTAAACATTGAGATAGAGAAATATAAGAAAACAATTGAGAAACTCCCCAAAGATAAGGAATTCGAAGAATGGGAAGAAAGACTATGTAAAGGTCTAGACAGGATAGAATCTGAGATTATGAACAAGAAAACTAAAAAATATAAAAATCATCCTAGATCTGGATCCAACCTACCACAGACAAAACAATCCACATCATATACAGAAAGAGGAATATGTCCTCAAGAAAGACAGTTAGAAAGAGGGGAGAATAGCAATTATGGCCAGGGTGGGTATAATATACCTATACAAAATAGATATGAAACCCTACAGGAACAGTATTTTTTAGACAGGACCCCACCACATCACAAACCACGGATAAGAAACAGACCATCACTTTCACCAAGACCAACCCAACACATACAGACACCGTCAAGGAAATCGGAACAAACCAAATTTTTCCTGGAAAATTCTGCGAACCAGCGAACTGAATTTTTTTTAAATTCGCTCATCTCTAACGGTAATGAATTATATTTGTGCTTGAATCTATGTGGTTTAATATAATTTACACATATACTTTCTACCCAGAGAACACTTTAAGAGACTTCATGGATTTGTGTAAACCTTTTATAGATGATTTATTATATTATAGCATGAATAGCCCTGATGATTAATGATTATATCCCTGTAATAGACATTGACTAAGATATTGGATTGTTTGTAATCTGAGCTTGTCTTTTAGAGACAGCACAAATTTAGTACATTGATTGGATGTACTGGAAGTCAAACCAATGATGTTTTTTTCATTAATCTTACTTTGAGAAATTTAGTCTTGTCATGCATTTATGGGCCAGGATGAAGAAATGACTTGTTCTCAAGATGTGAAAAGTTCTGACAAACCTTGTGCAGTCTGATTCTCAGTCAACGATATTAGGATGTAGTAGTCATACCCAAGCCCTGGTGCCTCCAATGTAATAAGTTACCATATTTTGCATCGGGGCACAGAAACTTAAATTTAGACCCAAACTTGTAATCTGATGTTATCTGCATGCTGTGTGGACCAGCTGTGGACACCTGTTACTAAGCATTTATTAAGGGATGTATTGGCCATAGACCAAATAGCAAAATTTCCTGGTGGGCTGATACTTATGCGGCCACCTAAGCTCTCCTGATGGCCGCAGGCCAGGTACCTAATGATCTGATGCTTAATGGCCGCAGTTGCCCTTCTGAACTCAACTGTATTGCCGTCCTCAGTACAGTGATACAGTTGAATACTGTGAAGAGAGCGGCAGTATTTTTTCTGCACTGTGGTATTTGATTCTGTTACGGTGGTACTTTCTGCTGCACTATGGTATTGCAGGCCCTGTCTTCTTCTGTTGGCCCTGCTTACTTATTTTACCCCATATTCTATCAATTTAGTTCCGCCTACAATATGGGGCCACTTTTATATTTTTTTCCAGGGCCACTTTAAGTTGCCAATTCGCCCCTGCATTCATTGTACGTGTTTTATGTCTTTGTCTAATATTGGACCCTAAAAATAATTTGCTGAAGAAGTCAACCCTCTTTAGCCCTCACTTGCTGATGTTATTTTCACAACAGGCAGAGAAGAGGAGTGCTCCCAGACTGCTGTCATACTTTGGGATCATAGCCTGCACATTTTTTTGGACCATTGATTGTCTATTAATTCTGCCCATGTGGTACTCATTATCAATCCAGATCCCTGTTTATGTTGCATGCCAAATGATCAAAAATTTTGGTTGCTAAAAACTATTGACTACCTGCAGTCCATCCATCAGTAACATTATTATCTTTTTATTATGATCATATTTTAGCACCAATTACTCCCAGTCTGCCGTACATATGAAATATGGAGGGGATTTAAATATATAACAACCCCTCTGTGGTCAGTTGTGACCACGGCATCAGAGGAGTAATTTACTGGTAGAGGGGTGCTCTCTGGAACTGAATGGCCCCCCTAATCAAGATATTGCAGTAACGATGAGGTTGCTATGGGAGTCAGGGCTCTGTACTTACTGCTTCCTGGTCTTCCTTGGCCTCTCACTGTGCTTTGACCTGCGCACAGCGTGAGGACTTTGGTACTTTGGTAAAAATTGGGCATCTGATCGGGGTCTGAGCTGAGGTCTGAATATGGGCCTTATTAACATTGTGGGTATGATCTAAGGTCTGATTAGTGGTCTTATTAACATTGGGGCTCTGTTCTGAGGTCTGATTAACAGTGGGGTCTGATTGGGGCTCTGAGCCGAGGATTGATTAACATTAATTTAATTTAATTTTTTTCCTACTCTGAAAGTTGCGTCTTATGGGCAGGTGCGTCCTATAGGGCGAAAAATAAGTTAATTGGTATTGCCACTTCCAAAAATGTCCTAATTAGTAAAATAGAAAGGTATATCCTTCAATGTGAAATTCATAATGGAAAAAAATAAAAATGCCCCAAATTACTGACTTATCGTCACTTTGCCTTAAAAAAAAAAAGATTAATAAAAACTCATCAAAAAGTTATACATACCAAAAATTGTATTAATAAAAGCTACAGATTATCCTGCAAAAAAGAGAGGTTACACGGCCCCATGCATGGAAATATAAATGGGTGTCAGAATTTAGCAATGCAAAGAACATTTTTTAAGTTTACTTTTTAAAGGTATTAAAACATAAAAACTATATAACTTTGGTATCCATATAATCGTACTAAATACAGGATAAAGATATTTTGTAATTTTTACTGCACAGTAAAAACTAAGCCCATAGAACAATGGCAAAAATAGAGTTTTCCCCAATTCCACCCTAATAATCGATTTTCCAGCTTTCAATACATTGCATGAAATATTAAATGGTGCCATTACAAAGTACACTGGAAAGTACTTTCCCACAAAAAAAAAATATATATATGAATGGAAAAACACATCGGTTATCGCTCTTAAAAAGCAGATATTGTCTACGAAGGGAAGGGGTTAACTTACATTACAATGAGCTCCTAATAGTGAACAGTTTCCCACAATGCCTTTCAAATAATGACTACTGTACTGATGCTTAGTGAACCTGAGTGACAAATTTAATAATTTGACTAATATTAAGCATTCCTGGTAGTCCCCTTTTTGAATAATTTTAGTTTGAATTAAGCTACTTAAAAATAGTTCAAAGGACAGCGGCGACACAATTGTAAGACTAACAATAGAAAATAATAGCTTTATTTCTCCCGAGGAATATTATTCTAATGTGCTTATTTTTTCCTATATAAAATGGAAATTAAGTCTTACTAAGGCTTGCTGTTCACAACATAACTGGTTACAGGCTGACCACTGAGAATTTTAAAGATTGCAAAACCCATTAATGTTAGTAAAACCTCATTTCACCTTTCTATATGACTTTATAACTTTCCTCTGCTATTGAGTGTAACGTGTAATATTTGGATTATTTGTCCATCATCATTTTATGAGGTTTGAACATGAAACAGAATGAGGCAGATATACTAATAGTGTTGCACTTTACATAGTCGGAATATTGGACAACCTAATATTCTGGAGCATAGACCTTTGTAAATTTGGAATATTGTAAATTCTGCACCAGATTTACGTTAGAATTAGAGATGAGAGAATTTCTCAAAAATTTGATTCGGTCGGTTCGCCGAATTTTCTGAAAAGATTTGATTTGATCCGAATTTATTTACGGCACATCACGTAAAAAAATAGCTATTTCCTGACTGCAGAGAGCCTGTATACACTGCGTGCAGAATTATTAGGCAAATGAGTATTTTGACCACATCATCCTCTTTATGCATGTTGTCTTACTCCAAGCTGTATAGGCTCGAAAGCCTACTACCAATTAAGCATATTAGGTGATGTGCATCTCTGTAATGAGAAGGGGTGTGGTCTAATGACATCAACACCCTATATTAGGTGTGCATAATTATTAGGCAACTTCCTTTCCTTTGGCAAAATGGGTCAAAAGAAGGACTTGACAGGCTCAGAAAAGTCAAAAATAGTGAGATATCTTGCAGAGGGATGCAGCACTCTTAAAATTGCAAAGCTTCTGAAGCGTGATCATCGAACAATCAAGCGTTTCATTCAAAATAGTCAACAGGGTCGCAAGAAGCGTGTGGAAAAACCAAGGCGCAAAATAACTGCCCATGAACTGAGAAAAGTCAAGCGTGCAGCTGCCAAGATGCCACTTGCCACCAGTTTGGCCATATTTCAGAGCTGCAACATCACTGGAGTGCCCAAAAGCACAAGGTGTGCAATACTCAGAGACATGGCCAAGGTAAGAAAGGCTGAAAGACGACCACCACTGAACAAGACACACAAGCTGAAACGTCAAGACTGGGCCAAGAAATATCTCAAGACTGATTTTTCTAAGGTTTTATGGACTGATGAAATGAGAGTGAGTCTTGATGGGCCAGATGGATGGGCCGTGGCTGGATTGGTAAAGGGCAGAGAGCTCCAGTTCGACTCAGACGCCAGCAAGGTGGAGGTGGAGTACTGGTTTGGGCTGGTATCATCAAAGATGAGCTTGTGGGGCCTTTTCGGGTTGAGGATGGAGTCAAGCTCAACTCCCAGTCCTACTGCCAGTTTCTGGAAGACACCTTCTTCAAGCAGTGGTACAGGAAGAAGTCTGCATCCTTCAAGAAAAACATGATTTTCATGCAGGACAATGCTCCATCACACGCGTCCAAGTACTCCACAGCGTGGCTGGCAAGAAAGGGTATAAAACAATAAAATCTAATGACATGGCCTACTTGTTCACCTGATCTGAACCCCATTGAGAACCTGTGGTCCATCATCAAATGTGAGATTTACAAGGAGGGAAAACAGTACACCTCTCTGAACAGTGTCTGGGAGGCTGTGGTTGCTGCTGCACGCAATGTTGATGGTGAACAGATCAAAACACTGACAGAATCCATGGATGGCAGGCTTTTGAGTGTCCTTGCAAAGAAAGGTGGCTATATTGGTCACTGATTTGTTTTTGTCTTGTTTTTGAATGTCAGAAATGTATATTTGTGAATGTTGAGATGTTATATTGGTTTCACTGGTAAAAATAAATAATTGAAATGGGTATATATTTGTTTTTTGTTAAGTTGCCTAATAATTATGCACAGTAATAGTCACCTGCACACACAGATATCCCCCTAAAATAGCTAAAACTAAAAACAAACTAAAAACTACTTCCAAAAATATTCAGCTTTGATATTAATGAGTTTTTTGGGTTCATTGAGAACATGGTTGTTGTTCAATAATAAAATTAATCCTCAAAAATACAACTTGCCTAATAATTCTGCACTCCCTGTAGTGATGTAGAACACTAAGTCTTGCAGTAACATGCATAGAGAGTCTGCTGTGGTAGTGAAACAATACTCTGAGTCAGTATGACACGCACATGAAAGGCGTCGCTTTTAGAATCACTGCACACTTCACAGTTATGGGGCCAAAACTGACCAAATAACTGAAGTATGAACTCAGCCTTACAGGTCGATGTTAGCGCCAGGTATAAAGAACCGTGCAGAGGCCCAAGATCCTACTGTAGCATAGAGCGCACTCCTTTTACACCATCGTCAGCTGATTCCACATAGATGTCTACAGAACCTGTTCTATTAAACGCCTATACAAGTAGAGCCCCCTTGACAGAGTGGAGAGGGTGTGAGCAGTGAGTTTGTGTTGACGTCACTGATTATTTTGCCCTTCCTCTGATCCATCAGAACAGTAACCCCCCAACAAACAGATCCTGTCTGTTGAGCATCCGCCTTCACTCGGTCAGCATTTGGTCAATAATCCATCAGTATTGCTAATGCCAAAAAAAAAAACAGGAGTGGATCCAAAACAGAGATGACACGTGAATAGAATATTTGCATGTCTTCTGTGTTTTGTACCCACTCCTGCTTTTGGCTACCAAATCATAAGCCATATTGGCTTTCCAATTTTAAAACATAAGGAGAGATACACATAGGAATAATAGCAATCATATTTCAAATATGTAGTCTTATATGATGTGTTGTAACAAAGCAAACAAATACGGAGATGTTACATGTATGGATATTGGTATTCACATCATAAACATATGGACAATCATTAATGTTATCAACATTGTTGTATGTAAGAAGATCATTTGACTATGCTATAGATATGAGAGTAGGTTCATTATCTACATCAATAGATGTAACATGTATAACAACTTATAGAAGAAGAGAAAACAAATGAGAATACAAAAGAGAATGTGACGAGAGTATACATTTGTTAGTCAACTCTCGTCTCTTGACCAATCCTTGACACACAGTACGCAATTTACTGTCTGGGAAAATGTAGCAGCCATGTATTCCACAACAAGAGTATTTTGTCATTCCTGCCTGAGCACCTTGCATAAATCTGTTCATTGATGTAATTTTTGGATACAATGTTTATGATATCTTTAATATCCGGTATGGCTGCTGTCTTCCAGAGTTTTGCAATCAATATCCTGTATGCAATGAGAATATGAGTTGTCAGGAATTGGACCAGAAGGTTCAGTTTATCTATTCCCATATTTAGTAATGCTGATTCAGGAGGAACAACTATTGGTTTTCCTACTATCATGCTGACCAATGTGTTTAAGTTGTTTCTTAGCTTTCTCAACTTAGGGCAGTTCCAGAAAATATGCATTAAAATCCCCCTCTGACCACACCCTCTCCAGCACTCGTCAGAACAAGATTCATAGTAGCAATGTAGTTTTACAGGTGTATAGTACCATCTTGTTGTCATCTTGTATAATTGTTCCCTGTGATTGGTGCATATAGTGGCCTTCTTAAATGTGAACAGTGCTTTGTGCCAATTGTCCAGGGTTAATATCTTGTTCTTATCAGTTTCCCACTTCTTGTGGTGAGGGAGCAATTCTGGGGTCGAGTCACAATTGGTGGGTTCATAGAGTGATTTAAAACTTTTTGCAGTAAAACTGGTGTGATTTGGGTTTAACAAGTCAGACAAGTGTTGGGGAAGACACTCCCCAGCAATAGGGTACTTTTCTCAGAGTTTCTTCAAGAGAATCGAAATCTATCAGTTTATTGCCGACCACTATTTTACGCAAAGATGTGATGCCTTTATTTGCCCAAGAGGTAATATTTTTGAGTCCAGCAAAATATTTTAGAGAGACAATTTCCAATTCATGTTCAACTGTGTTTGTGTTGCCACAATCAATCAATGTCTGAGAGCACCAAGCCTCCATAATTGCACTTACTGTGGTCATACACGATCTAGGCATGTTTGTATATTTTGTTGAATTCAAAATGAATTGTAACCAATCAGTTATTTGTAAAGTGGCGGACTCAATTTGGGCCCATGATTTTTGTGGGGTACTATTCTGTATCCAGTTCAAGGATTGTTTTAAGAGGTTGGCCTTATAGTAGGCAATGATATTTGGAAGTGCTATGCCTCCATTTTGTTTTTTTGGTGAGGATTTGTAAGGAAACTCTAGGTTTCGATTGTCACCAAATAAATTTTGAGGCTTGAGATTGAAATTTTATCAGTATGTTAAGAGGGATATGAATCGGTAATGCTCTAATGTGATATAATATTTTTAGGAGAAGAAGCATCTTATATAAAGCTAGTCAGCCAAGCCAACTCCATTCTTGTCTTGGGCTGCTAGGACATCAATATCTTTTTGTGAGTAATCTAATAGTTTTGGTAAATTTTTCCTAATCATAGTAAGTTTGTCCGAAGCAATTTCTACACCTAAATAGGTTATGGAATTAGGATTCCAGACATAGTTAAGTTTTTTTTTTAAGTTTAGTTTGGTTGAGTTGTCTATATTTATACCTAAAATATGGGACTCACTTTGATTTACCTTGTGGTAGAGTATGTGTCCAAGTCTGTCTAATTCCTCCTGGACCTCTGGTATGGAATCCAATGGGTTGGAGATTATCATTAGAATATAATCGGCAAATAGGCTTATTATTGAAGTGCCTATTGGGGTATTAATGCCTTTATTTCCTGGTTATTCCTCATATGGGCAACCAAAGTCTCTATAGCTAGGATGAACAACAAGGGGGATAGTGGGCATCCCTGCCTAGTTCCATTGGTGCTCTGAAAAATGTTGGAAAAAATGCCATTATATTGGACCCTAGCAGCAGGTCCAGAATATAAGGAGAAGATAGCTCTGATTAGGTCTTCCAGAATTCCATACTATGAGAGAGCGGTTTTCACATAATCCCAGTTGATTCTATCAAATGCCTTCTCTGCATCTAAAGACAGAAGCAGAGAAGGCGTCTTCTTGTACTTAGCCCAATGGACCAGATCTATGACCCTTCTTGTTCCATCTGAGGGCTGTCTGCCTTTAGTGAATCCGACCTGGTCTGGGTGGATCAGGACAGGGATCACTTCTTGTAGTCGAGTGGCCAGAATTTCGCATACAGCTTAATATCCACATTCAGAAGTCAAATCGGTCTAAAGTTACCTGGGCTAGTGGGATCTTTCCCTGGTTTAGGGACTGTAACAATATTAGCTTACAGCATTTCTGAGGGAAATTCACCATCTTGTTTTGCTTTATTAAAAGTGCTTGTTAAATGGGGGATTAATATTTCAGCAAAAAGTTTGTAATATTCTGCTGAAAAACCTTCAGGGCCTGGTGATTTTCCAGACTGTAATGATTTTATGGCATATTCAGTTTCTTTTTCCGAGAATGGTGCTTCTAAGGAAGATCGGAGGTCTGAGTTAATTTTAGATAATTGGCTTTGAGCTAGATATTGGGAATATTGCTCATGAGAAGCTTGAGGGATTGAGGGGTCGTCTTTTAGATCATAAATTTTTTTGTAGTATTCCGCTATTGTGTTAGCTATGTCGATTGGATTTCAATTTTTTATTTTTTTTCATATATCGTCTATCTATGTTGTACTCTCATTACTTTAGTTTTGCTAGCCATCAATTTGGTGGGTTTATTAAAGTCGCTGTAATATTTAGCTCCTATCTTTTTGGAAGTTTTAATGTAATTATTAAGCATTAGTTTGTGTCATTTAAAGGGAACCTGTCACCGGGATTTTGTGTATAGAGCTGAGGACATGGGTTGCTAGATGGCCGCTAGCACATCCGCAATACTCAGTCCCCATAGCTCTGTGTGCTTTTATTGTGTAAAAAAACTGATTTGATACATATGCAAATAATCTGGGATGAGTCCTATCCCTGACTCATCTCACGTACAGGACTCATCTCAGGTTAATTTGCATATGTATCAAATTAATGTACAGCACACCAGTAATCTGTAATGACGGGTGCCAGCGGCTGATGAAGCAATCCAGGCTTCCAAAACTAATAATCCCAGGAAAAGCATAAATATTTATTCACCAGATATACAACGTTTCGGTTTGCAAACTGGAAACTTTCTCAAGCAGTGATGTGAAAAGGGAGTGCACATAGCATATATATAGCATGTTTCAAATCAATCAATCAATCAATTACATAATTAAGTGTAAAAAGTAATACAATTCATAAAAATACATATCAAAATCCAAATATATATAGATAAAAAGCAGGAAAAATCCATAATAGACATATAAGTGACTTGGATTTGTATATCCAAAAACATGTGTTTGTCTCAATGACTGTAAGTCATATTTCATATAATTAAAGCAATAATAAACACCCAGGTGATCTTCATAACTAACATAATTAAAAACAATAGCTGAACGTTCGTGACCTGATCAGGATCCAAGCGACACACGAGGGTCTGGCGTGGTGCAGGAGCAACTGCGCCTGCGCGGCTTCTATTTCCGCACTTCTCCTAGTAATGGCAGTCTTCTGTAACCAGCGGGTCAGCTGATCGGAGGATCAGAGGTCAAATGATCGGAGTCTTGAAGTCACATGCGACCTGTTAGTACACGTTGCTACCGCAACCATCACGTGACTCAGGTCCTGCATTCTATAGACCGAACTTTTGTTTCTGTATCTCTCTATTTCCTCTATGATGGCCACGATCTTCCCAAAATAAATATCACGTCTGCAGTTCCGGATAGTAGAGAAAAAAATCTTAATTTGAACTATCATTAATAGACAAACGTAAAGTGCAGACTTAATTGATATACCTATGGGGTCATCAACAACTGCTGAGATCGCTAAATACCACCAGTTGTGTCTGTGGGTAGCACAGGCCACACTGCACTTGTCCCCAAGTACAGCATCAGGCCCGGCCCGCCCATCCCCCAATACAGTAAATTAAAAGCATAATGGCAGGGAGGATCTACCACCACAAGCAGCGATCCAATTCGGAGCGAATGCTGGGTGGTCTCATCACACACTGTCATCCAGGGGTTTCCTGGACGCGCATCGGGCTCCCGTTTCAAGGGGCTCCAGCGCATCCAATCCACATCCCATTTGTTAATCTAGTAATTGTCTGCAGCTCACCCTTGTCAAAAGTTAGGTGCAATTTGCACCCAAAGCTAAATCCAAGAGCTCCAGATGAGACAAGAGAACAGGCAAAAGAAGATAGTGACCTCATATTGGTGATCTATTCCCTTGACCATATCTCCTTATATACGTGTTCAATGATTGTCCAGCATCCTCATGTGTGGCGAGGATCCCAATCCCTTCTCCATGTACACCGAACGTTCAGCTTTACATATTCTGCAAGTAAAAATAATCAGGGAAAACATTAGAAACAATATATTATTTCAAAGCACCCCACATATAACTAGCAGGTCGACAAAGCAGGACTTGGGTCACAACCAGATAAATACATATCCAAGGTCTGAACTCAACATTCAATCCCATTGGTTTTAAGGTATTTAATTTCATGATCCAAAAAATCTCTCTCTTTTTTAGCAGTAGGCCTCTATTCCCACCTCTCAGTGATAATGGGACATGGTCAACGAGCATCCATTTTATGTCTTGTTCACCATGTCCCATTTCTGTACAGTGCTTTGACACCGGTAAATCCATCCGCTTTTTACGGATGGTATAGCGATGATAATTAAAGCATGTCTTAAAATCCAGTGTAGTTTCTCCTACATATAGTAGTAAGCAAGGGCACCACAACACATATATAACAAAAGACAAATCACATGTCAAATAATAATTAATTGTATATGTGACCTCAGTTCTTGGATGTATAAAACTTCCTCCCTTTTGCATGGGAAACATCCCTTCCTAGGAGTATTTAAGAAGGTTTGTCCCACTTTTTTAATTGGGCCTACATCGGCATGGACCAATCTATCTTTCAAATTCCTAGATCGCCTGTAAGACATCAAAGGTGCATTCTTAAATTCATCAACCTCACTGAGGCCATGTTTTAAAATGGGCCAGTGTTTGTTAATGATATTTCTGACCTGATAGCTGTCTTCTGTATAGGTGGTCACTAGGGGAATTCTATTAGTTTTCTGAACCTTATTTCTACTGGTAGTCAACAATTGCTCCCTGCTCACTTCCTCCACCTTTTTAATCTGTGCGTCAAGACTCCTCAATGGGTATCCACGTCTTTTAAAAGCATCCTTCATATTAGTCAAAGTTTGTTGTAGCTATTCTTTTAGCTCTTAAAAATTGACTAATCGGCAGAGATTTGACCATGGGTCTTGGATGTGCACTTGTATAATGTAACAGAGTATTCCTATCAGTGGGCTTGATGTGTATCCCACTCTCAACCTCTTTATCATGGACAGTGATCAGGGTGTCCAAGAACACCATCCTCTCATGGGATTGAGTCATGGTGAACTTGACATCCTCATCTTTCGAGTTTAAATACGCAAAGAACTCTGCCAACTCTATCTCCGTGCCCGTCCATATGAAGAAGATGTTGTCTATGTATCTCCACCACCACAGTACTCGGCTGAAGTGGTGGGAATCATAGACGTACAACTCCTCCAGGAAAGCCACGGGGACATTAGCGTAAGTGGGCGCCACGTTTGACCCCATTGCCGTACTCCTCATTTGCATTAAAAAATCATCACCAAAAATGGTGCGGTATATAATTGGACTGGTGTACAGAATTTACCACAATATAATAATTGCATGGATAGAAGAATCCAGAAGAAAACATATGTCAGAGAGAGGAAAGATACATCAGCACCAACTACTTTTTTAGATGTCCCTTCAATTCCGGATTCAAGAAACCAACCAGGAGAGGTGGACGAAGGAGACACAGAGAACGGAAGAACCAGAAGCAAGAGGCAAATCAAAAAGAAAATTGTGAACAACAAACAGTGGTAAATATCTCCTCACACATTTTATCAGATGAGCAATTACATGTTTTATCAAAAGGCCTTAACTTCTGTCCCAGTCAAAAGATGGACTGGATGCAGTTAGAAATTGACCTGCACTAGTTCTTCAGGAGACTGAAGCTAAAAACATGGTTTACCACACACAACAAAAAGGTTGACTGCACTGCAAGGACTGAATTACAGTTTTCTGATTTTGACCTATTTACAAAAATAGATTTTTCTCCTCCCATCCCCTTTGGGGCTATTGATGTGTTTATAAAATCAGTTATGCAGGATATTGATAAACTGAAACAATCAGATATAGGGCATTTACAGCATCTCAATGTGACTGTTGCTGAAAGTGAGGCGGTGGCTGCTCTGGCCCATGACCACGACCTCACCATCAAGTCAGCTGACAAGTGTGGTGCGGTCGTGGTCATGGACACGGGGAAGTACATTGAGGAAGCTATGAGACAACTTAATGATCCTTCTGTATACAAAAAATTGTCTCATGACCCTAAATGGGATATTGAGAGACGCGTTAAGACTATATTGGAGTTGGGCCTACAAGGTGGTCTAATAGATGAGAAACTCAGAACTTTCTTGACTGTACTACATCCAAGGACACCTATTTTATATTTGTTGCCAAAGATACACATAGACCTTTTTAATCCCCCTGGGAGACCCATTGTCTCTGCCAGGGAATCCCTGTTCAGTAATATCTCTATTTTTCTTGACAGAGTGTTGCGTATTTATGCAATCTCTGCCAAATCATACATCAGGGATACTTCAGATTTCTTACTGAAGATCAGGGAGGTGACAATCCCAAATGGCGCAATATTGATGTCCTTGGATATAGTCAGTCTGCATACGAGTATTAGACATGAATTGGGCCTGAGGGCAATTAGGGATGCACTAAAAGGTTCTGAATATACACCAGAGTGTCAAGAATTCCTTCTGGGATTATTCCATGCCATACTAACCAACAATAATTTTCTTTTTGGTGATGATTTTTTTATGCAAATGAGGGGTACGGCAATGGGCTTTCCTGGAGGAGTTGTATGTCTATGTGTCCCACCACTTCAGCCGAGTACTGGGGTGGTGGAGATACATAGACGACATCTTCTTCCTATGGACGGGCATGGAGATAGAGTTGGTAGAGTTCTTTGCGTATTTAAACTCGATAGATGAGGATGTCAAGTTCACCATGACTCGATCCCATGAGAGGATAGTGTTCTTGGACACCCTGATCACTGTCCATGATAAAGAGGTTGAGAGTGGGATACACATCAAGCCCACTGATAGAAATACTCTGTTACATTATACAAGTGCACATCCGAGACCAATGGTCAAATCTCTGCCGATGAGTCAATTTTTAAGAGCTAAAAGAATAGTGAGTAATCCGATACAGTTACAACAAACTTTGACTAATATGAAGAATGCTTTTAGAAAGACGTGGATACCCATTGAGGAGTCTTGATGCACAGATTAAAAAGGTGGAGGAAGTGAGCAGGGAGCAATTGTTGACTACCAGCAGAAATAAGGTTCAGAAAACTAATAGAATTCCCCTAGTGATCACCTAAACAGAAGACAGCTATCAGGTAGAGTTGAGCGAACCCGAACTGTAAAGTTCGGGTTCGTACCGAACTTTAGGGTTTTCGGCACCCGGACCCGAACATTTACGTAAAAGTTCGGGTTCGGGTTCGGTGTTCGGCGATTTTTATGGCACTTTTTGAAAGGCTGGAGTCACGTAGCGCCGTCTGCTCGGATTAGTGTAGGGAGAGGCTGCATCTGCTGTGAGGGAGAGATCAGGGAGAAATCTTATCAAGAACTGGTTAATGTACTCAGCGATCTACAGAAAAAGTGTTTTGTGGGTGCAGTGCACAATTTGTTTATGCCTGCCCTGAACCAACTACTGCTGAAAACGAACTTTTTTTCTTCAGTTAGTCAATATCAATACATGATCGGCAGCCATTTTATGCAACGATAGTGCATCATCATAGGCTATATGCAAGTCCAGAAATACAGCTTTGGCATACTGGGGTGAAAAAACCCTCTAATATACTGCACATCTGGGATTACACATGCATAAGTGACTCACATTTAGGACAGAAATACAGCTTTTTGGTTAGGGTTAAAAAACCGTCTAATATACTGCACATCTGGTATTAGACAAGCATAAGTGACTGTCACATTTAGGCCATAAATATGGCTTTTTGGGAACTGGGGTGAAAAAAGCCTCTAATATATTGCACATCTGGGATTACACGTGCATAAGTGACTGTCACATTTAGGCCATAAATACGGCTTTGGCATACTGGGGTGAAAAAAGCCTCTCATATACTGCACATCTGGGATTACACGTGCATAAGTGACTGTCACATTTAGGCCATAAATACGGCTTTGGCATACTGGGGTAAAAAACCCTCTAATATACTGCACATCTGGTATTAGACGTGCATAAGTGAGTGTGACATTTAGGCCAAAAATACCGCTGTCATATAGAGTTTAAAAAAAAATAGAGTGCAATACCCTACATCAGGGTTTATATTTGCGGTTAATTATTTTTAACATACTTAACCACTTTTTACTTTGCTTTGTGAACGCTAACTATGAGGCAAACATCTAATATGGGACGCGGTCATGGTCGTGGTGTTGGTGGAGCCTCTGGTGCAGGGAGAGGACGTGGCCGTTCTGCCACAGCTACACGTCCTACTAAACATACTATCTCAGATCCCAGTAGCCGCCAGAATCTACAGTGATATTTGGTCGGGCCTAATGCCGTTCTAAAGATGGTAAGGCCTGAGCAAGTATAGGCGCTAGTCAATTGGGTGGCCGACAGTGGATCCAGCATTTTCACATTATCTCCCACCCAGTCTTCTGCAGAAAGCGCAGAGGTCATGCCTGAAACCTATGCCCATCAGTCTGTCACATCACCCCCGTGCATATTGGGGAACCTGTCTGAGCCTCAAGTTATGCAGAAGTCTCTTATGCTGTTTGAAGACTCTGCTGGCAGGGTTTCCAAAGGGCATCCACCTAGCCCTTCCCCAGGGGTGGAAGACATAGAATGCACTGACGCACAACCACTTATGTTTCCTGATGAGGACATGGGAATACCACCTCAGCACGTCTCTGATGATGACGAAACACAGGTGCCAACTGCTGCGTCTTTCTGCAGTGTGCAGACCGAAAAGGAGGTCAGGAAGGAAGACTGGGTGGAAGATGATGCAGGGGACGATGAGGTCCTAGACCCCACATGGAATGAAGGTCATGCCACTGACTTTCAGAGTTCGGAGGAAGAGGCAGTGGTGAGACCGAGTCAACAGCGTAGCAAAAGCGGGAGCAGGGTGCAAAAGCAGAGCAGCCGTCGCCAAAACAGTTCGCCTGCTACTGGCCACCGTCAACAGGGACCGAGCACACCAAAGGCAGCTTCAAGGAGTTCCCTGGCATGTCACTTCTTCACACAATGTGCTGACGACAAGACCCGAGTGGTTTGCACGCTGTGCCATCAGAGCCTGAAGCGAGGCATTAACGTTCTGAACCCTAGCACAACCTGCATGACCAGGCATCTACATGCGAGACACGGGCTGCAGTGGAATAAGCACCTTCAAAACCAAGAAAGGGCTCAAGCCTCTCCTGCTCCCTCTTCTGCTGCTGCCTCGGCCTCTTTCTCCACCTCTGGAGGAACGTTGGCACCTGCCGCCCAGCAAACAGAGGATGTCACACCAACAACACCACCTCCGTCACCAAGCATCTCCACCATGTCACACGGAAGCGTTCAGCTCTCCATCTCACAAACCTTTGAGAGAAAGCGTAAATTCCCACCTAGCCACCCTCGATCCCTGGCCCTGAATGCAAGCATTTCTAAACTGCTGGCCTTTGAAAAGCTGTCATTCAGGCTGGTGGAGACGGACAGCTTCAAACAGCTCATGTCGCTTGCTGTCCCACAGTATGTCGTTCCCAGCCGCCACTACTTCTCCAGGAGAGCCGTGCCCTCCCTGCACAACCAAGTATCGGATAAAATCAAGTGTGCACTGCGCAACGCCATCTGTGGCAAGGTCCACCTAGCCACAGATACGTGGACCAGTAAGCACGGCCAGGGACGCTATATCTCCCTAACTGCACACTGGGTAAATGTAGTGGCGGCTGGGCCCCAGGCGGAGAGCTGTTTGGCTCACGTCCTTCCGCCGCCAAGGATCGCAGGGCATCATTCTTTGCCTCCTGTTGCCTCCTCTTCCTACTTGGCTTCCTCCTCCTCTTCTACCACCTCCTCATCCGGTCAGCGACAGACCTTCACCACCAACTTTAGCACAGCCAGGGGTAAACGTCAGCAGGCCATTCTGAAACTGATGTGTTTGGGGGACAGGCCCCACACCGCGCAGAAGTTTTGGCGGGGTATAGAACAACAGACCGACGAGTGGTTGCTGCCAGTGGGCCTCAAGCCCGGCCTGGTGGTGTGCGATAATGGGAGAAATCTCGTTGCAGCTCTGGGACTAGCTGATTGTACACACATCCCTTGCCTGGCGCATGTGCTGAATTTGGTGGTGCAGAAATTCATTCACAACTACCCCGACATGTCTGGGCTGCTGCATAAAGTGCCCGTCTGTGCGCGCTTCCGGCGTTCTCATCCTGCCGCGGATCGGCTGTCTACTCTACAGCGTAACTTCGGCCTTCCCGCTCACCACCTCATATGCGACATGCCCACCAGGTGGAACTCCACCTTGCACATGCTGGAGAGACTGTGCGAGCAGCAGCAGGCCATAGTGGAGTTTCAGCTGCAGCACGCACGGGTGAGTCGCACTGCGGAACAGCACCACTCCACCACCAATGACTGGGCCTCCATGCGAGACCTGTGTGCCCTGCTGTTTCCAGTACTCCACCAACATGGCCAGTGGCGATGACGCCGTTATCAGCGTTACAATACCACTTCTATGTCTCCTTGAGAAAACACTTAGGGCGATGATGGAAGAGGATGTGGCCCAGGATGAGGAGGAGGAAGAGGGGTCATCTCTAACACTTTCAGGCCAGTCTTTTAGAAGTGGCTCAGAAAGAGGATTTTTGCAACAGCAGAGGCCAGGTACAAATTTGGCCAGCCAGGGCCCACTACTGGAGGATGAGGAGGAGGAGTAGGAGAAGGATAGGGATGAAGCATGTTCACAGCGGGATGGTATCTAACGCAGCTTGGGCCCATCACTGGTGCGTTGCTTGGGGGATACGGAGGACGCAGACAATACGCCTCCCACAGCTTGTCCTTACCTCTGGGCAGCCTGGCACACATGAGCGACTACATGCTGCAGTACCTGCGCAACGACGACAGAGTTGCCCACATTTTAACGTGTGCTGACTACTGGGTGGCCACCCTGCTGGATCTCCGTTACAAAGACAATGTGCCATCCTTAATTCCTTCACTGGAGCGTGATCGGAAGATGCGCGACTACAGGCGCACGCTGGTAGACGTGCTCCTGAGAGCATTCCTGACTGACGCCGCGGGACAAGTGGAAGTGCAATAAGCCGGACCGTGGTACGGTTACACGGACACCAAAATAATGCAGTGGGTCCGGATATGGATATAGAAGTCTATTGTTTTTGTTCGTGACGCCAATTGCAGCATGCGCAGGGTACAGTCTCAGGGCCCTTTAAGGTGTTGCAACTCACGTACCAGGTTAGGAATGCCAGAGTGGTGTAATGTCTCTGTATGGTAGTGGTAATGGTGTCAACGGTGTCTCCTAGCTTGGTACGGCTGGACTCCTGGATCCTGGCTCACTTGCAATAAAATGAGTGTTGTTAGTAGGAGTAATTGAGGAACTTGGTAGCAATGAATGAGATCCAGACTTGGAATACAATTCAACTTGTCTTTACTGGAGGCAGCATTAATCCACATGAGATACAGCAATAGTCTTGGGTCCCAGCAGGTATTGGCAATGTATGGCAGGGATTACTATCGCTTCTGCTTCTATTATGTGCCTGGAGAATATGGCAGGAATCTGTCTTCTGCTCTGTCTATCTTCTGCTGTGTATGGGACTGACTAGCTGAGGTGGAATTTGGCTTCTCCTGGTCTCTGGATGGTTATTCACAGTTAGCTCACAGGGATTGGTTCGTCCTGGAGATCTGGAGATAGCTGCTTGCTTGTCACCAGTTAAGGCTGAAGGGCTCAGACTGGTAATGAAGATCTTTGGTCTCAACCAAGACAAGATCCTGGTTTGGGATCCCTATAACTGGGAGCTCCTACCAGCACAGCCTTCCCCTAGCCGGGGTGGCTGGCACACTAACTAAACTTCCTTCCCTCCCCATGAGGCAGGATGTGGGAACATTCCACACCTCCTCAAAGAGGGGGGAGCTAAACTGGAATGTACTATTCCAGTCTAAATATGCTAAACTGTCTCTAAGTCCCTGGTAACATTGCTGCCACCTGCTGGTGTACATAAAAATTACAGCAAATACATGTAACAGGCTTAGAAAATGCACATTTGTGAGGAATATTACATAAAATCACATTAGATGACAAGGCACATGTTACCAAGAAATAGTAGCGGGGAAAAAGAGTTTAGTTACATAACTCTGGGATGTTATAGAAGCACAAGGCGAAGGCAGGGGAGGAGGAAGAGGTCGCCAACGCAGCTGTGTCAGCGCCAGCACCTCAGAAGGCAGGGATAGCTTTGTCACCTCGCCACAACAACCGGCCCCAACTGCTGATATGGAGCGTGTTAGCAGGAGGCAGCATTTGAACAACATGGTGGAACAGTACCTGTGCACACGCCTACACGTACTGACTGATGGTTCTGCCCCATTTAACTTCTGGGTTTCCAAATTGTCCACATGGCCAGAGCTTGCCCTGTATGCCTTGGAGGTGCTGGCCTGCCCTGCAGCCAGTGTACTCTCTGAACGTGTATTTAGCACGGCAGGAGGCGTCATTACAGACAGACGCAGCCACCTGTCCACAGCCAACGTGGACAAGTTCACGTTCATTAAAATGAACCAGGCTTGGATCCCACAAGACTTGTCTGTACCTTGTGCAGAATAGACATTTATAACACCATCAAACATACATTCTTGTACTCAAGTCAAGTACAATGATTCTTTGTTTTATTTATTTTTTATTTGTCCCAATATTTTGGGGGCTACCTACCCCAATAAAAAATAAAAAAAATTGTTGGCTACCTGTTTCTCCTCCATTGCTGCCTCCACCTACAACACCACATTCACCGCCTCCTCAACCTCTGACTTCATATCCACCTCCTTCTCTGAGTTGCAGGTTAATAATTTGTAATTTTTAGTTATTTAATTTCATTTTAAGTTATTTCCCTATCCACATTTGTTTGCAGAGCAGTTGTCATGCTCTTAAGCACATTTTACTGCCTTTTACATCTCTCTAGCCTTTTCAAGGACTATTTTAGAGCAATTTTAATTTAAAAAAAGTGCCAATTTTAGTGCCCTAAATTGAAAAAATTCTTATTTTCAATTGTCGGGTGACATTTTACCATTTATGGCGTATACAAACCCCTGCTGTGCCTGGGTGACAGGGGCCTAAATCTCTCAAAATCCTCTGTTCTATTGCTGGGTGACATGAACCCCCTTTAGCCATGAATGAATCCCTGCTGTGCCTGGGTGACAGGGGCCTAAATCTCTCAAAATCCTCTGTTTTATTGCTGGGTGACATGAACCCCCTTTGGCCGTGAATGAACCCCTGCTGTGCCTGGGTGACAGGGGCCTAAATCTCTCAATCCTCTGTTCTATTGCTGGGTGACATGTACCCCCTTTTGCCATGAATGAACCCCTGCTGTGCCTGCTGGGTGACAGGGGCCTAAATCTCTCAAAATCCTCTGTTCTATTGCTGGGTGACATGAACCCCCTTTTGCCGTGAATGAACCCCTGCTGTGCCTGGGTGAGAGGGGCCTAAATCTCTCAAAATCCTTTGTTCTATTGCTGGGTGACATGAACCCCCTTTTGCCATGAATGAACCCCTGCTCTGCATTGCTGACAGGGGCCTAAATCTCTCAAAATCCTCTGTTTTATTGCTGGGTGACATGAATCCCCTTTTGCCGTGAATGAACCCCTGCTCTGTATTGCTGACAGGGGCCTAAATCTCTCAAAATCCTCTGTTCTATTGCTGGGTGACATGATCACCTTTTGCCGTGAATGAACCCCTGCTGTGCCTGGGTGACAGGGGCCTAAATCTCTCAAAATCCTCTGTTCTATTGCTGGGTGACATGAACCCCCTTTTGCCGTGAATGAACCCCTGCTCTGCATTGCTGACAGGAGCCTAAATCTCTCAAAATCCTCTGTTCTATTGCTGGGTGACATGAACCCCCTTTTGCCGTGAATGAACCCATGCTCTGCATTGCTGATAGGGGCCTAAACATCTCAGAATCCTCTGTTCTATTGCTGGGTGACATGAACCCCCTTTTGCCGTGAATGAACCCCTGCTGAGCCTGGGTGACAGGGGCCTAAATCTCTCAAAATCCTCTGTTCTATTGCTGGGTGACATGATCCCCCTTTTGCCATGAATGAACCCCTGCTGTGCCTGGGTGATAGGGGCCTAAATCTCTCAAAATCGTCTGTTCTATTGCTGGGTGACATGAACCCCCTTTTGCCGTGAATGAACCCCTGCTCTGCATTGCTGACAGGGGCCTAAATCTCTCAAAATCCTCTGTTCTATTGCTGGGTGACATGAACCCCCTTTTGCCGTGAATAAACCCCTGCTGTGCCTGGGTGACTGGGGCCTAAATCTCTCAAAATCCTCTGTTGTATTGCTGGGTGACATAAACCCCCTTTTGCCAGGAATGATCCCCTGCTCTGCATTGCTGACAGCGGCCTAAATCTCTCAAAATCCTCTGTTGTATTGCTGGGTGACATGAACCCCCTTTTGCCGTGAATGAACCCCTGCTGTGCCTGCTGGGTGACAGGAGCCTAAATCTCTCAAAATTCTCTGTTCTATTGCTGGGTGACATGAACCCCCTTTTGCCGTGAATGAACCCCTGCTGTGCCTTGGTGACAGAGGCCTAAATCTCTCAAAATCCTCTGTTGTATTGCTGGGTGACATGAACCCCATTTTGCCATGAATGAACCCCTGCTCTGCATTGCTGACAGGGGCCTAAATCTCTCAAAATCCTCTGTTCTAGTAATGGGTGACATGAACCCCCTTTTGCCGTGAATGAACCCCTGCTCTGCATTGCTGACAGTGACTCGTTCACAGGTATACCCGATTTTTTTCTTTTTCTATTTTGTTCTAAATCTGTCTTCTAATACCTTGAACTTAGCTCAAATACAGCTATTACAGAGGGGTTTATCATTTAGCCCCACTGCACCTCTTGACACCTTTAATTTGGACATGGATCTCCAACGTTTTTTCCGATCTATGCGGCTAAAAGCTCATTTCTCTAAGGAGAGAGAGTCCGCATCAGGGGACATTGGACATTCTGATGAAAAAACTGGTTTATTGACTTTGAAGCAATTTGGTTTACGGCTGAAAAGCCATTATATGCCTCCTAAGAGTGAACACCCTGTAGAAGCATATATAGGGCTAGTCAAGAGGGATATTGATAAGCTATTAACTCAGCTGAAACAAGGGGGACAGTGTTATTTACATCAGAATCTCTCGACTTTGGAGAGACAGACTATCCGTCATCTATTAGATGACGATACACTTATATTTAAACCTGCAGATAAAGGAGGAGCCCTGGTGATACTTGATAAAGATTACTATGTGCAAGAAATTTTAGGCCAATTATCCGATAACGAAACGTATATAATTTTGCCAAGGGATCCGGTATTTGATATCAAGCGTGAGCTTGAAAATATAATTAAGCAATATGAAGCGAATGCTACCATAGATCGGAAATTTGCGGAATTTCTCATTAAACAATATCCCATCACCCCTGTATTTTATACCCTCCCCAAAGTACATAAATGTATGGAACGCCCTCCGGGACGACCAATAGTCGCAGCGACCGATTCAATACTGACCCCTCCTGCCATCCTTCTTGAAAAAATTCTTACACCCTTAACACAGACCGCCCCTTCGTATTTAAGGGATACTCACCACTTCTTAGAGGAACTTAAAAAAATTAAAATTGATACAGATTGCATACTAGTGACTCTAGATGTGTGTAGCTTATTCACCTCCATAACTCATAATAAAGGTTTAACCGCAGTGCGGAATATGTTGGATCGTAGTGAATATACACCACATCAGAAAGATTTTTTTCTTGCCCTTTTGACCACAGTCCTGACACAAAATTATTTTCTTTTTCAAGATACTTACTATTAACAGTGCCGCGGGACCGCGATGGGGTCCAATGTCACACCGCCGTATGCAAATTGCTATATGGCTCAGTTCAAACAGGATTTTATATATCCTCATCCACTTTTTCAAGAGCATTGCATTTTTTGGAAGCGTTTTATAGACGATGTGTTTTGCATATGGCGGTGCGACATTGTGACCCTCCAAGAATTTATTGTTTTTATCAATAGTATATGGCCGAATTAAAGTTTACAGCACATACTGATTTTTTCAAAATACCCTTTTTGGACACCTGGGTCATAAAGGGTCAAGATGGTGAATGTCAAACAGACTTATACACTAAAAACACAGATCACAACAGCCTGCTTAGCTACGAAAGTAATCACCCATCTGCTACTAAAAGGGCCATACCTTATTCACAATTCCAGAGGGTCAATAGAATTGTTAGTGATCCCTCTACCCGTACTGTTCGTCTCCAAGAAATGACCAACAAGTTTAGGCAAAGAGGATACCCAGAATGGTTACTTACACATCAGCGTAATAAATGTGAAACATCTCCAATAGAGCAGAGTAAGACACCACAGAAAAAACTCCCCCTAGTTGTACAGTACCACCCTTGGATTAACCGTATAAGGACAGTTATTAATAAGCATTGGAATATTATGACTAGGTCTTATCCCCAGATTGCAGAATTTCAAAGCCCTCCTATGTTATGCTACAAGCGGGCAGGTAATCTAAAAGATAAAATTATTAGAGCGGATATAGGCACTATTAAAAAGGGCCCCCGACAAATGACATTTTCTACTGTCAGGAAGGGCACCTTCTCTTGTTTAAGTTGTATCCACTGCTCTAGTATAATAAAAGGTCCTTATATTTCACACCCACATAGTGGGGAACAAGTTCCAGTAAAGGGTCACTTTACGTGCAATAGTTACTACATTATATACCTGCTGAAATGTCCATGTGGGCTCTGCTATGTAGGGGAGACCACGATGAGGATGAAGGATCGATTTGCTAAACACAAATCGACCATCCGCAATAAAAATCTATTGCCAATTCCTTTACATTTTTTTCAACAAAAACATAATGTGTCCCAACTTCGATTCCAAATTATCGAGGAGGTACTGCCCCCTCGAAGGGGAGGTAATAGGGTGGAGTTATTATTGAAGCGTGAAGCCTATTGGATTCACCGCCTACAAACGATGACACCCAAGGGGTTGAATCGGGAGTATGGGGTGAGCAGCTTTCTATGAGAACATGTAGGAGATGATTATTGTGTATAAACATTCGTTTATGCTCGATTTTGATAACTATTTTCGTTTTTATATATTTATATTTTCTATGTGTCTCCTCAGTGTAACTGATCTATAGCGATCTTCGATGATACAGAAGGATCACATTTATTTTCCTTTTTTTCTTTCTGGATGTTAGTAAACATACCTTCGTTGTCTTGCCAACATGACGTCAGAATCATATGACTTGAAGGCTTCTATCATGTGATGAGGGGCGGGCTATTTAAACATATGTTGATGTTCATTTCATTGCAACTTGCTGTTTGCTTGAGTTTGACAAAGGCACTTGCATGTGCCGAAACGCGCGTCACTTCTACCCATGAGTGGCGAATAAAATATTGATAATTACATCGCAAGGAGTGCCGGTTCTTTCTTCCAATCAAGTACCTGGGGCGACGCCCACGGACCGTGCACCCACAACAGCAGTGCCGCCCGATATCCATTACCAGGGAATAGAGTTGAGCGAACACCTGGATGTTCGGGTTCGAGAAGTTCGGCCGAACTTCCCGTAAATGTTCGGGTTCGGGATCCGAACCCGATCCGAACTTCGTCCCGAACCCGAACCCCACTAAAAAGGCTGTAAAACAGCCCAGGAAAGAGCTAGAGGGCTGCAAAAGGCAGCAACATGTAGGTAAATCCCCTGCAAACAAATGTGGATAGGGAAATGAATTAAAATTAAAATTAAAAAAATAAAAATGAACCAATATCAATTGGACAGAGGTCCCATAGCAGAGAATCTGGCTTCACGTCAGCAGAGAATCAGTCTCTTCATGCCATAGCAAAGAATCTGGCTTCATGTCAGCAGAGAATCAGTCTCTTCATGCCATAGCAGAGAATCTGGCTTCATGTCAGCGCAGAATCAGTCTTCATGTCATAGCAGAGAATCAGGCTTCACGTCACCCACCACTGGAACAGGCCAATGTCACACATTTAGGCCCAGGCACCCAGGCAGAGGAGAGGTCCCGTAACAGAGAATCTGGCCTTATGTCAGCGCAGAATCTGTCTTCATGTCATAGCAGAGAATCAGGCTTCACGTCACCCACCACTGGAACAGGCCACTGTCACACATTTAGGCCCCGGCACCCAGACAGAGGAGAGCGGTCCCGTAACAGAGAATCTGGCCTTATGTCAGCGCAGAATCTGTCTTCATGTCATAGCAGAGAATCAGGCTTCACATCACCCACCACTGGAACAGGCCACTGTCACACATTTAGGCCCCGGCACCCAGACAGAGGAGAGCGGTCCCGTAACAGAGAATCTGGCCTTATGTCAGCGCAGAATCTGTCTTCATGTCATAGCAGAGAATCAGGCTTCACGTCACCCACCACTGGAACAGGCCACTGTCACAAATTTAGGCCCAGGCACCCAGGCAGAGGAGAGAGGTCCCGTAACAGAGAATCTGGCCTTATGTCAGCGCAGAATCTGTATTCATGTCATAGCAGAGAATCAGGCTTCACGTCACCCACCACTGGAACAGGCCACTGTCACACATTTAGGCCCCGGCACCCAGGCAGTGGAGAGAGGTCCCGTAACAGAGAATCTGGCCTTATGTCAGCGCAGAATCTGTATTCATGTCATAGCAGAGAATCAGGCTTCACGTCACCCACCACTGGAACAGGCCACTGTCACACATTTAGGCCCAGGCACCTAGGCAGAGGAGAGAGGTCCCGTAACAGAGAATCTGGCCTTATGTCAGCGCAGAATCTGTATTCATGTCATAGCAGAGAATCAGGCTTCACGTCACCCACCACTGGAACAGGCCACTGTCACACATTTAGGCCCCGGCACCCAGACAGAGGAGAGCGGTCCCGTAACAGAGAATCTGGCCTTATGTCAGCGCAGAATCTGTCTTCATGTCATAGCAGAGAATCAGGCTTCACGTCACCCACCACTGGAACAGGCCACTGTCACACATTTAGGCCCAGGCACCCAGGCAGAGGAGAGAGGTCCTGTAACAGAGAATCTGGCCTTATGTCAGCGCAGAATCTGTATTCATGTCATAGCAGAGAATCAGGCTTCACGTCACCCACCACTGGAACAGGCCACTGTCACACATTTAGGCCCCGGCACCCAGACAGAGGAGAGCGGTCCCGTAACAGAGAATCTGGCCTTATGTCAGCGCAGAATCTGTCTTCATGTCATAGCAGAGAATCAGGCTTCACGTCACCCACCACTGGAACAGGCCACTGTCACACATTTAGGCCCAGGCACCCAGGCAGAGGAGAGAGGTCCCGTAACAGAGAATCTGGCCTGATGTCAGCGCAGAATCTGTATTCATGTCATAGCAGAGAATCAGGCTTCACGTCACCCACCACTGGAACAGGCCACTGTCACACATTTAGGCCCAGGCACCCAGGCAGGGGAGAGAGGTCCCGTAACAGAGAATCTGGCCTTATGTCAGCGCAGAATCTGTATTCATGTCATAGCAGAGAATCAGGCTTTACGTCACCCACCACTGGAACAGGCCACTGTCACACATTTAGGCCCCGGCACCCAGACAGAGGAGAGCGGTCCCGTAACAGAGAATCTGGCCTTATGTCAGCGCAGAATCTGTCTTCATGTCATAGCAGAGAATCAGGCTTCACGTCACCCACCACTGGAACAGGCCACTGTCACACATTTAGGCCCAGGCACCCAGGCAGAGGAGAGAGGTCCCGTAACAGAGAATCTGGCCTGATGTCAGCGCAGAATCTGTATTCATGTCATAGCAGAGAATCAGGCTTCACGTCACCCACCACTGGAACAGGCCACTGTCACACATTTAGGCCCAGGCACCCAGGCAGAGGAGAGAGGTCCCGTAACAGAGAATCTGGCCTTATGTCAGCGCAGAATCTGTATTCATGTCATAGCAGAGAATCAGGCTTCACGTCACCCACCACTGGAACAGGCCACTGTCACACATTTAGGCCCCGGCACCCAGACAGAGGAGAGGTTCATTCAACTTTGGGTTGCCCCGCAATATAATGGTAAAATGAAATTAAAAATAGTATTGAATGAGGAAGTTCCCTGGAGTAGAATAATATATTGTTAAGGGGAGGTAGTTAATATCTAATCTGCACAAGGGATGGACAGGTCCTGTGGGATCCATGCCTGGTTCATTTTTATGAATGTCAGCTTGTCCACATTGGCTGTAGACAGGCGGCTGCGTTTGTCTGTAATGACGCCCCCTGCCGTGCTGAATACACGTTCAGACAAAACGCTGGCCGCCGGGCAGGCCAGCACCTCCAAGGCATAAAAGGCTAGCTCTGGCCACGTGGACAATTTGGAGACCCAGAAGTTGAATGGGGCCGAACCATCAGTCAGTACATGGAGGGGTGTGCACAGGTACTGTTCCACCATGTTAGTGAAATGTTGCCTCCTGCTAACACGTTCCGTATCAGGTGGTGGTGCACTTAGCTGTGGCGTGTTGACAAAACTTTTCCACATCTCTGCCATGCTAACCCTGCCCTCAGAGGAGCTGGGCGTGACACAGCTGCGTTGGCGACCTCTTGCTCCTCCTCTGCCTTCGCCTTGGGCTTCCACTGGTTCCCCTGTGACATTTGGGAATGCTCTCAGTAGCGCGTCTACCAACGTGCGCTTGTACTCGCGCATCTTCCTATCACGCCTTAGTGTAGGAAGTAAGGTGGGCACATTGTCTTTGTACCGGGGATCCAGCAGGGTGGCAACCCAGTAGTCCGCACACGTTAAAATGTGGGCAACTCTGCTGTCGTTGCGCAGGCACTGCAGCATGTAGTCGCTCATGTGTGCCAGGCTGCCCAGAGGTAAGGACAAGCTGTCCTCTGTGGGAGGCGTATCGTCATCGTCCTGTGTTTCCCCCCAGCCACGCACCAGTGATGGGCCCGAGCTGCTTTGGGTGCCACCCCGCTGTGAACATGCTTCATCCTCATCCTCCTCCACCTCCTCCTCATCCTCGTCCTCCTCGTCCTCCAGTAGTGGGCCCTGTCTGGCCACATTTGTACCTGGCCTCTGGTGTTGCAAAAAACCTCCCTCTGAGTCACTTCGAAGAGACTGGCCTGAAAGTGCTAAAAATGACCCCTCTTCCTCCTCTTCCTCCTGGGCCACCTCCTCTTCCATCATCGCCCTAAGTGTTTTCTCAAGGAGACATAGAAGTGGTATTGTAACGCTGATAACGGCGTCATCGCCACTGGCCATGTTGGTGGAGTACTCGAAACAGCGCAACAGGGCACACAGGTCTCGCATGGAGGCCCAGTCATTGGTGGTGAAGTGGGTCTGATCCACAGTGCAACTGACCCGTGCATGCTGCAGCTGAAACTCCACTATGGCCTGCTGCTGCTCGCACAGTCTGTCCAGCATATGCAAGGTGGAGTTCCACCTGGTGGGCACGTCGCATATGAGGCGGTGAGCGGGAAGGCCGAAGTTACTCTGTAGCGCAGACAGGCGAGCAGCGGCAGGGTGTGAACGCCGGAAGCGCGAACAGATGGCCCGCACTTTATGCAGCAGCTCTGACATGTCGGGGTAGTTGCGAATGAACTTCTGCACCACCAAATTCAGCACATGCGCCAGGCAAGGGATGTGCGTCAAACCGGCTAGTCCCAGAGCTGCAACGAGATTTCGCCCATTATCGCACACCACCAGGCCGGGCTTGAGGCTCACCGGCAGCAACCACTCGTCGGTCTGTTGTTCTATACCCCACCACAACTCCTGTGCGGTGTGGGGCCTGTCCCCTAAACATATGAGTTTCAGAATGGCCTGCTGACGTTTACCCCGTGCTGTGCTGAAGTTGGTGGTGAAGGTGTGTGGCTGACTGGATGAGCAGGTGGAAGAAGAGGAGGAGGAAGCTGAGTAGGAGGAGGAGGAGACAGGATGCAAAGAATGTTGCCCTGCGATCCTTGGCGGCGGAAGTACATGCGCCAAACAGCTCTCCGCCTGGGGCCCAGCCGCCACTACATTTACCCAGTGTGCAGTTAGGGAGATATAGCGTCCCTGGCCGTGCTTACTGGTCCACGTATCTGTGGTTAGGTGGACCTTGCCACAGATGGCGTTGCGCAGTGCACACTTGATTTTATTGGACACTTGTTTGTGCAGGGAAGGCACGGCTCTCTTGGAGAAGTAGTGGCGGCTGGGAACAACATACTGTGGGACAGCAAGTGACATGAGCTGTTTGAAGCTGTGTGTGTCCACCAGCCTAAATGACAGCATTTCATAGGCCAGTAGTTTAGAAATGCTGGCATTCAGGGCCAGGGATCGAGGGTGGCTAGGTGGAAATTTACGCTTTCTCTCAAATGTTTGTGAGATGGAGAGCTGAACGCTGCCGTGTGACATGGTTGAGATGCTTGGTGACGCAGGTGGTGGTGTTGGTGGTACATCCCATGTTTGCTGGGCGGCAGGTGCCAACGTTCCTCCAGAGGCGGAGGAAGAGGCCGAGGCGGCGGCAGCAGCAGCAGAAGAGGCCGAGGCGGCGGCAGCAGCAGCAGAAGAGGCCGAGGCGGCGGCAGCAGCAGAAGAGGTAGCAGGGGGAGCCTGAGTGACTTCCTTGTTTTTAAGGTGTTTACTCCACTGCAGTTCATGCTTTGCATGCAGGTGCCTGGTCATGCAGGTTGTGCTAAGGTTCAGAACGTTAATGCCTCGCTTCAGGCTCTGATGGCACAGCGTGCAAACCACTCGGGTCTTGTCGTCAGCACATTGTTTGAAGAAGTGCCATGCCAGGGAACTCCTTGAAGCTGCCTTTGGGGTGCTCGGTCCCAGATGGCGGCGGTCAGTAGCAGGCGGAGTCTCTTGACGGCGGGTGTTCTGATTTTGCCCACTGCTCCCTCTTTTGCTACGCTGTTGGCTCGGTCTCACCACTGCCTCTTCCTCCGAACTGTGAAAGTCAGTGGCACGACCTTCATTCCATGTTCGGTCTAGGACCTCATCGTCCCCTGCATCGTCTTCCACCCAGTCTTGATCCCTGACCTCCTGTTCAGTCTGCACACTGCAGAAAGACGCAGCAGTTGGCACCTGTGTTTCGTCATCATCAGAGACGTGCTGAGGTGGTATTCCCATGTCCTCATCATCAGGAAAAATAATATTCTATCTCTTCCACCCCTGGGGAAGGTCTAGGTGGATGCCCTTGTGAAACCCTGGCAGCAGAGTCTTCAAACAGCATAAGAGACTGCTGCATAACTTGAGGCTCAGACAGTTTCCCTGATATGCATGGGGGTGATGTGACAGACCGATGGGCTTGGTTTTCATGCGCCATCTGTGCGCTTTCTGCAGAAGACTGGGTGGGAGATAATGTGAACGTGCTGGATCCACTGTCGGCCACCCAATTGACTAATGCCTGTACCTGCTCAGGCCTTACCATCCTTAGAACGGCATTGGGCCCCACCAAATATCGCTGTAAATTCTGCTGGCTACTGGGACCTGAGGTAGTTGGTTCACTAGGACGTGTGGCTGTGGCAGAACGGCCACGTCCTCTCCCAGCACCAGAGGGTCCACTAACACCACCACGACCATGTCCACGTCCGCGTCCGCGTCCCTTATTAGATGTTTTCCTCATTGTTCCCGTTCACCACAATTTTGAGAATGGCAAATTTGGGAATGCTTTTTCAACCCAGAAAAAAAAGTGTGCTTTTACGGTCACTACAAATAACTTGACCAGCTAAAACAGTGCAGATTTGGTTGAATAGAGATGTGAGACCTGTTTTTTTTTGCGCTGTGTGACAGGTATAGGTTTAATCACAGAATCACACTTCTATCAGCACGCTAGCGTGTGTCTTAGGTTTTTCTGAATGACACTATCAATACCTTCAATGTAAGATTTTCTTTTTGGGATAGATTTCAAGTAGGCCTCAAATACCAGAAACTAGTTATTTTGAGAATGGCAAATTTGGGAATGCTTTTTCAACCCAGAAAAAAAAGTGTGCTTTTACGGTCACTACAAATAACTTGACCAGCTAAAACAGTGCAGATTTGGTTGAATAGAGATGTGAGACCTGTTTTTTTTTGCGCTGTGTGACAGGTATAGGTTTAATCACAGAATCACACTTCTATCAGCACGCTAGCGTGTGTCTTAGGTTTTTCTGAATGACACTATCAATACCTTCAATGTAAGATTTTCTTTTTGGGATAGATTTCAAGTAGGCCTCAAATACCAGAAACTAGTTATTTTGAGAATGGCAAATTTGGGAATGCTTTTTCAACCCAGAACAAAAAGTCTGCTTTTACGGTCACTACAAATAACTTGACCAGATAAAACAGTGCAGATTTGGTTGAATAGAGATGTGAGACCTGTTTTTTTTTGCGCTGTGTGACAGGTATAGGTTTAATCACAGAATCACACTTCTATCAGCACGCTAGCGTGTGTCTTAGGTTTTTCTGAATGACACTATCAATACCTTCAATGTAAGATTTTCTTTTTGGGATAGATTTCAAGTAGGCCTCAAATACCAGAAACTAGTTATTTTGAGAATGGCAAAATTGGGAATGCTTTTTCAACCCAGAACAAAAAGTCTGCTTTTACGGTCACTACAAATAACTTGACCAGCTAAAACAGTGCAGATTTGGTTGAATAGAGATGTGAGACCTGTTTTTTTTTGCGCTGTGTGACAGGTATAGGTTTAATCACAGAATCACACTTCTATCAGCACGCTAGCGTGTGTCTTAGGTTTTTCTGAATGACACTATCAATACCTGCAATGTAAGATTTTCTTTTTGGGATAGATTTCAAGTAGGCCTCAAATACCAGAAACTAGTTATTTTGAGAATGGCAAATTTGGGAATGCTTTTTCAACCCAGAAAAAAAAGTGTGCTTTTACGGTCAATACAAATAACTTGACCAGCTAAAACAGTACAGATTTGGTTGAATAGAAATGTCAGGTCTATTTTTTTAGGCGCTGGGTGACAGGCTCAACTTGCCCCTGATGTAATATATGGCCAAAAAATAACCACACTGTTGATGGTTAAATGCACTTGGGTGACACAGGCTCAGCCTGCACCAGATGTAGTATATGGCCAAAAAATAATCAGACTGTTGATGGTTAAATGCACTTGGGTGACACAGGCTCAGCCTGCTCCAGATGTAGTATATGGCCAAAAAATAATCAGACTGTTGATGGTTAAATGCACTTGGGTGACACAGGCTCAGCCTGCAGCTGATGTAGGATATAGCACAAAATAACCACACTATCGATGGTTAAATACACTTGGGTGACACAGGCTCAGCCTGCAGCTGATGTAGTATATGGCCAAAAAATAATCAGACTGTTGATGGTTAAATGCACTTGGGTGACACAGGCTCAGCCTGCAGCTGATGTAGTATATGGCCAAAAAATAACCAGACTGTTGATGGTTAAATGCACTTCGGTGACACAGGCTCAGCCTGCAGCTGATGTAGGATATAGCACAAAATAACCACACTATCGATGGTTAAATACACTTGGTGGTAGCTCGTGCTGGCGCACCACAAGTCACAAAATGGCCGCCGATCACCCCAGAAAAAAGAAAAAAAGTGATCTAAAAACGCTCTGGGCAGCCTCAAAAAAGTTAGCAAGTCAATAATAGCACTTCAATGATCCACAGCTGCAGATCGATTACAGAATGAAGTCTTTTAGAGGAGTTAATCTGCCTAATCTCGCCCTAACGTCGCAGCTGCAACCTCTCCCTATACTGATCATAGCAGAGTGACGTGCGGCGCTACGTGACTCCAGCTTAAATAGAGGCTGGGTCACATGGTGCACTGGCCAATCACAGCCATGCCAATAGTAGGCATGGCTGTGATGGCCTCTTGGGCCAAGTAGTATGACGCTTGTTGATTGGCTGCTTTGCAGCCTTTCAAAAAGCGCCAAGAAAGCGCCGAACACCGAATCCGGACTTTTACGAAAATGTTCGGGTTCGGGTCCGTGTCACGGACACCCCAAAATTCGGTACGCCCCGAACTATACAGTTCGGGTTCGCTCATCCCTACCAGGGAACTAAATTTAGTGAAAACATCTGTTACTGATTGGAAGATGCGCGACTACAAGTGCACGCTGATGATAGCATTCCCACCTGAAAGCGGGGGCACAGTGGAAGCACAAGGCGAAGGCAGAGGAGGAGGAAGAGGTCGCCAACGCAGCTGGGGCACCACTTGCACCTGAGAAGGCAGGGTTAGCGTGGCCAAAATGTGGAAAAGCTTTGTCAGCCTTGGAGGTGCTGACCTGCCTTGCAGCCAGTGTATAGTGTGAACGTGTGTTTAGCACGGCAGAGAGCATTATCACAGGCCGCAGCCAATGTGGACAAGCTTACGTTTATTAAAATGAACCAGGCATGGATCCCACAGGACTTGTCCGTACCTTGTGAAGAATAGACATTTATACCAGCCTCAACCATCCATTCTTGTACTCAAGTGCACTTATTCTTTGTTTTATTTTGTTATATGTCCCAATATTTTGGGGGATACCCCAATTTAAAAATAAAAAATAACACAAATCAGTGTTGGCTACCTATTCCTCCTTCACCGCCGCTTCCACCTACACCACCACGTCAACCTACACCGCCACATCCACCCATCCACTGCCTCCTCAACCTCCTACTCCTAGATCCAGATTATTTTAAATTTTTCTGTATTTTGTTATTTTAAGTCATTTCCCTATCCACATTTGTTTGCAGAACAGTTGTCATGCTTTTAAGCACATTTTGATGCCTTTTGCAGCCCTCTAGCCGTTTCCAGGACTATTTTAGAGCCATTAGATACTCGAGAGTCTATTTTTTCTATTTTCATATTAGTTGCGGTAAAGGCGTTATTAATTTCTTTAGCAAACGACTTGTGCAAGAAAAGCATTGTTTCTTTAATGAATGTTTCAGATGCTGTTTTGCCTGTAGCTGGGATGGAGTTTAGTTCTGCTTCAAATTCTTGTTCCGGTAGGTTTTTCCCTGATTCTAATAAAGGAGTTTGGTCTCCACTCGTGGTATGATCAATAGTATTGTCTCTTCTTGCCTTTTGTTTAACCGGGCTTGATGTTTGAGAGGAGTTATCAGATTGTATCTCGCTTTCAATTTTATCTTCTATATCTTCTAGTAATGAAAATTTGTTATTTGTATTTTTAATCCCTTTATTTTAGGCCCATTTGATCTTGTTTTTTTGTACGCTATACATGCTGATGGATTCTGAAAAATCACTGCAGTCAGTTTCTGGGTTTTGTCTCGATTCTTTCTTGGGAGTTTGTGTGAGATCACTGTTGCCCAAACCTTTTGTTTGATAAGGATGGTTGGGTTTTTACATTGTAAATGATGATGTGAGTCAAATAGTTAAAACTTGCTTAAGTATAGAGATGTTGGGCTGACCCCTAGTGAGGAGCTGTTAAGTTGTATGGTATGATATAACAGTGCGTACTGTTCCTTTAAGTGTTGTATTTTTCAGACAGCGGAATGCCAGAGGGGGTAATGGGGGTTAATGTCTCTGTATAGTAGGTATGGTAGTGTCAACGGTGTCTACTACCTTGGTACGGGTGGACTCCTGAATCCTGGCTCACTTGCAATAAAATTGAGTGTGGTCAGTAGGAGTAATTGAGGAATGAATGCAATCCAGACCGGAAATATAATCCAACTCGTCTTTACTTAATATTTGGCAGCTTGAATCCATACAAGTATACAGCAATAGTCTCTTAGGTCCCAGCAGGTATTGGCAATATGTGGCAGGAATCTATATATATTCTGCTTCTTGTCATATGCCTAAGAATCTGGAAGGTATCTATCTTCTGCTCTGTCTGTAATCTGCTTGGTTTGAGCCTGACTAGCTGAGGAGGTATTTGGCTTCTCCTGGTCTTTGGATAAGTACTCACAGGACTGCTTGCAGGGTATGATGGTTTCTTTCTCTAGTTCTGGAGATGGTTGCTTGCTCGTCAACCAGCTGAGGAAGATGACTCAGGCTGGGAAGGGTGATCCTGGGCCTCAGCCGAGGCTTGGATCCTAGGTTGGGATCCCTGTTTCTGAGAGCTCCTACTAACACAGCCTTCCCCAGCAGGGGGGCTGGTTACACTCACTAACTTCCTTCTCCTCCTCATGAGACAGGACATGGGACCAGCCCACTTCTGCTCACACAGGGGAGACTAGTCTGGACTATTCCAGGCTAGATACTAGTCTGGACTATTCCAGGCTATGGTCTCTACCGGTGGCTGTAGGGGTTGGCTGTGCTGACAGCCTGGTAAATGCTGCGGTGAACTGCTGTAATCCGGAATCCACAGCCGATACAGGAGGTGGGAGCACTTCTGGCTGCAGGGGCTCAGGAATAGCTGGAGCAGTTGCCTGGGGCTGCTTCCAAGGTAGCATGTATGGTGGGCCAAGGTAGGGCTGGATTTTAGGATTAAAGGTTAAGACAGAATTGTTAATCTGCCCTACCCTCAGGGTTGGTGGTGGTGACAGGTCCGGTATTAACGGTGCAGGTACAGGTTGTGGCTTTTCTTTGAATTGCAGATGGCCATCCGGGGCTTCCTGCAGACATCTGGTCTTGCCCGCAGAGCCTGGATCCTCCTGCCAGGTCTCTGGGATAATGGCAGGGGTAAGCGGCTTGTCCAGCAAAGTAACACCAGCCGCAAAGAGTCCTTGCATGGACCGCATCGGGGTGTATTCAATTTGGTCCCCCACATAAAGATTGTGCCTGGCCTGAGGTAAGTAGTGTCTCTTGACAGAACGCCGGCCCACAAAAACTTCAGTGCCGGAGTAGTTATCTTGGACGAATCCGACTCCTCGTTCTACTGAGAACCATAGCACGGTTACGGTTCTCCTAGCTAACTTGGGGTCTCCTGGCTGTGGATCATCCACAACCTGCTTCACCCATTCCTCGACCGCTGACTTGTATTCCCATGCGGTCTGGGCGAAAGCAGTGATTTAGTGTGGGACATCGGGATTCAGGCTCCGCAACTTTTCGTGGCTGGGCGGCGGAGTGGAATCACCAGCCGCCTCCACCGCACCAGTAGGTATTGACAGCGGGGCAGACTGAGGCCTGGTGACGTTGGCTGGGGTCGCTGGACGTGGTGCAGGTCTGGGCCTGGCAGCGGGTGCTGGGGTCTCTGGACGCGGTGCAGGAGGAGACTCGGACCGGGCCTGGGCCTTAGGGAGCGGGGCAGCTCCTACCTTTGGTTGCGGCCGGGTGGCCGGTTCCGGTGACTCCTGGGTGCCATCTGGGGGTGCCATCTTTGTCTCAGACAGCGACTGGTTACTGGCTGGAGTAGCGATTTCAGCGGCGTCCTCCGCGGGAGCAGGCACGACGTCTACTTCCATCCTTATAGGCACGTCTTCTTCCGCAGAGTTGCTTGACTCAGCGGAGGGATCCACGGCCTCCGGGAACTCCATTAGGTCCTGGCTTTCCACATCAGGGATCGGGGCACCAGTGGCGGCCTTCTCCGACTCCTCTGGGATGCTGGCCAGGATAGGTGACGCTGGTTCTTTGGACACGGAGGGATCCACTGCCTCCGGGCCGGTACCAAAGGTTGAGGGACCGCGACTTTGTAGTAGCTGGGAGACCTGGATCTCCAGCGGATATTCCGGGTAAACAGGCTCTCCGCCGATGGACATCTCGTTCCACCTGGGACGTGGGTAAGTCATAGCTGCTCCTCGCTTGACCACACAAATTGCCAGAACTAGGGGTGGAGCGCAGAGGGAGGAGTCTTTATCACCTCGGGTCCCAATAGCAAGTTCATGGAGGGCAGTCTCTATTTTTCCCGCTCCCAAAGGGGCGTATTCGTTATCTTCGCGCTCTTGAGGGGGAGTTATTAGGTTTTCCCGCTTCTGGGGGGCGTATTCAGCATTTTCACGCTCTTGAGAGAGCGTTTCTTTCTCTCTTTGTTTCTGGGCATGAAGATGAAGCGCCATTTTAACGAATATGGCGAATTTCACAATGACGAATTAACCCTTTGAATGCTGGAGCGCACGTCTAGCGCTTTCTGGCACAGCAACACAGTCACTTTTCAGGGTCTTTGCACAAGCGGCTGCACTTGCAGTATTGTGAAACATGCGATCCGGTCCATTTCAACACACAATTGGATCCGGTTCTGTTATCAGGGATGGACACACAATTCAATCCGATCCTGTTCGTGATGCCACTTTAATGCAATGAGCAGGACACTGGGTCAGTGGGTCAGCTATGCAGTGGGTCAGGATATATGTGTAGTAGTTTGTGACGCCAATTGCAGCTTGCGCAGGTACTGTAGCAGGGCCTTTTAAGATGTTATAACTCACGTACCAGGTGAGGAATGCCAGAGGGGGTTAATGTCTCTGTATAGTAGGTATGGTAGTGTCAACGGCGTCTCCTACCTTGGTACGGGTGGACTCCTGAATCCTGGCTCACTTGCAATAAAATTGAGTGTGGTCAGTAGGAGTAATTGAGGAATGAATGCAATCCAGACAGGCAATATAATCCAACTCGTCTTTACTTAATATTTGGCAGTTTGAATCCATACAAGTATACAGCAATAGTCTCTTAGGTTCCAGCAGGTATTGGCAATATGTGGCAGGAATCTATATATATTCTGCTTCTTGTCATATGCCTAAGAATCTGGCAGGTATCTATCTTCTGCTCTGTCTGTAATCTGCTTGGTTTGGGCCTGACTAGCTGAGGAGGTATTTGGCTTCTCCTGGTCTTTGGATAAGTACTCACAGCACTGCTCGCAGGGTATGATGGTTTCTTCCTGGAGATCTTTAGTTCTGGAGATGGCTGCTTGCTTGTCAACCAGCTGAGGAAGATGACTCAGGCTGGGAAGGGTGATCCTGGGCCTCAGCCGAGGCTTGGATCCTAGGTTGGGATCCCTGTTTCTGAGAGCTCCTACTAACACAGCCTTCCCCAGCAGGGGGGCTGGTTACACTCACTAACTTCCTTCTCCTCCTCATGAGACAGGACATGGGACCAGCCCACTTCTGCTCACACAGGGGAGACTAGTCTGGACTATTCCAGGCTAGATACTAGTCTGGACTATTCCAGGCTAGATACTAACTGCCTATGGTCTGTTACATATTGCTGCCACCTGCTGGTGTGCATTGCAATTACAGCAAATACATAATACAGGCCTAAAAATACATATAAGGGCAAATGCAAAGGTAGATTACACAGGATGACAATAGATACACACCTAACATATTGTAGCGGAGAAACAGAAGTTTTAGTGACATACTTCAGGATGTTACATACCCCTTTACTTTAAGTGAAGCCGTCCTCGGCGTATGGTAGGTGGGTGAGGAATCAGCTCTGGGTACCCAATAAAATACAAAGTGCTGCGTGAATATACATAAAATGACATACATAGACAAAACACATAACGGTTTCGTCGAGGTTCCTGCCCGTTAGAGTAAGGTGTCCAACACACAGTTTCCTTCTCTTGGTATAACCAGGTAACCTAATACTGCACAAAGCAAAACCTTTTCTAACTGACTTTGTCTGTTATTATGGCAATCAAACATCAAATAAAGCATGGGGGTGTCTTTACTCCGTAATACCACCATTATGTAATGGAATGCCTGCAAATAGAAGGGTGGCTTTATCCTGTATTCCCTTCCCTGCACCATAGCCTGAAGAAATTTGGCTTGTAGCACGATCACTATGATGACTAAGAGGAAGCTAAAGTATGACTCTAAGGCTTGAGGCGCCTTCCCTTAGGCAAAAGACTCAGAAGGGGAGGTATTTTTCGTCTTCGTGTCTTCTGGCAAGTCACAGGAGGAGGGCAGTACGTTCCCATGGATCTCCTTGAAATGAGACACCTCCGGATGGGAACAATCCAGAACATAAAACAAGCGGGAAGTAGCAGCCTAGGGCTTCTAACGATTCCCGAAGCAGCAGGGGTACCTGTGAAGTAATTGGATCTGCCAGGACTTACCACTTGGTCCTACCCTGGGTACCTATGGGTATATATCACCGGGTGTAGGCCATTGGTGTACAATGTCCCTATGATGACAATCCATATGAAGGGGGAAGAGAACAAGAGCTGTAAAAAGGCACACTTTAAGTAAATTGCTACATTTTGGTTAAGTGCAATGGTTAAGTGCAATTATTCTGAACAGTGCATAAATTCACATTGTGGCATCTGGATGGATAATACACACAATGGGTAGGTTATCTTGAACGTTACATAACATGTAAACTGGTTACTAGTGCAAAAATATCAAAGTATGAAATCACAAAGAGCTCAGGTATCACGTTTGAGTCCTTTCTTTGGGTGCAAGCTTTTATGTTGCAATAAAACATTTTATAAAAGTAGTGCAATTTTGTAAGTGCAAGGATAGGCTCAACAATAACTTGAGTCCTTTTTCCTGGAAGTGCTTGTAGTTGTAGAATCTTCTGGAAACTGATAAAAGTTAATTTGTAATCCACAAGATAAAAGATAATTGTAATCCAAAGGGTTAAAATGTCATATAAGAGCAGCAGCAGGCTATCAAGTAACCTGAGAAAGGGGATAAAACAGTTAACTTGGACATGAGGGGGTTAAGTGCTGATGGGGGGAGTCCTTACTGACATGACCATCTGGATGAGGACAAACCAGGCAACCTGAAACAAAAGGTTAAAACACACAAAACTGCCAACAGGTCCTCACCCCTCGGGAGATCAGTCCATGGCGTGGCTCCCGAACAATGTCACTGATTTGTTTTTTGTTTTTTTAGTGGGACACCTTACAGGTAGGTGTCCAGCTCCTCGTCACTGCTGGAGCTGCTAAATCTCATCAGAGGTTGTTCCTGCCTCTGATGATAGCTTAGAGTGGCGTTCGTTGTAGTGCGCCACTGCCCTCTACCGGTGGCTGTAGGGGTTGGCTGTGCTGACAGCCTGGTAAATGCTGCGGTGAACTGCTGTAATCCGGAATCCACAGCCGATACAGGAGGTGGGAGCACTTCTGGCTGCAGGGGCTCAGGAATAGCTGGAGCAGTTGCCTGGGGCTGCTTACAAGGTAGCATGTATGGTGGGCCAAGGTAGGGCTGGATTTTAGGATTAAAGGTTAAGACAGAATTGTTAATCTGCCCTACCCTCAGGGTTGGTGGTGGTGACAGGTCCGGTATTAACGGTGCAGGTACAGGTTGTGGCTTTTCTTTGAATTGCAGATGGCCATCCGGGGCTTCCTGCAGACATCTGGTCTTGCCCGCAGAGCCTGGATCCTCCTGCCAGGTCTCTGGGATAATGGCAGGGGTAAGCGGCTTGTCCAGCAAAGTAACACCAGCCGCAAAGAGTCCTTGCATGGACCGCATCGGGGTGTATTCAATTTGGTCCCCCACATAAAGATTGTGCCTGGCCTGAGGTAAGTAGTGTCTCTTGACAGAACGCCGGCCCACAAAAACTTCAGTGCCGGAGTAGTTATCTTGGACGAATCCGACTCCTCGTTCTACTGAGAACCATAGCACGGTTACGGTTCTCCTAGCTAACTTGGGGTCTCCTGGCTGTGGATCATCCACAACCTGCTTCACCCATTCCTCGACCGCTGACTTGTATTCCCATGCGGTCTGGGCGAAAGCAGTGATTTAGTGTGGGACATCGGGATTCAGGCTCCGCAACTTTTCGTGGCTGGGCGGCGGAGTGGAATCACCAGCCGCCTCCACCGCACCAGTAGGTATTGACAGCGGGGCAGACTGAGGCCTGGTGACGTTGGCTGGGGTCGCTGGACGTGGTGCAGGTCTGGGCCTGGCAGCGGGTGCTGGGGTCTCTGGACGCGGTGCAGGAGGAGACTCGGACCGGGCCTGGGCCTTAGGGAGCGGGGCAGCTCCTACCTTTGGTTGCGGCCGGGTGGCCGGTTCCGGTGACTCCTGGGTGCCATCTGGGGGTGCCATCTTTGTCTCAGACAGCGACTGGTTACTGGCTGGAGTAGCGATGTCAGCGGCGTCCTCCGCGGGAGCAGGCACGACGTCTACTTCCATTCTTATAGGCACGTCTTCTTCCGCAGAGTTGCTTGACTCAGCGGAGGGATCCACGGCCTCCGGGAACTCCATTAGGTCCTGGCTTTCCACATCAGGGATCGGGGCACCAGTGGCGGCCTTCTCCGACTCCTCTGGGATGCTGGCCAGGATAGGTGACGCTGGTTCTTTGGACACGGAGGGATCCACTGCCTCCGGGCCGGTACCAAAGGTTGAGGGATCGCGACTTTGTAGTAGCTGGGAGACCTGGATCTCCAGCGGATATTCCGGATAAACAGGCTCTCCGCCGATGGACATCTCGTTCCACCTGGGATGTGGGTAGGTCATAGCTGCTCCTCGCTTGACCACACAAATTGCCAGAACTAGGGGTGGAGCGCAGAGGGAGGAGTCTTTATCACCTCGGGTCCCAATAGCAAGTTCATGGAGGGCAGTCTCTATTTTTCCCGCTCCCAAAGGGGCGTATTCGTTATCTTCGCGCTCTTGAGGGGGAGTTATTAGGTTTTCCCGCTTCTGGGGGGCGTATTCAGCATTTTCACGCTCTTGAGAGAGCGTTTCTTTCTCTCTTTGTTTCTGGGCATGAAGATGAAGCGCCATTTTAACGAATATGGCGAATTTCACAATGACGAATTAACCCTTTGAATGCTGGAGCGCACGTCTAGCGCTTTCTGGCACAGCAATACAGTCACTTTTCAGGGTCTTTGCACAAGTGGCTGCACTTGCAGTATTGTGAAACATGCGATCCGGTCCATTTCAACACACAATTGGATCCGGTTCTGTTATCAGGGATGGACACACAATTCAATCCGATCCTGTTCGTGACGCCACTTTAATGCAATGAGCAGGACACTGGGTCAGTGGGTCAGCTATGCAGTGGGTCAGGATATATGTGTAGTAGTTTGTGACGCCAATTGCAGCTTGCACAGGTACTGTAGCAGGGCCTTTTAAGATGTTATAACTCACGTACCAGGTGAGGAATGCCAGAGGGGGTTAATGTCTCTGTATAGTAGGTATGGTAGTGTCAACGGTGTCTCCTACCTTGGTACGGGTGGACTCCTGAATCCTGGCTCACTTGCAATAAAATTGAGTGTGGTCAGTAGGAGTAATTGAGGAATGAATGCAATCCAGACAGGCAATATAATCCAACTCGTCTTTACTTAATATTTGGCAGTTTGAATCCATACAAGTATACAGCAATAGTCTCTTAGGTTCCAGCAGGTATTGGCAATATGTGGCAGGAATCTATATATATTCTGCTTCTTGTCATATGCCTAAGAATCTGGCAGGTATCTATCTTCTGCTCTGTCTGTAATCTGCTTGGTTTGGGCCTGACTAGCTGAGGAGGTATTTGGCTTCTCCTGGTCTTTGGATAAGTACTCACAGCACTGCTCGCAGGGTATGATGGTTTCTTCCTGGAGATCTTTAGTTCTGGAGATGGCTGCTTGCTTGTCAACCAGCTGAGGAAGATGACTCAGGCTGGGAAGGGTGATCCTGGGCCTCAGACGAGGCTTGGATCCTAGGTTGGGATCCCTGTTTCTGAGAGCTCCTACTAACACAGCCTTCCCCAGCAGGGGGGCTGGTTACACTCACTAACTTCCTTCTCCTCCTCATGAGACAGGACATGGGACCAGCCCACTTCTGCTCACACAGGGGAGACTAATCTGGACTATTCCAGGCTAGATACTAGTCTGGACTATTCCAGGCTAGATACTAACTGCCTATGGTCTGTTACATATTGCTGCCACCTGCTGGTGTACATTGAAATTACAGCAAATACATAATACAGGCCTAAAAATACATATAAGGGCAAATGCAAAGGTAGATTACACAGGATGACAATACATACACACCTAACATATTGTAGCGGGGAAACAGAAGTTTTAGTGACATACTTCAGGATGTTACATACCCCTTTACTTTAAGTAAAGCCGTCCTCGGCGTATGGTAGGTGGGTGAGGAATCAGCTATGGGTACCCAATAAAATACAAAGTGCTGCGTGAATATACATAAAATGACATACATAGTCAAATTACATAACGGTTTCCTCGAGGTTCCTGCCCGTTAGAGTAAGGTGTCCAACACACAGTTTCCTTCTCTTGGTATAACCAGGTAACCTAATACTGCACAAAGCAAAACCTTTTCTAACTGACTTTGTCTGTTATTATGGCAATCAAACATCAAATAAAGCATGGGGGTGTCTTTACTCCGTAATCCCACCATTATGTAATGGAATGCCCGCAAATAGAAGGGTGGCTTTATCCTGTATTCCCTTCCCTGCACCATAGCCTGAAGAAATTTGGCTTGTAGCACGATCACTATGATAACTAAGAGGAAGCTAAAGTATGACTCTAAGGCTTGAGGCGCCTTACCTTAGGCAAAAGGCTCAGAAGGGGAGGTATTTTTCGTCTTCGTGTCTTCTGGCAAGTCACAGGAGGAGGGCAGTACGTTCCCATGGATCTCCTTGAAATGAGACACCTCCGGATGAGAACAATCCGGAACATAAAACAAGCGGGAAGTAGCAGCCTAGGGCTTCTAACGATTACCGAAGCAGCAGGGGTACCTGTGAAGTAATTGGATCTGCCAGGACTTACCACTTGGTCCTACCCTGGGTACCTATGGGTATATATCACCGGGTGTAGGCCATTGGTGTACAATGTCCCTATGATGACAATCCATATGAAGGGGGAAGAGAACAAGAGCTGTAAAAAGGCACACTTTAAGTAAATTGCTACATTTTGGTTAAGTGCAATGGTTAAGTGCAATCATTCTGAACAGTGCATAAATTCACATTGTGGCATCTGGATGGATAATACACACAATGGGTAGGTTATCTTGAACGTTACATAACATGTAAACTGGTTACTAGTGCAAAAATATCAAAGTATGAAATCACAAAGAGCTCAGGTATCACGTTTGAGTCCTTTCTTTGGGTGCAAGCTTTTATGTTGCAATAAAACATTTTATAAAAGTAGTGCAATTTTGTAAGTGCAAGGATAGGCTCAACAATAACTTGAGTCCTTTTTCCTGGAAGTGCTTGTAGTTGTAGAATCTTCTGGAAACTGATAAAAGTTAATTTGTAATCCACAAGATAAAAGATAATTGTAATCCAAAGGGTTAAAATGTCATATAAGAGCAGCAGCAGGCTATCAAGTAACCTGAGAAAGGGGATAAAACAGTTAACTTGGACATGAGGGGGTTAAGTGCTGATGGGGGGAGTCCTTACTGACATGACCATCTGGATGAGGACAAACCAGGCAACCTGAAACAAAAGGTTAAAACACACAAAACTGCCAACAGGTCCTCACCCCTCAGGAGATCAGTCCATGGCGTGGCTCCCGAACAATGTCACTGATTTGTTTTTTGTTTTTTTAGTGGGACACCTTACAGGTAGGTGTCCAGCTCCTCGTCACTGCTGGAGCTGCTAAATCTCATCAGAGGTTGTTCCTGCCTCTGATGATAGCTTAGAGTGGCGTTCGTTGTAGTGCGCCACTGCCCTCTACCGGTGGCTGTAGGGGTTGGCTGTGCTGACAGCCTGGTAAATGCTGCGGTGAACTGCTGTAATCCGGAATCCACAGCCGATACAGGAGGTGGGAGCACTTCTGGCTGCAGGGGCTCAGGAATAGCTGGAGCAGTTGCCTGGGGCTGCTTCCAAGGTAGCATGTATGGTGGGCCAAGGTAGGGCTGGATTTTAGGATTAAAGGGTAAGACAGAATTGTTAATCTGCTCTACCCTCAGGGTTTGTGGTGGTGACAGGTCCGGTATTAACGGTGCAGGTACAGGTTGTGGCTTTTCTTTGAATTGCAGATGGCCATCCGGGGCTTCCTGCAGACATCTGGTCTTGCCCGCAGAGCCTGGATCCTCCTGCCAGGTCTCTGGGATAATGGCAGGGGTAAGCGGCTTGTCCAGCAAAGTAACACCAGCCGCAAAGAGTCCTTGCATGGACCGCATCGGGGTGTATTCAATTTGGTCCCCCACATAAAGATTGTGCCTGGCCTAAGGTAAGTAGTGTCTCTTGACAGAACGCCGGCCCACGAAAACTTCAGTGCCGGAGTAGTTATCTTGGACGAATCCGACTCCTCGTTCTACTGAGAACCATAGCACGGTTACGGTTCTCCTAGCTAACTTGGGGTCTCCAGGCTGTGGATCATCCACAACCTGCTTCACCCATTCCTCGACCGCTGACTTGTATTCCCATGCGGTCTGGGCGAAAGCAGTGATTTAGTGTGGGACATCGGGATTCAGGCTCCGCAACTTTTCGTGGCTGGGCGGCGGAGTGGAATCACCAGCCGCCTCCACCGCACCAGTATGTATTGACAGCGGGGCAGACTGAGGCCTGGTGACGTTGGCTGGGGTCGCTGGACGTGGTGCAGGTCTGGGCCTGGCAGCGGGTGCTGGGGTCTCTGGACGCGGTGCAAGAGGAGACTCGGACCGGGCCTGGGCCTTAGGGAGCGGGGCAGCTCCTACCTTTGGTTGCGGCCGGGTGGCCGGTTCCGGTGACTCCTGGGTGCCATCTGGGGGTGCCATCTTTGTCTCAGACAGCGACTGGTTACTGGCTGGAGTAGCGATGTCAGCGGCGTCCTCCGCGGGAGCAGGCACGACGTCTACTTCCATCCTTATAGGCACGTCTTCTTCCGCAGAGTTGCTTGACTCAGCGGAGGGATCCACGGCCTCCGGGAACTCCATTAGGTCCTGGCTTTCCACATCAGGGATCGGGGCACCAGTGGCGGCCTTCTCCGACTCCTCTGGGATGCTGGCCAGGATAGGTGACGCTGGTTCTTTGGACACGGAGGGATCCACTGCCTCCGGTCCAGTACAAAAGGTTGACGGACCGCGACTTTGTAGTAGCTGGGAGACCTGGATCTCCAGCGGATATTCCAGGTAAACAGGCTCTCCGCCGATGGACAGCTCGTTCCACCTGGGACGTGGGTAGGTCATAGCTGCTCCTCGCTTGACCACACAAATTGCCAGAACTAGGGGTGGAGCGCAGAGGGAGGAGTCTTTATCACCTCGGGTCCCAATAGCAAGTTCATGGAGGGCAGTCTCTATTTTTCCCGCTCCCAAAGGGGCGTATTCGTTATCTTCGCGCTCTTGAGGGGGAGTTATTAGGTTTTCCCGCTTCTGGGGGGCGTATTCAGCATTTTCACGCTCTTGAGAGAGCGTTTCTTTCTCTCTTTGTTTCTGGGCATGAAGATGAAGCGCCATTTTAACGAATATGGCGAATTTCACAATGACGAATTAACCCTTTGAATGCTGGAGCGCACGTCTAGCGCTTTCTGGCACAGCAATACAGTCACTTTTCAGGGTCTTTGCACAAGCGGCTGCACTTGCAGTATTGTGAAACATGCGATCCGGTCCATTTCAACACACAATTGGATCCGGTTCTGTTATCAGGGATGGACACACAATTCAATCCGATCCTGTTCGTGACGCCACTTTAATGCAATGAGCAGGACACTGGGTCAGTGGGTCAGCTATGCAGTGGGTCAGGATATATGTGTAGTAGTTTGTGACGCCAATTGCAGCTTGCGCAGGTACTGTAGCAGGGCCTTTTAAGATGTTATAACTCACGTACCAGGTGAGGAATGCCAGAGGGGGTTAATGTCTCTGTATAGTAGGTATGGTAGTGTCAACGGTGTCTCCTACCTTGGTACGGGTGGACTCCTGAATCCTGGCTCACTTGCAATAAAATTGAGTGTGGTCAGTAGGAGTAATTGAGGAATGAATGCAATCCAGACAGGCAATATAATCCAACTCGTCTTTACTTAATATTTGGCAGTTTGAATCCATACAAGTATACAGCAATAGTCTCTTAGGTTCCAGCAGGTATTGGCAATATGTGGCAGGAATCTATATATATTCTGCTTCTTGTCATATGCCTAAGAATCTGGCAGGTATCTATCTTCTGCTCTGTCTGTAATCTGCTTGGTTTGGGCCTGACTAGCTGAGGAGGTATTTGGCTTCTCCTGGTCTTTGGATAAGTACTCACAGCACTGCTCGCAGGGTATGATGGTTTCTTCCTGGAGATCTTTAGTTCTGGAGATGGCTGCTTGCTTGTCAACCAGCTGAGGAAGATGACTCAGGCTGGGAAGGGTGATCCTGGGCCTCAGCCGAGGCTTGGATCCTAGGTTGGGATCCCTGTTTCTGAGAGCTCCTACTAACACAGCCTTCCCCAGCAGGGGGGCTGGTTACACTCACTAACTTCCTTCTCCTCCTCATGAGACAGGACATGGGACCAGCCCACTTCTGCTCACACAGGGGAGACTAGTCTGGACTATTCCAGGCTAGATACTAGTCTGGACTATTCCAGGCTAGATACTAACTGCCTATGGTCTGTTACATATTGCTGCCACCTGCTGGTGTACATTGAAATTACAGCAAATACATAATACAGGCCTAAAAATACATATAAGGGCAAATGCAAAGGTAGATTACACAGGATGACAATACATACACACCTAACATATTGTAGCGGGGAAACAGAAGTTTTAGTGACATACTTCAGGATGTTACATACCCCTTTACTTTAAGTGAAGCCGTCCTCGGCGTATGGTAGGTGGGTGAGGAATCAGCTCTGGGTACCCAATAAAATACAAAGTGCTGCGTGAATATACATAAAATGACATACATAGACAAAACACATAACGGTTTCGTCGAGGTTCCTGCCCGTTAGAGTAAGGTGTCCAACACACAGTTTCCTTCTCTTGGTATAACCAGGTAACCTAATACTGCACAAAGCAAAACCTTTTCTAACTGACTTTGTCTGTTATTATGGCAATCAAACATCAAATAAAGCATGGGGGTGTCTTTACTCCGTAATCCCACCATTATGTAATGGAATGCCCGCAAATAGAAGGGTGGCTTTATCCTGTATTCCCTTCCCTGCACCATAGCCTGAAGAAATTTGGCTTGTAGCACGATCACTATGATGACTAAGAGGAAGCTAAAGTATGACTCTAAGGCTTGAGGCGCCTTACCTTAGGCAAAAGGCTCAGAAGGGGAGGTATTTTTCGTCTTCGTGTCTTCTGGCAAGTCACAGGAGGAGGGCAGTACGTTCCCATGGATCTCCTTGAAATGAGACACCTCCGGATGGGAACAATCCAGAACATAAAACAAGCGGGAAGTAGCAGCCTAGGGCTTCTAACGATTCCCAAAGCAGCAGGGGTACCTGTGAAGTAATTGGATCTGCCAGGACTTACCACTTGGTCCTACCCTGGGTACCTATGGGTATATATCACCGGGTGTAGGCCATTGGTGTACAATGTCCCTATGATGACAATCCATATGAAGGGGGAAGAGAACAAGAGCTGTAAAAAGGCACACTTTAAGTAAATTGCTACATTTTGGTTAAGTGCAATGGTTAAGTGCAATCATTCTGAACAGTGCATAAATTCACATTGTGGCATCTGGATGGATAATACACACAATGGGTAGGTTATCTTGAACGTTACATAACATGTAAACTGGTTACTAGTGCAAAAATATCAAAGTATGAAATCACAAAGAGCTCAGGTATCACGTTTGAGTCCTTTCTTTGGGTGCAAGCTTTTATGTTGCAATAAAACATTTTATAAAAGTAGTGCAATTTTGTAAGTGCAAGGATAGGCTCAACAATAACTTGAGTCCTTTTTCCTGGAAGTGCTTGTAGTTGTAGAATCTTCTGGAAACTGATAAAAGTTAATTTGTAATCCACAAGATAAAAGATAATTGTAATCCAAAGGGTTAAAATGTCATATAAGAGCAGCAGCAGGCTATCAAGTAACCTGAGAAAGGGGATAAAACAGTTAACTTGGACATGAGGGGGTTAAGTGCTGATGGGGGGAGTCCTTACTGACATGACCATCTGGATGAGGACAAACCAGGCAACCTGAAACAAAAGGTTAAAACACACAAAACTGCCAACAGGTCCTCACCCCTCAGGAGATCAGTCCATGGCGTGGCTCCCGAACAATGTCACTGATTTGTTTTTTGTTTTTTTAGTGGGACACCTTACAGGTAGGTGTCCAGCTCCTCGTCACTGCTGGAGCTGCTAAATCTCATCAGAGGTTGTTCCTGCCTCTGATGATAGCTTAGAGTGGCGTTCGTTGTAGTGCGCCACTGCCCTCTACCGGTGGCTGTAGGGGTTGGCTGTGCTGACAGCCTGGTAAATGCTGCGGTGAACTGCTGTAATCCGGAATCCACAGCCGATACAGGAGGTGGGAGCACTTCTGGCTGCAGGGGCTCAGGAATAGCTGGAGCAGTTGCCTGGGGCTGCTTCCAAGGTAGCATGTATGGTGGGCCAAGGTAGGGCTGGATTTTAGGATTAAAGGTTAAGACAGAATTGTTAATCTGCCCTACCCTCAGGGTTGGTGGTGGTGACAGGTCCGGTATTAACGGTGCAGGTACAGGTTGTGGCTTTTCTTTGAATTGCAGATGGCCATCCGGGGCTTCCTGCAGACATCTGGTCTTGCCCGCAGAGCCTGGATCCTCCTGCCAGGTCTCTGGGATAATGGCAGGGGTAAGCGGCTTGTCCAGCAAAGTAACACCAGCCGCAAAGAGTCCTTGCATGGACCGCATCGGGGTGTATTCAATTTGGTCCCCCACATAAAGATTGTGCCTGGCCTGAGGTAAGTAGTGTCTCTTGACAGAACGCCGGCCCACAAAAACTTCAGTGCCGGAGTAGTTATCTTGGACGAATCCGACTCCTCGTTCTACTGAGAACCATAGCACGGTTACGGTTCTCCTAGCTAACTTGGGGTCTCCTGGCTGTGGATTATCCACAACCTGCTTCACCCATTCCTCGACCGCTGACTTGTATTCCCATGCGGTCTGGGCGAAAGCAGTGATTTAGTGTGGGACATCGGGATTCAGGCTCCGCAACTTTTCGTGGCTGGGCGGCGGAGTGGAATCACCAGCCGCCTCCACCGCACCAGTAGGTATTGACAGCGGGGCAGACTGAGGCCTGGTGACGTTGGCTGGGGTCGCTGGACGTGGTGCAAGTCTGGGCCTGGCAGCGGGTGCTGGGGTCTCTGGACGCGGTGCAGGAGGAGACTCGGACCGGGCCTGGGCCTTAGGGAGCGGGGCAGCTCCTACCTTTGGTTGCGGCCGGGTGGCCGGTTCCGGTGACTCCTGGGTGCCATCTGGGGGTGCCATCTTTGTCTCAGACAGCGACTGGTTACTGGCTGGAGTAGCGATGTCAGCGGCGTCCTCCGCGGGAGCAGGCACGACGTCTACTTCCATCCTTATAGGCACGTCTTCTTCCGCAGAGTTGCTTGACTCAGCGGAGGGATCCACGGCCTCCGGGAACTCCATTAGGTCCTGGCTTTCCACATCAGGGATCGGGGCACCAGTGGCGGCTTTCTCCGACTCCTCTGAGATGCTGGCCAGGATAGGTGACGCTGGTTCTTTGGACACGGAGGGATCCACTGCCTCCGGGCCGGTACCAAAGGTTGAGGGACCGCGACTTTGTAGTAGCTGGGAGACCTGGATCTCCAGCGGATATTCCGGATAAACAGGCTCTCCACCGATGGACATCTCGTTCCACCTGGGACGTGGGTAGGTCATAGCTGCTCCTCGCTTGACCACACAAATTGCCAGAACTAGGGGTGGAGCGCAGAGGGAGGAGTCTTTATCACCTCGGGTCCCAATAGCAAGTTCATGGAGGGCAGTCTCTATTTTTCCCGCTCCCAAAGGGGCGTATTCGTTATCTTCGCGCTCTTGAGGGGGAGTTATTAGGTCTTCCCGCTTCTGGGGGGCGTATTCAGCATTTTCACGCTGTACGTATACCAGTGTATCAAGAAACTGTAATTGGGTCATAGAACTGACCCTAGTAAATTTCAGGGCTGAATGTATGTTATTAAGATGTTCATTAAATGCCTGTAGTTCAGGTTCTGAGCCGGTCCATATAAAGAAGATGTCGTCTATGTACCTCATCCAGCCCCTCACAAGTTTGAAGAAGCTGGATGGGTACACGAACAGACTCTCCATATAAGACATATAGATGTTAGCATAAACCGGTGCGGCACTAGGTACGGATATACATGTAAAAAATACTGATAAAAACAACATCCTGCGGTATGATAGCTCCCACCCACGTGGTATGGTGAAATCTCTCCCATACAGTCAATTCTTACGAGTTCGTAGAATTGTGAGTGATGAAGGGAAGTTGGAGACCAGACTGCAGGAAATGAATAACAAGTTTGTCAACAGGGGTTATCCTTTAGGACTGACCAATAAACATCAAGATAGGGCACGTCAGATAGAAAGGGATACACTACTTAAGAAGAACATAAATAAGTCAAACGTACAAAGTAGAATTCCCTTTGTTTCTAGATATACAATGCTTAGTCGACAGGTAGCCACAGTAATCAGAAAGAACTGGACACTTCTCACACAGGCATTTCCGGACACCCCAGAATTTAAAAATCCTCCCCTATTTTCATATAGAAGAGGTCCTAATGTTAGGGACAGGTTGGTACATGCTGACAAACCGCTTAATATACAACAACATAAACAAATAGGTTGTTATCCTTGTTTAGGATGTTGCCACTGTAATAATATGGTTAAAGGTAAAAGCTTTATGCATCCTCATACAGGAAAAAGGTATGAAATTAGGCGTTTTTACACTTGTAATTCATCGTACGTCATCTATATCCTTCAGTGCCCATGTGGGCTCCTCTATGTGGGGGAAACCACGCAGGAAATAAAAAAGAGGATCACACAACATAAGTCCAAGATTAGGAAAAAGGCACTAGACCTTCCAGTACCAGAACATTTTCATAAAATGGGACACAATTTGTCCCAATTACGATTCTGGATTATAGACGGGGTGCCACCGCTACGGAGGGGGGGAGACCGAGAAACTCTCCTCAAACAACTGGAGCTTAAGTGGATATATAGACTTGACACACGGGAACCGAGGGGACTCAATAGGGACTGAAGATAATATTTAGGGAATGAAGTAGGGAACCATGCAGCGCGAACGTTCCATGATGTTTTGTGGACGCTCGCGTCTCCATGGTAACCCTTATGTCATAGATCAGCGACGGAACATGTATGCTGTAGTGTCGGGGAGCATAGTTTGCCTCCGGGAGATTAGCAACAGCTGACGTCATTTGAAGAAATTTTCCTTTTGGACGATGAGGAAAAGGGGACGCATGAGCACTGCAGCTTCCGGGACGCCGAGAGCAGCGCATTTTAGAGATATTGCGGTCATGATATAATACCCCGGGGATGGCATCGCAGCTTTAGAGGTAACGTTTTAACACATATAATGTATATTGAATTGGATCGGAAGTGATCCTCATATATGAATGTATAAGATGATGCACAGGTGTATTTATTTAAGGGGAGGGTTAATCCCACCCATTCTGACACTATATTAGGCACATGTTGGTGAATTCACTGTATTGCTTGAAAAAGACCAAGTAAGGTTGAAACGTTGCATTTACCTGATGTTTTTGGAATTAAACCACTATTGGATTTTTTCATACTGGCGAGTGCTGCAGATTTCTTCACATTGATAGTGTTGAGTTAGCAACAACATGAGGAGGCCACAGACTAGCAAGGTGACATAGTGTGGAGGTGGCAGAAGCATGAGGAGGCCACAGACTGGCAAGGTGACATAGTGTGGAGGTGGCAGCAGCAGCATGAGGAGGCCACAGACTGGCAAGGTGACATAGCGTTGAGTTAGCAACAACATGAGGAGGCCACAGACTGGCAAGGTGAAATAATGTGAAGGTGGCAGCAGCAGCAGCAGCATGAGGAGACCACAGAGTGACCCGGTGACAGAGTGGGGAAGTGGGTGGCAATAACAGTACCCGCTGATGATGGTGGGTGTAAGAAGGAGCACTTGGCATCAGATGTGTGGCATCAGGCAGATGGCAGCATCAGAATAGTAGCTGAGTCATTTAGCCAGAAGAAAGCGGTCTCTTTTGTCAAGGTTTGGGTGAGGCAGCATGGATAATCTAATCTGATGCATCAGGCATTGGTGGGTGGAAATCCTGGCTGATCCACGCCTGAATAATCTTGACAAAGGTCAGTCTCTCTACATTTTGGGTTGACAGGCGAGTTCTACTTGGGGTAACTATGGCCCCCCACCGCACTAAACACCCGCTCTGATGCCACACTACTGGCTGGGCAGGACAGCTTTTCCAGGGCAAACTCGGCGAGCTGTGGCCACAAATCCAGTTTGGCTGCCCAGTCCAGCGGATCTTCGATGTAGGGTGGCAGGGTGCTGTCCAACTATGCCACCAACTGCTGGTTCAGGTTCTGCTCCAGGTCTAGCTGCTGCTGCTGGTGAGTAGTTTCTAAACTAGGCAGATTAAAAAATCCGCTCATCATTGACTCTAGACTCAAGCTGCTGATGATGGAGCTGGTACTGCTCCTAACCCCACACCCTGCCACAGCAGCCATAGCAGCAGAGGGCCCTCCCGGTCAGACCTGCGAGAGGATGGACGATGGCACAGATAGGCAGCGGCCAACTGACTAAATAGGATGTCTCTATAGTAGTTCATTTTGTCCTCCCTCTCAGCGGGTGAAAAAAAGGCCCCCATTTTGGACTGGTAATGAGGGTCCAACAAGGTGGAGAGCCAGAAGTCATCCCTCTTCTGAATGGTGACAATTCGGCTGTCACTACCCAAGCAAGTGAGCATGCAGTGGGCCATTTGCGAAAGTGACTTGGAGGGACTCCCTGCCTCCATCTCGACTGCATTCTGTCACTGTGTGCCTGGGTCATCTGCCTCGTCTTTCTCATCTCCCTCTTGCTTCTCCGGCTGCTCCTGCTCCTCCTCTCCTGTCACCTGTGTAGAAAAACCACCCATTTTGCTACACATTTTTTGTGCTCCAATGTCCTCCTCCTCCAGATGGGTGGAAGACTTCAGGAACCGCTTGACAATCAGATTGAACACGTGCGCCATGCAGGGCGCATGGCTCAGCCCCCCTTGATGCAGTGCCGACACCATGTTTTTCCCGTTGTCAGTCACCATGGTTCAGATTTTCAGTTGTCACAGAGAAAGCCAGGATTAGATTTTTTTACGAAGGACATGGTGCAGTTCCTCCTCTGTATGACTCTGTTAGCATAGGCAAACTAGGCGCAGAACAGCATGACACCACCGTGCCCTGCACATGTGGTATGCTGGTGGGACACTGTGAATTGTTTCTGCAGTGGAGGATGAGGAGGCAGAGGCAGACATTGCCGAAGGACCAACGGCGTGAGAACGTGGAGGCGGAAGCGGCATCACCTGGCAAAGTTGCTGGTTTGGCTGGGCATTAACCACATTTACCCAGTGGGCCGTAAAGGACATATATTGTCCTTGACCGTAGTTACAGATCCACACGTCTGCGCTAGCGTGCCCTTTGGCAGACACCGACAGGAGGACTGGCGCACCTTCTGTTCTACATATTTGTGCAGGGCTGGTACTGCTTTTTGGCAAAGAAATGATGGCTTGGACTCTCCACTTCGGCTCAGCACAAGCCATCAGTTCTCTGAAAGGTACAGAGTCCACCACTTGGAAAGGGAGGGATTGCAGCACCTGCAACTTGGCCAGGAGCACGTTCAGCGCCGTTGAATGAGTGCACGCATACTGTTGTCTCTTGGCAATCGCTTCGGTGATCGATTGCTTACCGAATGACTGATGAGGAGTGGGATGGCGAGGATTGGAGCATCAGGACTATTGGATAATGGGAAGGACAGACAGCTCCCTTCGGCTGAGGTGGTGGAGCCTTGACTGCCTTTAATTTCGAGTGCGTGCCACTAGGTAATGCAGGGGTTGCTGCAGCAGGCTGGACCACCACATTGATGCCACGGTTCTCCAAGACCACTTTATGGTTACTCTGCATATGTTGAGTCAGGGCCATGGTGTCAACATTTGCACCCTGTCCATGCTTCACCTTCTGCCCACAGATTCAGCAAATGGCCATGTTCACCTCCTCCGGCGGCTTAACAAAAAAAATGCCACACCGCCGAGTAGATGATTTCACCCCCAACACTCCACACTGACTGACTGCTACCGCCGCTGCCTCCGTGAACCCCTGCACCACTAATTTCCGGTCAGGTACACTCCTGCAAAGCAGAAGGTTTACCTCAGACTTGTTTGGCTCCCGACCTTCCACTGCTGCCACCCTGCTGACTCCCGGACACACTACCGACTTGCTGGCTCCGCCGCTGCCACCCTCTTCTCCCGATGATGATGAAGCCCCTTCGTCACCCGGCTTCCAATTGCGATCGGCTAAATCATCATCGAGTACTGTCTGCACGTCACCGATGCCATTCTCAATGGTCTCTGAGCCAGGAGCTTGACCGCTTGCAACACCAGCTCCCACGCCACTCTCCTCATCACTAGTTGCCCGCCTACCAGAGGAAGTGGCGGATGTCTCCTCCAGATCTTGGCTGGGCAGTAGCTGCTGATTGTCCTCCAGTAGCTTGTCCTCACTGTATAGTGGAGCTGAGCCCACAGCATATAATACTTTTCTGGCTGAGGGAACAGAAAAGGACAGAGGCAGGTTGAAGACAGGTGAGGGCACAGGGCCTGCTCCTGGGCCATGCTAGCTAAGGGTTGCATCTGATGAACCCACAGACTCTTGGTTGGGGGTGTCTGATGTCAGTTGGGATGAAGTGGATGACCAAGTCAACCATTCAAGAACCTCTGGGTTGCTGGCCAAGACACGACCGCTAGATGACACCGGAAGCTCAGGCCTCTCGAAGTGACCCCTGCTGCCACGCCCCCTTACTCTGCTGCGAACTGTTCATGCACCAGAAACATTTAGACCACTGCCCCTCCCCTGTGCAGGGCCTGTCACTTCTCTGTCTGACATACTGTTAGATCAAATAAGTAAATAAAAAGGAAATTAATACACCCCAAAAAAGGCTGTAATTTTGTCACTTCACCACACAATTGAACTACAAATTGGCACGATATTAAAAAGAAGGAAGTGCTCAACCCCATATGCAGTGGTTCATCTATACCGGGGGGCAGATCCTGCACTTGTGGTCCGCTGTTAATGGCAATCACCAGCAAAAATGCATACAATGGAGGATGCCTGCAGCGGACCACAAGTACCAAAATGGACATCCTAGACAGGATAGCAAATGTGTGGATGTGATAAACAGTAAAACTAATATAACAAAAACAAAGACAGTTGCACTCTGCGGTCTTGCTAACCCTCGTACTGGTGTTAAATTGAGAATTAGCCAACATATCCTGCTTGGAGGACATGTCTGAGCTCAAGCACCGCGCCAAGGTTTCTCAAGTAGCTCGGGACCTGACGCTAAATCTATCTGGGCCGTATGGGCAATACCAGGAGCCAGTGGGCGAATTACAGGAGCGCAAGGTCCGACTCGAAGCAATCTCCTAGTAACCTCCAGCATGTGACCATGCATACAATGGGAGGAGGCAGAGAGCTCTGAGCCCCAACCAAGACTGGCTGATATAGCCCGGGCCTCACATGTGCACTAGAATGCTGCCTGTGGATGGAAATAAAGACACATTCAGACTAGGAGTTTCTACACCACACAATCGCTAATAAGCCTTTTTTTTCCTCCTTATACATGCCAAAACAGGCTTTAGAACATATAACTGCACCGCTAAACAGCAAATAATACTTTTTTTTGCCACTAATACATGCCAAAAAAGGCTGTAATTTTCTCACTTCACCATACAACGGCTAATAAGCCCTTTATTTTCCCACTAATACACGCCAAAAAAAGGCATTAGAACATATAACTGCACTGCTGAAAGGCAAATAATCCTTTTTTTTTGCCACTGATACATGCCAAAAAGGGCTGTAATTTTCTCACTTTACCACACAAAGGCTAATAAGCCTTTTTTTCCCCACTAATACACGCCAAAAAAGGCTTTAGAACATAAAACTGCACCGCTGAAAGGCAAATAATACTTTTTTTGCCACTAATACATGCCAAAAATGGCTGTAATTTTCTCACTTCACCACACATCGGTAAATACAGTAATACTTTTTTTGCCACTAATACATATCAAAAAAAGGCTTTAGAAAATATAACTGCACCGCTGAATGGCAAATAATACTTTTTTTTGCCACTAATACACGACAAAAAAGGCTTTGGCCTCATGCACACAACCATTGTTCTAGTCCGCATCCGAGCCATGCCACAAAAGATGCGGACAGCACTCCGTGTGCTGTTCGCATCCGTTGCTCCGTTCCGTGGCCCCGCAAAAAAAATATAACATGTCCGATTTTTGTCCGTTTTGCGGACAAGAATAGGTATTTCTACAATGGGCCGCCTGTTCCGTTCCACAAATTGAAGAAGGCACACGGGCGGCTTCTGTGTTTTGCGGATCTGCAATTTGCGGACCGCAAAAAATGGAACGGTCGTGTGCATGAGGCCTTTAAAACATATAACTGCACCGCTGAACGGCAAATAATACTTTTTTTTGCCACTACTACATGACAAAAAGGGCTGTAATTTTCTCACTTCACTACACAACGGCTAATTAGCCCTTTTTTCCCACTAACACATGGCAAAAAAGTCTTTAGAACATATAACTGCTAATGTTGGGTGCGAATATTCGAATCGAGAATTTTAATCGTGAATATCGCCACTTCGAGAATTCGCGAATATTTAGAATATAGTGCTAAATATTCGTATTCTCGAATATTCTAGATTTTTTTCATCAGTAACCTGCAATGTCTTTGTCTGAGCTTAGCAACATCCCTAGCAACCAATAGGAAAGTTGCCTACCCCTTACTATATAAGAACCTCCCCAGCAGCCATTTTATGTAGTTTTATGTAGTTTTATGGAGTTCTGAGAGAGACAGCAGTATCATTGCTCTGTGCTTTACTGTTAAATTGCATTTAGATAGTTAGTTAGTTAGTTAGTTAGTTAGCTTATATATATAATAAAGATAGTTAGTGGGAGATAATTAGTGTAGGTTAGATTGTTATATAGTGTAGCTGATAGGTTCCAGTGCAGGGTGTTAGGTAGTGTGACAATACTTGTGCACCAATCAGTATTATGTAATCAGACCTGCTAAAATGTGAAGTTGCACGTATTGCGCAAAAATATGCGCATCATTAATTGCCGATTTTTGCAATTGCGAATATATTGGAGCACTCTATCTGCATATAAAGCTATTGTAATGTTCTGCCATTCCAACCATTTCCTCCAGTCTCAGGAAACTTCTAGCAGCTTGAAAAATTTTGCAACAGTGACCCACCCCTGTATTGCTTGCGCATATTACATATTGCCGATTTTTGCAATCAAGAAAATAATTGCAAAAATATGATGAATATTCACCCAAATATTCGTGAAATATTGCAAATTCGAATATTGACCCTGACGCTCATCACTAATAACTGCACCGCTGAACGGCAAATAATATTTTTTTTTGGCACTAATACACGCCAAAAAGGGCTGTAATTTTCTCTTTTCATCACACAACGGCTAATAAGCCCTTTGTTTTTTGCCACTAATACACGCCAAAAAGGGGTGTAATTTTCTCACTTCACCACACAACGGCTAATAAGCCCTTTTTCTTCCAACTTATACACGCCAAAAAAGCCTTTAGAACATAACTGCACCGCTGAACGGCAAATACTTTTTTTTGCCACTTATACACACCAAAAAAAGACTTTAGAACATATACCTGCACCACACAAGGGCTAATAAGTAGGGTTGAGTGAACCGAACTTTTAAGATTTTTGGTCCCCGGACCCGAACATTTCAGTAAAAGTTCGGGTTCGGGTTCGGTGTTCGGCTATTTTATGGCGCTTTTTTAAAGGCTGCAGTGCAGCAAATAAACAAGCGTTTAACTCTGTGCCCTTAGAAGCCATCACAGCCATGTCTACTAATGGTATGGCTGTGATTGGCCAGTGCAGCATGTGACCCAGCCTTTATATAAGCTGGAGTCACATAGCGCTGCACGTCACTCTGCTGTTACTAGTGTAGGGAGAGGATGCTGCTGCTGTGAGGGAGAGAATAGGAAAGAATCTTTAATCAGAAGTGCTAGTTAACTCAGCGATCTACATAGATTTAGTTTTGGTGGTGCAGTGCACAATCTTTTTACCCTGCCCTGAGCCCAGTGACACAAAAGAGAACTTTTATCCGTCTGTTAGTTAGGTGGGCGACAGTGGCCATTTTATGCAAGTTTGGTGCAACAGGACAGCATATGTGCATTTGTGACAGTCAAATAGAAGCTTGAAATACTGCAATTATATTCAGGGTTTAAAAAAAATCACCCATTTTTGGCAAGACCCTACATCTGTGGCCTTTGCAGCATTAGTCAGTGTGCAATTTAAGCTAGAAATACAGCTAAAATTTTCTAGGTTTTAAAAAACACAATTTTTGGGCAAAATACAAAATTTTACAGCCCTTGCTGCATCTGTCAGTGTTAGATACACGATTTAGATACCGCTGTCATATTCTGTTATAAAAAAAACACCCTTTTTAGGGACAGTACTTAATATTGCAGCCTTTGCTGCATCTGTGATTGTTAAAAACAAGCTTGACATACTTCAATAATTTTCTGGCTTTTAAAAAACACCCATTTTTGGCAATACCCTCCATCTGGGGCCTCTGCCGCAATAGTCAGTGTGCAATTTAAGCTAGAAATACAGCTATAATTTTCAAAGTTTTAAAAAACACCCATTTTGGGCAAAATACTCAATTTTACAGCCCTTGCTGCATCTGTCAGTGTGAGATACACACTTTAGATACCACTGTGCTATTCTGTTATAAAAAAAAAACACCCTTTTTGGCCAAATAACTTAATTTGCGGCCTTGTCTGCATCTGTTAGTGTGCGCTACACGCTTTAGAAACCGCTGTGCTATTATGTTATTAAAAAAACACCCTTTTTTGGCAAAGTACTTAATTTGCAGCCTTGTCTGCACCTGTTACTGTGACATACACGCTTTAGTTACCGCTGTGCTATTCTCTTATTAAAAATACACCCTTTTTGGGCAAAGTACTCAATTTGCGGCCTTGTCTGCATCTGTTAGTGTGCGATACACGCTTTAGATACCGCTGTGCTATTCTGTTATTAAAAAAACACCCTTTTTTGGCAAAGTACTTAATTTGCAGCCTTGTCTGCACCTGTTACTGTGAGATACACGCTTTAGTTACCGCTGTGCTATTCTGTTATTAAAAAAACACCCTTTTTGGGCAAAGTACTCAATTTGCGGCCTTGTCTGCATCTGTTAGTGTGAGATACACGCTTTAGATACCACTGTCATAATCTGTTGTTAAAAAAGCACCCTTTTTGGGCAAAAAACTTCATTTGCAGCCTTTGCTGCATCTGTCAGTGTGAGATACACCCTTTAGATACTGTTGTTATATTCTGTTATAAAAAAAACACCCATTTTGGGAAAGATCCAAAATTTGAGAAATATGAGGAGAGCGTCAAATAAGGGACGTGGCCCCAGTCGTGGTGCTGCTGGTGGAGCTCCTGTTGCAGGGAGAGGACGTGGTCGATCTGTGCCAGCTACACCTTCCTCAGGTGCGAGTAGGCGACAGAACCTTCAGCGGTATTTGCTCCGGCCTAATGCGGCTCTCCGAATGGTGAGGCCTGAACAAGTACAGGCGATAGTAGATTGGGTTGCTGACAGTGCCTCCAGTTCCTTTACATTGTCTCCCACCCAGTCTCCTGCTGAAAGATAAGAGTTGGCACCTGCAGCTGATGTCCATCAGCCTTTCACCTCACCCCCTTGCAAATCAGCCAAGCAGTCTGAGCCCCAAGGCATGTCTCTTCTGCTTTTTGATGACTCTGCTAGCAGGGTTTCACAGGGACATCCACCTAGCCCTGTCCCAGAAGTGAAAGAGATTGAGTGCACCGATGCCCAACCACTGATGTTTCAAGATGAGTACATGGGAGGACCACCGCAGCACGTCTCGGATGATGACGAAACACAGGTGCCAACTGCTGTGGCTTTCAAAAGTGTGCAGACCGACAAGGAGGGCAGGGGTGAAGACTGGGTGGAAGATGATGTGGAGGACGATGAGGTCCTCGACTCCAGATGGAATCAAGGTCATGCGAGTGCCCTGTGTAGTTCGGAGGAAGAGGCGATGGTCGCACAGAGCCACCAGCACAGCATAAGAAGGAGCAGGGTGCAAAAGCAGGGCGGCCATCCCCTAGACAGTATGCCTGCTACTGCCCACCGCAGCAAGGGACCGAGCACACCAAAGCCAGCTCCAAGGAGTTCCCTGGCGTGACAGTTCTTCAGACAATGTGATGATGACAAGACACAAGTGGTTTGCACGCTGTGCAATCAGAGCCTGAAGCGAGGCATAAATGTTCTCAACCTGAGCACAACCTGCATGACTAGGCATCTAAGTCCAAAGAATGAGCTGCAGTGTAGTAGACACCTCAAAAACCTCCTGCTTCCTCTTCTGCTGCAGTCTCAGCCTTTTCATCCACCTGCCACTTCGCAAACAGAGGATCTGAAGCAACACCACCACCTGGGTCACCAAGCATCTCCACAATGTCTTACTGAAGCGTTCAGCTCTCCATTTCCCAAACACTGGAGCAGAAGAGGAAGTAACCCTCTACCCACCCGCGAACCCGGGTCCTGAATGCCAGCATTTCAAAATTACTGGCCTTTAAAATGCTGTCATTCCGTCTGGTGGAGACGGAGAGCTTTAAAAGCCTTATGGCGGTGACTGTTCCACAGTACGTCATGCCCAGCCACCACTACTTTACCAGGCATGCCATACCTTCCCTGCACAACCAAGTGGGGGACAAAATCAGGTGTGCACTGAGCAACGCCATCTGTGGCAAGGTCCACCTAACTACAGATACATGATCCAGTAAGCAGGGTCAGGGATGTTATATCTCCATAATAGCACACTGGGTAAATGCAGTGGCGGCTGTGCCTGAGGCGGGTAGCAGTTTGGCGCATATCCTTCCACCACCGAGGATTGCAGGGCGCTTAAGTTTGCCTCCTGTTGCTTCCTCCTCCTTCTACTCCGATTCCTCATCCTCTACCGGCTCCTCATCCGGTCAGCGTAACACCTTTACCACCAATTTCAGCACAGCCAGGGGAAAACGACAGCAGGCAGTTTAAAAACGTATCTGTTTGGGGGACAAACCCCAGACCGCGCAGGAGCTATGGATGGGGCTTGAACAACAGACCGATGAGTGGTTGGTGCCAGTGAGCCTCAAGCCTGGCCTGGTGGTGTGCGATAATGGGCAAAATCTCGTAGAAGCTCTGGGACTAGCCAGTTTGACGCACATCCCTTGCCTGGCGCATGTGCTGAATTTGGTGGTGCAGAGATTCCTGAAAAATTACCCCAATATGTCAGAGCTGCTGCATAAAGTGCGGGCCATCTCTGCGCGCTTTCGGCGTTCTCACCCTGCTGCTGCTCGCCTGTCAGCGCTGCAGCTTAACTTTGGCTTTTCCCGCTTATCGCCTCATATGCGACGTGCCCACAAGGTGGAACTCCACCTTGCACATGCTGGCCAGACTGCAGCAGCAGCAGGCGATAGTGGAGTTTCAGCTGCAGCATGCACGGGTGAGTCACTCTGCGGAACAGCACCACTTCACCACTCCTTGTTGCGCTGTTTCGAGTACTCCACCAACATGGCCAGTGCCGATGACGCACTCTCCACGTCTGCGGCGAAGATTCCCTCGGGTCATGCCAACGTGTATGGGTTCCTCGGTGGAGACCTCTGCGTTGTCTTCTGGATAGGCCTCTGGCTGGACCAGCATCTGAGAAGAGAACTGTCGTTCCTGTCATCTCTCTCTAACCCGTCGGTCAAGTCGGACAACGAGGGTCATCATCTCCTCTAAGGTCTCTGGGAGTTGATAACTGACTAGCAGATCCTTTAAGTTATCAAACAGACCAGACCTAAACTGACTCTTAAGGGCTGGTTCGTTCCATCCTGAGGGAACACACCACCTTCTGAATTGGGTGCAATACTCCTCCGCAGGTAGATTGCCCTGAACCAGTGCCTTTAGAGCCGTTTCGGCTACCAGAGCCCTGTCTGGTTCATCATAGAGGGTACCCAGGGCCTGAAAAAAAACCTCCACAGATGTTAAGCAACTGGCACCACTCCTGGGGATCACCCTGTAGTCGGTAAATGATAATACCCACGCGTTGACTCTCGGGGCCAGAGGACACGGGGCTGAAACGGAAGTAAAGTTTGCAATCCTCCTTAAAGGAGAGAAACTTCTCCCGGTCTCCAGAAAAGGGTTCTGGGAGATTAATCTGGGGTTCAAAATGCGGACTGGAGGCCTGAGGAGTGGAAGAACCTTGTCCTAACTCAAAAGAACAGAGTTTTTCCCCTAGCTCCTGCACCATCTGCGTCAGGTTAGAGACATGGTCAGTCAAGGTCACCAGAGGATTCAATATACAGTGGTTATTGGGTCTGTTAATCTGTAACGGCCACGTCCACACACACACAGGGGGAGGATAGTGACCACTGCGCTCCACTCTCACCCCTGGCCCTGCCTACTTGCCTCACGAGTCCTGATGACAGGGGACAACTGGACGGCAGTCCCTAACTTAGAATATGTGCTGGGAGGACAGACAAGACAAATAACGGATCATGAACGGACCGGGTCAAAACCAAGAGAGCAACACAGTACAGGGGGATAAGCAAAGAATGATCAGGAGAAGCCGGGGTCAAATACCAGGAGAGTAGAGAAGTACAACAGGAGTCCGCAAAGAATAGTCAGGTGGAAGCCGAGGTCAAAATACCAGCAGGGATGCGCAGTACAGGAGGAGCAGGCAAAGGATCATCAGGGAATAGGATCAGTTAAGCATACAGGAATCAAACTAATCGCCAGGAACCTAAATTAACAGGCATCCTGTGGCCAGCAGGCTGCCTGTTAAATACTAGCTAGCTGGGGTCATGTGACGTTGCACCGTCACATGACCTGCCCCAGGAAGTACAGCTGAGCACCGAGTGCCCAGCTCGGTGCTCAGACCTCGCCGGGTTGCTGGTAGAACTGGGGACGCCGGCCGCGCAGAGGAGACATGCGCGGCTGGTCCGTCCCACCCCCTATCACTAAGGAGACAAGGACGCTGTGCGCATCCTCGCTCCTGCACAGAAACAGGATGCCGGCGGCGCTGAGGAGAGCGAGCGCCCCGGCGTCTCGTGACACCCTGCTCTGCATAGGTGACAGAAAATAAAATTTCAACAATTCTTTTTTAATTGATGCGCGCCACCTCCTTTCATTCAATGCTTAAACTTTAACAAGTTGTCCCACATTTGCGCTTCAATAATTTGTCCCACTTGTCCGCTCGATCATATTTAATTTGAAGCAATTAACCTCCCTTGGATGTAGTTTCCCTATCTCACGCTCCCTCTCCGGCGTGGAACCCCGATTCGCCGATAACTGTGATCAACATGGTAGGCGCAGAAAAGAACATCAAAAGTTTATAGAGAAGATATCCAAAAGGATGGTGGACGTCAGGGGGGCACCTCTGCATAGGTGACAGGGAATTAAATTTCTAAAATTTGTCTGTTACATTGTCAGGTGACATTAAACCAATTTTCCCGTAAACAAATCCCTGCTCTGCATAGGTGACAGGGACCTAATTTTTGTAAAATCGTCTGTTCAATTGGTGGGTGACATGAACCCAGTTTTGGCGTGAATAAACCCTTGCTCTACATAGTTGACAGGGCCCGGAATTTTTTTTAAATCGTCTGTTCCATTGGTGGGTGACATTAACCTATTTTTGCTGATGAAAAACCCCTGCTCTGCATAGGTGACAGGGACTTAAATTTCTAAATTTTTTCTTTAATTGGCCCTTTCATTCAATCCTTCTGCTTTAATAACTTTTCCCATATTTCTGCTCAATTACATTGCAACCCTTGACCTCCCTTGGATGTGGTGTCCCATTCTCACGCTCCCTCTCCGGCGTGGAACCCTTATTCGCTGCTAACCGTGATCAACATGGTAGGTGCAGAAAAGAACATCGAAAGTTGATAGAGCAATTGGATTGTGAACATCACTGGGACGTGCGACATGGGGGGGCAGTATGTGTGCACACACCTACAGGAACTGACTGATGGGTCTCCAAATTGGGCACATGGCCTGATCTTGCCCTTTACGCCTTGGAGGTGCTGGCCTGCCCTGCAGCCAGTGTATTGTCTGAACGTGTGTTTAGCACGACTGGAGGGGGTTATAACAGGTTATATTTCTTAATGTTTTGGGGTGAACCCTAATTTAAAAAAATAAAAATACATTTAAAACCAAAAAGCAGTGTAGGCTACCTCCTCCTCCTCCACCGCCGCTTCCACCTACACTGCGACATCCACTGCCCCCTCAACCTCCTACTCCATATGGACCTCGTCCTCCTAGATCAAGATTATTATTTTTACGTATTTTACTTTCGTTTGCAGAGCACTTCCCATGCTCTTAACCACATTTTGATGCCATTTGCAGCCCTCTAGCCCTTTCAATGACATTTTTAGAGCCATTTTAGTGCTCAAAAGTTCGGGTCCCCATTGACTTCAAACCCGAATCCGAACATCCAGGTGTCCGCTCAACTCGACTAATAAGACATAGAAATATTTCCTGTTAATGGCTGTATCACACAGCACTTGCACCCCAATAAAGAGAACGGTTTGCTGGAATTACAGAGGTATCATCTATTGCAAACCTGACAGCAGCAGTATGATTGCAATTTGGATCCCCATTCAGTGCAGCAAGGTGTAATAGGATTGTTCCTATTACCCAGGTTGTACACTCCCATATTGGACCCTGTTTTGCTTCAATACTGTGGAATAATTCCTCCCTATCCTTTCCATACACTTTTAATACTCTTTACCTGAACTTCTATTCAGCAAAATAAAAGTTTTCAAGTCTTTCCTAGCACTTTCCCTAGTGCCTGCTGACGTCTCTCCCTGCACTAAGTACACTGGAAAATGGCTGAATCCAAGATGGCTGAGGCTATTTATAGGGCTGTGACATCACAGGGCTGGCTGGATGCTTATTGGCTGCATGCATGGCATTGTGGGCGATCCCCTGTTCCCAGAGTTCTTTGCTCCATGTCCTAACATGTGCAGTAGCCATTTTAGGAAAAAAATGTGATTTGTTAACATGAAGCATGAGGAAATTCGGTTTTGGTGTGAATCAAATTTTTCCTGAAATTGGGATCGAATTCCACTTCGTCAACTACAATTCGCTCATCTCTAGTTATAATTCTGGTCTGTACACCAAAAAGTTTCTCTGTGAGCCAAATATGTGTCCCTGCACCAAACAATTGTCTATGCCCCAAAGAAATTTGTTTGTGCGCCAAAGTGTCTAGTCTAATTTTACGCTACCCATAAATGGTTGTAGTTTTACTTAAAATACGGGCCACAATTTTGGTGCATGGAGGTGCATTTAGGCTATGCCTTTTTCTGAAAAGCAACACCCCTTTTACAGTGCCACACCCCCTGTCCCCCTCCCCCCTTCCCGATCTAAGGATTGACATGGGGGTCTGATTTGATATGGAGGTCTGATCTGAGGTATGACTTGGGGGTCTGCTCTGATATGGTGATTCTGATCTGAGGTCTGATGTGGGGGTCTGATTTGATATGGAGATCTCATAAAGGGGTCTGATTTGAGGTCTGACATGGGTGTCTGATCTGATATGGGGGTCTGATCTGAGGTTTGATATGGGGGTCTGATCTGAGGTTGGACACGGGCGTCTGAAATGAGGTTTGATATAGGGGTCTGATCTGAGGTCTGATATATGGGGTCTCATCTGATATGGGGGCTGATCTAAAGTCTGACATGTGAGCCTGATTTATATGGGGTCTAATCTGAGGTCTGATATGAGGGTCTCATATAGGGGTCTGGTTTGAGGTCTGACATGGGGGTCTGATCTGATATGGGGGTCTGATCTGAGGTCTGACATGGGGGGCTGATCTAAAGCCTGACATGTGAGTCTGATCTTATATGGAGGTCTAATCTGAGGTCTGATATGGGGGTCCAATCTAAAGTCAGATGAGGATTGGGGGTCTAATGTGAGGGTTTGATGAAGATTGGGGGTTTGATCTGAGGCCTGATGAAACAAAATGTTTTCTTATTTTCCTACTCTAACATCTAGTTGCATCTTATCATCAAGTACATTTAAAAAAAATATGATAGATAGGATATAAATGGATAGATAGAAGATAGATAGGTGATAGATATATCCATGTGAGTAGTGACAATCGTTGTACAACGCTGTGGAATATATTAGCGAATAAAACAGAAATAAATAAATAGATAGATAGAATATATCTGTAGCCACAAAACGTCCTTTTGTAAAGAATGACACATAGTATAAAGGAGTGTAAATAATGCATTAGAGTATATGCACACACGTAAAATCCAGTCTTGTTAATCACCCGTGAAAATGCAGCATGTCTCTCTTATGTCAGAAATTGGTGAAGATGGAATGTAAACAACTTTCCCCGGGTTATGGCTGAATTCCGCCGACGCTGAAGCTCCTGTGTTGCCGGCATCCGTAGCACTTAAACTGTTATTGATGTTTGCAGAAGGTTCTGTGTTTATTTGTCCCTGTAAAACCCTTTGTCAATGTGTTTGCTTTTGCTAATGTGCGCTAAATGTAGCTTGACAAAGCATGAAATGTCCACGATGTTCACTTCCTCCTTCTCCAGATCTGCATTGAGCCGATTTGAAGTTTTTCTGTCTTGATCACACAACAGAGATTTTTTCTCAGAGTTAACAATTAACCAAAATTCTTATGATCCTGGACACCAAAACGCGTGTGATGTACACACAGTTCATGGGCCTATATCTAGAGGAAGTGAAGGAACATTATAAATCATCCCTAATAAACAATCTTTCTCCCCAAAATGTGGATTTAAAACACTTGAGTGGTGGACAGATGGCGTGATCATGCCGCCTCTGTTTATACAAGCTGTTTGCCTAGAGACAACAGCGGTGTGATACCAGATTACCATATGCTGAATCAATATTTGCAGGTGACTTACCAGCTGTTTTGTAGATGCCATTAAGTGACCAGAGTAAAATCAGATGGTAAAGCTGCCCATCATGCACCATCCGCCTGCATTTACAACAGGGACATTCTTGTGTTTCACAGCAGCAGAGCACTCCAACCACTAGAATATGGCAGCAGTGGCTATACGAATACGAGTTTTATTTCCTTTTAAGAACTTTTTTTTTTCTCTGTTTAAAAGCAAGTCATGATTTGGGTGTTTGCATTACATTTTATGAATTGACATTACATTGCCACCAGGTTAACCTGGCAACTAATGTATTGTTAAATATTGATCCATTATTATAGATAAGTAAAGAGGTGCTGTGATTAAAGGGGATGAAAAAAAAGATATTTCTAATTATATTTTCTGGCAGAGACTCAGGGTAACTATGGGATTTTATTGTACAAAACGCGGCACAAAAGGATATGTCCACTGTTGAGCGCTGATTGGCAGTTTATTTAGGGATATAAATCACAGAACAGGTTGAGTACCTTTGTGGAAGCATTGTATTGTGTGTCTTGCACTGATCCTGAGCAGAAACATGTATTATTTATAATTCTTAGCTGCAATCATGGTTGCAAATTTAAGAAGATTTTAACTCTGAAGCCCACAGGAATTTGAATCCAGCTGTGTAGTGTAACACATCAGGATTAGAGATGAGCGAATCTTCCAAGATGAGCGAATCTTCCAAGATTCGGTTTGTTTCGGATTCACCACATTTTTCAAAAAGTTTGATTTGGGTCCGAATCAATTTGTTCTGAACCAAAGTTGCTCCTATTGCCATGGAAATTGGTATGTAACCTCTTCTTGTCCTCTAAAACACAGATTTTTTAAATGAAAAGATCTAATTTCGTCCATTTTTTAATTTTTTTTTTTCATTTTCATTTTCCCTCAACCGTCCCCTCGGTCTGATACGGTGTCGGATGTAACTGTATCTACTCTTATCATTGCCATTGCAAACTGTGGTTATTGCCTGGCTGCAACTGACTGCAATTACCTCCTGTCTGGTGGTTACAGAACACTATTGGAATCATGGTTGAACATTATTTTCTTACCCAGAACCTCTTGACCATGTTGGACATCAATACAACTATTGTCTAAATGGAATACCCATTTAAGAAGGCCATACACATTAGTTAGAAGTCGTTTTTTGGTTAAACAACCATTGAATAAAACATTGTTTGATGAGTGGTTGTGATCCAATGCAGCCATGAACATTTTATTTTGATTCAACCTTAGGTTGCTGGCACACAGTGCAGTTCTGACATGCATACAGGATGCAGTTTTCAATTTAGCCAGTTTAGCAGCCTTGTTAGGCCCTGGTGTTCTGCATTGTGGGAATGATTTGAGTAATTTCAGCTAGCTACAATAACAAAACTGCATCCTAACTACATGTCAGAACTGCACTGTGTGCCATCACCCTTACAGTCGTTGAATTGGCCATACATGTTCAATGACACAAGCAGAAGGATGAACAGTTTTACACACTGGGAATGATCTAGGAATGGCATTTCATAGAAAAGTCATTCATTGAAATAGATGAGTGAATATAGTCTAAATACATCTAATCCAAGCTAAACTTTTTCAAAATTCTGGTCAAATCCTCATCCAAATTTTCGACAATTTGATTCGACTGAATTTCTCAAAATGGCATCAGCCATTTTTCATACCAGAAGACATTAAAGATGAAGAAGATTACATAACCCCAGGCAGATGTCCCAGAAGTCATTTACCACCAAAAAAACATTTTTTTATTTTTTCTATTAAATTTTTAACAAAATTATACAATGCATTTAGTTTTTAAAGAAGTTGTTTGTTACCACCAGCAGTCATGTATTTACCCATAACCATATCCAGTGCATTCACAAAGTCTTCAGACCCTAAAATTTCACATGGACATACAGTAAGTGTTCAGACCCTTTGCTATGACAGTTAAAATTTAGTTATTGTGGCCTCCCATTTTTTTTTATCATCTTTGAGATGTTTCTAGAAAAATGAAACATCTTCTTTGGAGTCCACCTTTGGTAAATTCAATTGAGTGAACATCCTTTGGAAACACAACCATGTCTGTATAAGGTCGCACAGCTGGCAATGCAAATCAGAGCAAAAACCAAGCCAAAAACCAACCAAGCCATGAGGAGAAAAGAACTGCCTGTAGAGCTCAGAGACAGGATTGTGTGGAGGCACGGATCTGGAGAAGGGGACAAAAAAATCTGCTCCATTGAAAGTTCCCAAGAACACATTGGCCTCCATAATCCTTAAAGTTTGGAACAACCAGGACTCTTCCTAGAGCTGGACACCTCACCAAACTAAGTAATTGAGGGAGAATGGCCTTGGTAAGAGATGTGACCTAGAACTCAATGGTTACTCTGGCTGAGCTGTAAAGATCTTGTGAGCAGATAGGATACAATTCCAGAAGGTTAACCATCATAGCAGCAATCCATGAATTTGGGCTTTATGGCGGAGCAGAGTGGCCAGAAAAAAAGCCTTTCCACAGTAAAAGACACATGAAATCCCACCCGGAGTTTGCAAAGATGCACCTCACACTGAGAAAAAAAAATTCTCTGGTCTTATAAATATTGAAGTTTTTTTCCCCCCTAAATTGTAAGCTTCTTGTTTGAAGTAAGGCTACTATCAAACTTGCAGGGATCAGCAAAAACGCTTCCGTTACTGATAATACAATCATCTGCATATGTCATGAACGGATCCGGTTGTATTATCTTCAACAAAGAAAGGACGGAGCTATCATAAACACCATGGAAAGTCAATGGGGGACGGATCTGTTTTCTATTGTGTTTGAGAACACGGATCCATCCCCATTGACGTGCATTGTGGGTCATGCCGTTTTGCTCCACGTCCCATGATGGAAAGAAAACCGCAGCTTGCTGTAGTTTGCTCTCCTTTATGGAAATGCAACCGAACTGAATGGAATACATTTTGGAGCATTCCGTTTTGTTCAGTTATGTTTTGTCCCCTTTGATAATGAATGGGGACAAAAAAGAAGAGTTTTTCGCTAGTGTGAAAGTAGCCTAAACCAAGCACTGCTCATCTCCTGCCCAATACCATCCTTACATTGGAACATGGTAGTGGAGGGATCATCCTGTGGGGGTATTTTTCAGTGGCTAGACAGGGAGACTGTTCAGACATTATTAGAGAAAGCTGAATGAAGCAAAGAAAATAGATATTCTTAATGAAAACATGATCCAGAGTGCTATGGACCTCAGACTTGTCCGAGTCCACCTTCGAACAAGACAGAGTCCCTAAGTATACAGCCAAAACAGCACAGGAGTGGCTTAGAGTTAACTCTGTGAATGTTCATAAGTGGCCCATCAACATCCCTGGCTTGAAACCATGTCAGTTTGTCATTATGGGATACTGAGTGCAGAATGATGGGAAAAAATAAGTACTTTTCACACAACATAACAAAAGGCCACAACATAACAAGTGAAAGGGTCTAAAGACTTTCTGAATGCATTGTATGTCAGTGTCACTTTAAGATTACTAAAGCTAGCTTGAAGTGAGTAGTGTTTGGCGCGAATATTCGAATTGTGAATTTTAACCGCGAATATTGCCACTTCGAGAATTAGTGAAGATTTAGAATATAGTGCTATATATTCGTATTCGCAAATATTCTAGATTTTTTTTCATCTGAACCCATGATCCCTCCCTGCTTCTTGCTTGTGGGCCAATGAGAAGGCTGCAATGTCTTTGTCTGAGCTTAGCAACATCCCTAGCAACCAATAGGAAAGTTGTCTACCCCTTAGAGTACTTTCACACTAGCGGCAGGACGGATCCGACAGGCTATTTACCCTGTCGGATCAGTCCTGCCGCTATTTCGCCGTGCCGCCGGACCGCCGCTCCGTTCCCATTGACTATAATGGGGACTGGGGCGGAGCTCCAGCGCAGCACGGCAGTTTGCGGTGAGAGGCCGCCGGACTAAAAAGTCGGACATGCAGTACTTTTAGTCCGGTGGCCTTTCGCCGTACACTGCCATGCTGCGTCTAAGCTCCGCCCCCGTCCCCATTATAGTCAATAGGGATGGAGCGGCGGTCCGGCGGCACGGCGAAATAGCGGCAGGGCGGATCCGACAGGGTGAACAGCCTGTCGGATCCGTCCTGCCGCTAGTATGAAAGTAGCCTTACTATATAATAGCCTCCCCAGCAGACACTTTCTGCAGGTTTTTTTTTTTTGCAGTTCTGAGAGAGACAGCAGTGTTATTGCTGTGTCATTACATTAGATAGTTAGTTAGCTTATATATATATATAATGCAGATAGTTAGTGGGAGATAGTCAGTGTAGGTTAGATAGTGATACAGTGTAGCTGATAGGTTCTGCTGTCCATACATACATGCTACAGACATCGTGCTATGATGTCACAAGTTCACAACAATACTTAGAGCCCTAATTAGTAATATGTAGTGTGGGGATTTGCTCTGGTAGTTAGGATAAGCAGGTGCAGTACAGAGGCAAAATGCAAATTCGTAATTCAAACTTCAGTGTTTATTCACACATGATGCCAAAAACAAAACGTCACTTTTGCAATGTTAGTGTTACTTCACACCCAATGGCAAGTTAATAAAACAAAAGTCACCTTGGTGGCAGTTCTGCCTCAGAAAGTTCAAATACAGGCTTTAGGCAGCCTGTTCCCCTGACACATGAGTTTCCGCTCTCCAGCCCAGCACAGGCCTCCGATCCCAGCACACAGACCTCCTGAGCTCCATTGTCAGACGGATGTAATCCTCTCCACCTGGCAGTGCCGGCTGGTTTTTATGCCCTGGCAAAACCCGGCCTGGAACGTGGGGAGTAATCACCCACCCAGCACTTTGACTACTCCCAGTAAGAGCCGTCCCGATTCAGCTATTACAACCATGCTAGTACCAAGGTGTCAAACAACAACTGCTGCTGACACATAAAAACCGGCTCTTACTCCACCGAGACCAGGAACCTATCATCTACGATGATTCCTTGTACCTTCTTACAGCAGTCAGACCTGCAAATCGGCAATTATTATTGTGCAAATAATTGCCGATTTGCACAATAGCGAATATATTGGAGCACTCTATCTGCATATAAAGCTATTGTAATGTTCTGCCGTGCCAACCATTTTCTCCAGTCTCAGGAAACTTCTAGCAGCTTGAAAAATGTAGCAAAAGTGACCCATGCCTGTATTGCGCACACAATATGTGCATATTACATTGCCGATTTTCGAAATCAAGAAAATAATGGCGAATTCTCGAATTTGCGATTTTGCAATGAATATTCGCCAAAATATACGCAAAATATCACAAATTTGAATATTGCCCCTGCCGCTCATCACTAGAAGTGAGTTCTTGAAGACCGTTGAATCTAAAATCGACATTGAATCTCAATTGAATTTCAAGAAATTCTCATTATTCAAGGACTAGCAACTATTTGACAAAAAATGCAAAAATTACATTGGTCTGCTAAAAAGATTGTTCATTTTTAAATGACACCCAACAGTTTTTTGGTTGAAATTGCTTATTTTGACCAATTTTAGTCATATGTCTATGGCCACCTTTAACAATTACAAAAACCATAGGGGTAGTTAGTCATATTTGCAGAGAATAAAGATGAGTGAACCAGTTGAGATTAATTTCAGATTGTTCATCATATTTTTTTAAAAGTTTGGTTTGGACCCAAATCGATTGAGGCCGAAGTTGCTCTAATTGACGTGAAATTTGGTATATAACCCCCTCTAGCCTCCTTTTTAGGAAAACTTATTATGTCTTTTTGTTTATTTTTTAAGATTTTTTTTCCCCCCAAGAGAAACTGACCCTCAGGCATTAGTGGCATGATGCAAGCACTAGGATTGCCTGGACTGTGATAAAATATCATATTGATTCAGAAATTACATACATATGCTGCTTAATGAAATTTATTTCCCCTCCAAAAATGTTAAATTTCAACTGCGTGGAAACTGAAAATACGTAAACTGACAACTGAGGCTTGGCGCTCAATTTCTTCTTTAACCCCTTAAGGACATAGGACGTACCGGTACGCCATGTTTGCCGAGTCCTTAAGGACCCAGGGCGTACCGGTACGTCCTAACTTTAAAATGTCATTGCGGCGGGGGTTAATTAGAAGAGGATGTCCGCTAAAATCATTCAGCGGGCATCCTGTCACAACGCCGGGGGGGGGGGGGTCATGTGACCCCCCCCCGCATCGGCGATCTCCGCAAACGGCAGGTCAATTCAGACCTGCGGTTTGCGGTTTTACCTTATCCTGCAGGCGGCGGTGCCATCGGGTCCCCATGCGGCTGTAGGGGGGACCCGATGGCATGGAAGGCAGCGTGATGCCTTCCTTAGGCATCTGCGCTGCCTTCCGGTGACTAGCCTGTGAGATCCAGCCCCCTGAATCTCACAGGTCGGAAGCTGTATGAGTAATACACACTGTATTACTCATACAGCCAATGCATTCTAATACAGAAGTATAGGAATGCATTGTAAAAGGGATGAGACCCCCAAAAGTTGAAGTCCCAAAGTGGGACAAAAAATAAAGTAAAAAAAAAAGTTGAAAAAAATTTCCTCCCAAAAAATTAAAAGTTTCAAGTAAAAATAAACAAAAATGTCATTTTCCTCAAATAAAGTAAAAAAAAATTGGGAAAAAATTGTGAAAAAAGTTTACATATTAGGTATCGCCGCGTCCGTATCGACCGGCTCTATAAACATATCACATGACCTAACCTTTCAGAGGAACACCGTAAAAAATAAAAAATAAAAACTGTGCTAAATAAACCATTTTTTTGTCCCCTTACATCACAAAAAGTACAACAGCAAGCGATCAAAAAGGCGTTTGCCCACCAAAATAGTACCAATCTAACCGTCACCTCATCCTGCAAAAAATGAGCCCCTACCTGAGACAATCGCCTAAAAAAGAAAAAAAACTATGGCTCAGAATATGGAGACACTAAAACATAAAGCTGTTATTGTGTAAAACTTACATAAATAAAAAAAAGTATACATATTAGGTATTGCCGCATCCGTATCAACCGGCTCTATAAAAATATCACATGTGCTAACCCCTCAGGTGAACACCGTAAAAAATAAAAAATAAAAACTGTGCTATATAAACCATTTTTTGTCACCTTACATCACAAAAAGTGTACACTGCGTGCAGAATTATTAGGCAAATGAGTATTTTGACCACATCATCCTCTTTATGCATGTTGTCTTACTCCAAGCTGTATAGGCTCGAAAGCCTACTACCAATTAAGCATATTAGGTGATGTGCATCTCTGTAATGAGAAGGGGTGTGGTCTAATGACATCAACGCCCTATATTAGGTGTGCATAATTATTAGGCAACTTCCTTTCCTTTGGCAAAATGGGTCAAAAGAAGGACTTGACAGGCTCAGAAAAGTCAAAAATAGTGAGATATCTTGCAGAGGGATGCAGCACTCTTAAAATTGCAAAGCTTCTGAAGCGTGATCATCGAACAATCAATCGTTTCATTCAAAATAGTCAACAGGGTCGCAAGAAGCGTGTGGAAAAACCAAGGCGCAAAATAACTGCCCATGAACTGAGAAAAGTCAAGCGTGCAGCTGCCAAGATGCCACTTGCCACCAGTTTGGCCATATTTCAGAGCTGCAACATCACTGGAGTGCCCAAAAGCACAAGGTGTGCAATACTCAGAGACATGGCCAAGGTAAGAAAGGCTGAAAGACGACCACCACTGAACAAGACACACAAGCTGAAACGTCAAGACTGGGCCAAGAAATATCTCAAGACTGATTTTTCTAAGGTTTTATGGACTGATGAAATGAGAGTGAGTCTTGATGGGCCAGATGGATGGGCCCGTGGCTGGATTGGTAAAGGGCAGAGAGCTCCAGTCCGACTCAGACGCCAGCAAGGTGGAGGTGGAGTACTGGTTTGGGCTGGTATCATCAAAGATGAGCTTGTGGGGCCTTTTCGGGTTGAGGATGGAGTCAAGCTCAACTCCCAGTCCTACTGCCAGTTTCTGGAAGACACCTTCTTCAAGCAGTGGTACAGGAAGAAGTCTGCATCCTTCAAGAAAAACATGATTTTCATGCAGGACAATGCTCCATCACACGGGTCCAAGTACTCCACAGCGTGGCTGGCAAGAAAGGGTATAAAAGAAGAAAATCTAATGACATGGCCTCCTTGTTCACCTGATCTGAACCCCATTGAGAACCTGTGGTCCATCATCAAATGTGAGATTTACAAGGAGGGAAAACAGTACACCTCTCTGAACAGGCTGTCTGGGAGGCTGTGGTTGCTGCTGCACGCAATGTTGATGGTGAACAGATCAAAACACTGACAGAATCCATGGATGGCAGGCTTTTGAGTGTCCTTTCAAAGAAAGGTGGCTATATTGGTCACTGATTTGTTTTTGTTTTGTTTTTGAATGTCAGAAATGTATATTTGTGAATGTTGAGATGTTATATTGGTTTCACTGGTAAAAATAAATAATTGAAATGGGTATATATTTGTTTTTTGTTAAGTTGCCTAATAATTATGCACAGTAATAGTCACCTGCACACACAGATATCCCCCTAAAATAGCTAAAACTAAAAACAAACTAAATACTACTTCCAAAAATATTCAGCTTTGATATTAATGAGTTTTTTGGGTTCATTGAGAACATGGTTGTTGTTCAATAATAAAATTAATCCTCAAAAATACAACTTGCCTAATAATTCTGCACTCCCTGTAATAGCAAGCAAACAAAAAGTCATATGCACCACATAATAGTGCTAATCAAACCGTCATCTCATCCCTCAAAAAATGAGACCCTACCTAAGATAATCGCCCAAAAACTGAAAAAACTATGGCTCTCAGAATATGGAGACACTAAAACATGATTTTTTTTTGTTTCAAAAATGATATTATTGTGTAAAACTTTCATAAAAAAAAAATAGTATACATATTAGGAATCGCCGCATCCGTATCTACCGGCTCTATAAAAATATCACATGACCTAACCCCTCAGATGAACACCGTAAAAAATAAAAAATAAAAACTGTGCTAAATAAACCATTTTTTGTCACCTTACATCACAAAAAGTGTAATAGCAAGCGATCAAAAAGTCACACGCACCCCAAAATAGTGCCAATAAAACTGTCATCTCATCCCTCAAAAATCATACCCTACCCAAGGTAATCTCCCAAAAACTGAAAAAATTATGGCTCTCAGACTGTGGAAACACTAAAACATGATTTTTTTTGCTTCAAAAATTAAATCATTGTGTAAAGCTTACATAAATAAAAAAAAGTATACATGTTAGGTATCGCAGCGTCCATAATAACTTGCTCTATAAAAATATCACATGACCTAACCCCTCAGGTGAATACCGTAAAAAAATAAAAATAAAAACGCTGTAAAAAAAGCAATTTTTTGTCACCTTACATCACAAAAAGTGTAATAGCAAGCGATCAAAAAGTCACACGCACCCCAAAATACTGGCAATAAAACTGTAAACTCCTCCCGCAAAAATCATACTCTACCCAAGGTAATCGTCCAAAAACTGAAAAGATTATGGCTCTCAGACTATGGAAACACTAAAACATTTTTTTGCTTCAAAAATTAAATCATTGTGCAAACCTTACGTAAATAAAAAAAAGTATACATATTAGGTATCGCCGCATCCGTGACAACCTGGTCTATAAAAATATCACATGATCTACCCTGTCAGATGAATTTAGTAAATAACAAAAAATTAAAACGGTGCCAAAACAGCTATTTCTTGTTACCTTGCTTTACAAAAAGTGTAATATAGAGCAACCAAAAATCATATGTACCCTAAACTAGTACCAACAATACTTCCACCCTATCCCTTTGTTTTTAAAATGGGGTCACTTTTTGGGAGTTTCTACTCTAGGGGTGCATGAGGGGGGCTTCAAATGGGACATGGTGTCAAAAAAAACAGTCCAGCAAAATCTGCCTTCCAAAAACCGTATGGCATTCCTTTCCTTCTGCGCCCTGCCATGTGCCCGTACAGCAGTTTACGACCACATATGGGGTGTTTCTGTAAACTACAGAATCAGTACCATAAATATTGAGTTTGGTTTGGCTGTTAACCCTTGCTTTGTAACTGGAAAAAAATTATTAAAATGGAAAATCTGCCAAAAAAGGGAAATTTTGAAATTGTGTCTCTATTTTCCATTAATTCTTGTGGAGCACCTAAAGGGTTAATGACGTTTGTAAAATCAGTTTTGAATACTTTGAGGGGTGTAGTTTATAGAATGGGGTCATTTTTGGGTGGTTTCTATTATGTAAGTCTCGCAAAGTGACTTCAGACCTGAACTGGTCCCTAAAAATTGGGTTTTTGAAAATTTCGTAAAAATTTCAAGATTTTCTTCTTAACTTCTGAGCCTTGTAACATTCCCAAAATGATCCAAACATGAAGTAGACATATGGGAAATGTAAATTAATAACTATTTTTGGAGGTATTACTATGTATTATAGAAGTAGAGAAATTGAAACTTGGAAATTTGCAATTTTTGGTAAATTTCGCATTTTTTTTATAAATAAAAATGATTTTTTTTTTACTTAATTTTACCAGTGTCATGAAGTACAATATGTGACGAAAAAACTATCTCAGAATGGCCTGGATAAATCAAAGCGTTTTAAAGTTATCAGCACTTAAATTGACACTGGTCAGATTTGCAAAAAATGGCCAAGTCCTTAAGGTGAAATAGGGCTGAGTCCTTAACCACTTCCCATCTGGGCCCTTTGCCCCCTTCCTGACCAGGCCAAATTTTGCAAAACGGACATATCTCACTTTATGTGGTAATAACTTTGGAACGCCTTTATTTATCCAAGTCATTCAGAGATTGTTTTCTCGTGACACATTGTACTTCATGATAGTCATAAATTTGAGTCAAAATATTTCACCTTTATTTATGAAAAAATCCCAAATTTACCCAAAAATTTAAAAAAAATCGCAATTTTCTAAATTTCAATTTCTCTGCTTTTAAAACAGAAAGTGATACCTCATAAAATATTTATTATTTAACATTCCCCATATGTCTACTTTATGTTGGCATCATTTTGGAAATGTCATTTTATTTTTTTAGGACGTTAGAAGGCTTAGAAGTTTAGAAGCAATTCTTCAAATTTTTAAGAAAATTGCCAAAACCCACTTTATAAGGACCAGTTCAGGTCTGAAGTCACTTTGTGGGGCCTACATAGTGGATACCCCCATAAATGACCCCATTGTAGAAACTACACCCCTCAAGGTATTCAAAACCGATTTTACAAACTTTGTTAACCCTTTAGGCGTTCCACAAGAATTAAAGGAAAATGGAGATCAAATTTTTAAATTTCACTTTTTTGGCAGATTTTCCATTTTAATCAATTTTTTTCTCTAACACATCGATGGTTAACAGCCAAACAAAACTCAATATTTATTACCCAGATTCTGCGGTTTACAGAAACACCCCACATGTGGTCGTAAACTGCTGTATGGGCACACGGCAGGGCGCAGAAGGAAAGGAACTCCACATGGTTTTTAGATGCCATGTCCCATTTGAAGCCCCCTGATGCACCCTTACAGTAGAAACTCCCAAGAAGTGACCCCATTTTGGAAACTAGGGGATAAGGTGCCAGTTTTATTAGTACTATTTTTGGGTACATATGATTTTTTGATCATTCAATATAACACTTTATGGGGCAAGGTGACCAAAAAATTGGTTGTTTTAGCACAGTTTCTATTTATTTATTTTTACAGCGTTCACCTTAGGGGTTCAGTCAAGTGACATTTTTATAGAGCAGATTGTTACGGACGTGGCGATACCTAATATGTATACTTTTTCTCATTTATTAAAGTTTTACACAATAATAGCATTTTTGAAACCAAAAAATTATGTTTTAATGTGTCCATGTTCTGAGAGCTATAGTTTTTTTATTTTTTGAGAGATTTTCTTATGTAGGGGCTCATTTTTTGCGGGATGAGGTGACGGTTTTATTGGTACCATTTTGTGGGACATACGCGTTTTTGATCACTTGGTGTTGCACCTTTTGTGATGCAACGTGACAAAAATTGCTTGTTTTGACACAGTTTTTTTTTTTTTTTTTTTACGGTGTTCACCCGAGGGGTTAGGTCATGTGATATTTTTATAGAGCTGGTTTTTACGGACGCGGCAATACCTAATATGTATACTTTTTTTTATTTGTTTCACTTTAACACAATAATAGCATTTTTGAAACCAAAAAAATTATGTTTTAGTGTCTCCATGTTCTAAGAGCTATAGTTTTTTTATTTTTTGAGAGATTTTCTTATGTAGGCGCTCATTTTTTGCGGGATGAGGTGACGGTTTTATTGGTACCATTTTGTGGGACATACGCGTTTTTGATCACTTGGTGTTGCACCTTTTGTGATGCAAGGTGACAAAAATTGCTTATTTTGACACCGTTTTTTTTTTTTTTTTTACGGTGTTCACCCGAGGGGTTAGGTCATGTGATATTTTTATAGAGCTGGTTTTTACGGACGCGGCAATACTAAATATGTCTATTTTACTTTATTTTTTCTATTTTAATTTTTTTTTTTTTATTCCTAACTTGGGAACTTTTTTTTTTACATGTGAAACTTTATTTTATTTTATTTTTTCAACCCTTTATTTTTTTTATTTTTTTTTACACTTTTCGTCCCCCATAAGGTCATACAAGACCTCTGGGGGACATTTACTTCACTTTTTCTTTTTTTTTTCACAGTTGATTTCTCCTGTAACTGGGGCTGAGATAGTAGCCCCAGTTACAGGACAAATGCACCCCTATAGAGGCTGTACAGCAGCAATCCAGTGCTGTACAGCCTCACAGCAGGGCTGATCGAGGTCTCTGAGAGACCTCACACAGCTCCTGCACTCTCCGGTCACGGCGGTCACATGACCGCCGGGCCGGAACAGGAAGCGCACAGCGCTTCCTTCTCTGCAGACACAGCGCTCGGTGAGCGCTGTGTCTGCAGCGATCGTGAAGGCAGGGACACCTGGGAACTGTCCCTGCCTTGTCTTAGGGTTGCCCTGCTGTCACTGACAGCGGGCAACCCGATCAGCAGCTGCACGATTAGCGTGCAGCTGCTATTTCTGACAGGACGTTTTAAAACGTGCTGTCAGAAATAGACGTCCACCCATAGGACGTTTATATCCTATGGGCGGACGTGAGGCGGTTAAGGGGTTAATACATACACAGGTATATTGCTGCTCTGAAAACACAAATAACAAAGTAGATACAATGGTGCCATACTCACTATCAAAATTGTAGAATGCTAATGCTGCAAAATAAATGTAAGATTCTTGGCAAATACATTTTGTACAAAATTATTTGTGCCTGTCCGCTGGCATCAAGGCGATCTCTTTAAGAGAGGAACTTAACACTAAATACCACATTCACTGGTGCCATACCGGCCTCAATTAAATTCAGGGAATGCAGGTTTACATTTATGACGCAGCATTAGCATTTTATATTTTTTAGAGTGAGTATGACACTGTTGTATTTAATTTTTTTATCTGTTTTCACAGAGTGCTGTTGCATTGTTAGTTTTTTGCTGTTGTGCTTCCAGCCATGGTGATGTGCACCTGCGCACTGGGATTTGCTGACTAACCCCCAATTTAATTTTTTTTGCAGTTTGCATTGGAGGTGTGGCTGACTCCATTTGTTGTGGACTCCTGATTAACCTGTCTGCCTCATAGTCTGATTTTAATTAGTGCAAGTATAAAGCTGTAGCCTGCTCTCCCTGTATTTATTGGAGGTCATTTGGCACCAGGATTGGTGGAATACAGTGTGGGCTTAGCATATCTGTGGAACCTAAAATTCCCTGAACATAATGGAGGCCAGTGTGGCACCAAAGAGATACAGTATAGTGTGGGTTCAGCATGCATGTGGAACCTACATTCACTGAATTTAATGGAGGCCAGTATGGCATCAATGAATGTGGTATTTAGTGTTAAGTTCCTGTCCTAAACAGATCGCCTTGACGCTGGCAGATAGGAACAAATAATTTTGTACAAAGTGTATTTGCCAAAAATCTCACATTTATAACAGAACCTTAGCATTTTAAATTTTTTATAGTGAGTATGGCACTGTTGTATTTACTTTGTTATTTGTGTTTGCAGAGTGCTGTTGCATTGCTTTTGTGCTTATATATGCTGCTTAATTAAATTTAAAGACCCCCCTAAAAAAAAAAAAAAAAAAAAAGAATTGTGATCGTGTGGAAACTGAAAATACATAAACATACAATTGAGGCTTGACCTGCAATTTCAACTTAACACACACAGGCAGATTACTGGCATGCTGTGAGTATTGTTGCAGTAATACAATATATGAGCTGCTTAATAAACTAAAAGCACCCCCCAGAAAAAAAAATAAATTGTTACAGTGTGGAAACTGAAAATATATAAAAGAACCACTGAGGCTTAACGCTCAATTTCAAATTGACACACACAGGTAGATTGCTGCCACACCGCAACAGTAATCATGTATATATTTGCTGCTTAATTAAAATCAAGAGTTACCCCCCCCCCCAAAAAAAAAATTGCGACCACGTGAAAACTGAAAATACATAATATATATAATATTGTGGGGTTTCGCTCTGGTAGATAGGGTAATAGGGCGCAGTACAGAGGCAAAATACAAGTTCTTAACTCAAAACGTCAGTGTTTATTCACACTTGAGGCAATTGCACAAAACAGCACATAACTTTGCAGTCTTGGTGTTAATTCACACACAATGGAAAGTTCATCACCTTGCTGGCTGTTCTGCCTCCAGTAGTCCACAGCAGGCCTTAGGGGGCCTATTTCCCCAGCATACGGCTCTCAGCCCTCCAGCACTGCACAAAGCCTCAGATCCCAAATACAGAGACATCTCTGCTGAGCCCAACTGCCTATTTAAGGAATGCCAGGTGCTGCCAAAATCCAGACCGGCACTTAAACTCTGTTCCGGTATTTGATCTCACCTGGCTGGAAACCAGCCCAGCCGCACATTCTGGGAGGAAAATACCTTGCCAGACACAACCCCTCACTGTGTCACAATATATATGCCTTAATTATATTGAACATCACAAAAAAAGTATTTGTGTGAAAAAGGGAGAAACAAAATGAAAGTATTTGCTTGCAAGTGGCTGCTTTTTAGGTGCACCTGCACTTCTGATAGCAGGCACAGCCGCAGGTCTTGTCTCATCTCCCTGTCTGTCAGCTGCCCTGCTTCTCTCTATTGTACACAACACAAACAATTCTTCTTGGGAATCCTAGCCTTTCCCTTTATTGTCCCTAGCAATAACTGTTCCTGATTGATTTTTCACTGTCCTTGACTCCCTAAGAATGTTCCCCTGGCAGACACTATAACACCCAACCTCTTTCACAGCCCAGCACAGAATGGAGTTCTGCCCGTTCTGCTATGGCACCTCCCTGCCTGCTGCAGCACTGATTGGCTCATCCAGGTTGTATGGCAGCTTGGCAGCCAATCAGGGCAAGCCTCCTACCCACTTCCTCTCGGGGTCATGTGAGAACCCTTCTTCTTTCTCCATAGTGCTTTTTTTCCATGCAGACATGTGCACTTATATGTGGCTACGTGTCATTATAGTGGATTCGTCTGAAACAAATCTGGAAATATTTGGGTTTTGCTGCGTCCGAAAAATAGCAATGTTTGGACCAAACTTAGGGGTCATCTATTAAGACCAGCATTTTAGACTCTGGCGGTGGATCGCCAAAGTTATGTAGAGGTGCTGGCCTCTACACAACTTCGGTGCATCCAGCGCCACTTCTAAATGTAAGTCAGCTTCCAAGCTGTCTTACATTTAGACAATATTCTATGCCTAAACCAGGAGTAGAAAATGATGAATGAGATGGGCCTGCCAGCCCGCCCCCTTCCCCTTTCACACTACGCCCACTTTTTTAGACCTAGCGTGAGCCGGGAAAAGTCGCATATTGAGTAGTGTTGATCACGAATATTCGAATTGCGAATTTTAATCGCGAATATAGGCACTTCGAGAATTCGCAAATATTTAGAATATTGCAAAATATATTCGTAATCACGAATATTAGATTTTTTAAAAAATACCAGTTCATGCTAATTTTTTATGCAAATAATTTAGGCGAATTTTATGCGAATTTTTGCAATCAAGAAAATAATGCCTGGAGATTATGAATTCGCGAATTCGTGAATATATGGCGAATTTTTGCCCAAATATTCACGAAATATCGCGAATTCGAATATTGCCCCTGCCGCTCATCACTAATATTGAGCCACAACTAACGATTGCCCTGCAATCTGCACCTGAAATACGCCAAATATTTGTGTATTATGACCCCCTTAGTCTTTGCATTTTAGTTTTGAATTTTATTGATATCAAAGCATGTCCAGGTTGGGCTACATGAGCATTGTGTATGACCACTTGTAAATTATACATGATGTTTTGGTGCAATAGGGACCTTTTTCAATAGTGTTTCTGCAGCCTTTGGAAAAAAATTTAAAATCTGAACGCTCATAGAAACTGTTTAAAAAGGTCTCTAGTGGACCAAAACGACCACTATAATTTTCAAGTGGTCATAAACAGTGCTCATATATCCCAACCTGGAAATGCCTTCATATCAATAACATTTTAAATTGCAAAGACTATTTTGGAGTGACAAAGGTTCTCTCTTTACTTTTATGTTAGTTCTGGCACCAGCAGCTACCACGAACAGGTGATGACGAATGGTGGGCCCTACAGATCTGATATTGATGACCTTTAGTAAGGATAGGCCATCAATATCTATAGCCCAGGTAACTCCTTTAACACTCCCTGCTTGCTTCTCAGTTTGAAGTTTTCTGTTTTCTTCTTTCTGCTCCCTTTCAACAAGCAAGAAATGGCCATCTGAACAGGAGAAGAGGGAATCAGTAATAAGAGTATAATTTAATTTATTATTTTACACTGCAACCAGCCAGTCGCAGGGGGTACACGTGAGGTTCACGGTAGACCGATGAGGGGTCAAATGGTATAACACACAGTTCATCAGTTTACTCACGGTTAGCAGAAAGCCTCCCTGGGCTGGCAGCACAGTGTTGAGGTGGACAGCACGAAATCCTCCGGGGCACGCTCTGTGGTAGGAAGCATCAGCCAAGATGGTGGTTGAGGTGCCCTTGATATTAAGGGTGCTTAGGGTGCTTGTTGCGGCTGAGTCCTTTGATGAAATTTGTCGTGACGCCAGTACCGTTAATGGTGGTACAACCATAGGTAGTAATAATGAGGCAGACAGTGGTAAGATGTAACTCACAACTTTTACTTTAGTGGATTTTCAGTTGCTGTGGTACACTTATGCAGTCTTTAGATGGTACAGAGAAGATACTGCAAATCCACTGTTTAGGTCTTGTCAGGTGCTTGATTGGTTTTGGAGCAGTGGGTTAGGTGTACCTGGTTTCTTTAGATGCCTTTGATCCTATTCCTTGACTTTCCCCTACACTCAACTGTCCCTCAAAAGGTTGGTGTGGCTGGCTGAAGCTATAAACCTCCACCATGCAATGGTGTCTGTGGCCCTAAATAATGGCTCTTATCACCGATGAATTCCTAGGAATGCTTGTTTCTTTTCCAGGGAGGCAAACTCTTCTCCTACTGGTCGGGGATGCAAGTCTATAGTCCAGCTACAGAAGGAAAATGCTCTTCTGCACCTAAACATCTGAGTAAACACCTTCTAGCGAAGTTGGCTCTACTCACTAATCTGTGTTGCGAAGTCTTCACTCTATCTTCCCTCCCACTAAGTTGATCTGACTACCTCAGATCTGATCTCTGCTGACTACATCCTAGTTAATCTGATCTGCCTTGACTAATCTGTCTCACTAGGCCTGACCTGAATATATATAGGACCTGCACTTTATCCCCATCTAGTGGTGGGATGTATAAATTGTCCCTAATAGGCCTGTTAACAGGGATTTTGCAGACACACAAATGCGAAGTTACACATAACAACCAAATGCTTGTAATAATATAAAAAATGCTTTTAAGCAGTGCCCACACACACGTAGTGGGACGCTGCAACACCATGCACAGCATTTAAAAAAATAAGAATGCAATATGGCCAGGCACCACTTTATAGTTCATAAAATATAGTTTGATAGTAGAGAGAGAGGTAAAAAAAAACTAAATACATCCAAAATAATGTTTGTAAAAAAGATTAAAATTATTGTGTGCTTTTTAGTTTGATTTTACGATTCATTTTTTTTTTCTGTTTTACTTTTTTTTAGTTTTTGCTACTTTGCTTCTTTCAGGTTAGGGCATAATTTATTTCAAGTGAACATCTAAATAGTGGATACAGAATTTGTATAACTGTTTGAGAAACTGAGAATGGGTTTTGCGCTGCACATTACCCCTGGTACCTCATGACTGCTGCATATTTCCAGCTGGTATGCACAGCAATTATGGAATGATCTTTAAATACTTCTCTGTGTATCAATGAGAGTCTCGCACATTTTCCAAAAGAAATGGCTGCTTCAACATCAAGTATTTTCCCTCCTGCTGAGCTAATTTTTCAAATGAGTAGATCCTTTTATGTCATTGAAAGAATTCAAAAGAAAATTTGTTTTTAACTACACTCTGCTTTAGAAATACTTTGAAATCTTGACAGAAATGTTCAAAACACATACAGTGCATTCAGAAAGTATTCAGACTAGAGATAAGCAAACTTCTTGAAATTCGCTTCATGTCCGTTTAACCAAATTTTTCAAAAAGTTTGATTCGTGCCTGAATTGATTCGTCACAAATCAAAGTTGTCCCAATTGCCCTGAAAATTGGTATATAACACCCTCTAGTCTCTTAGGATTCAGATTTTTTTTAATTAAAAGATGTTATATGTTATATATAGTTTTACAAATTTTAGCTCCCCCTTTAAGCCTTTGAATGCAATGACAGCAATAGCAAATAATGTTAGAGTGTTACTGTTATATATAGCTATACCAAACAGATGACAAACAGCGTGTTTAAAAGCACACTGTACCTTCGCATGTTATGTTTTTTCAGATTAGAAAATTTCAAAAAATTGTCCCTTTTTGGGGACAGATGATGTTCAAATACACACAGTGTTAAGCGAAAAAATTGCTTTTTGGGACCAAGCTTCCAATAATTATGCCTAAACGAGGGCAGATCCTTGTCCCTGTTTATACACACACACACAAAGTGAGAAGAAAGAGTGGCTTATTCTGCACAAGCATCTGAAAATTATGCCTTATTGGTGGCAGAATTCCTGACTCTATTTATACACGCACAAGTGTTAACTGTCAGAAGAAAAAGTGGTTTGTTCTAAACGGGAGCAGCAGCACTACATTGTGGATTTGGAAAGGGTAGGGTAATACCAATAGTGGAAGCAATAACAGCATAGCATGGAACAGACAAGGCAGTATATGTGTTTGCAGCTGTTTAGGGATAGTAGAGTAATGGTAACGTAATGGTGTAGTGTGTGGGGATTCGCTCTGGTAGTTGGGATAAGCGGGTGCAGTACAGAGGCAAAGTACAAGTTCGTAATTCAAATGTCCGTGTTTATTCATACATAAGGTCAAACAAAAAACACTCTTTGCAAGGTTGGTGTTTGTTCACACAAAGTAGAAAGATCGCGCATAACAAAAAAACGTCACCTTGTCGGCGGTTCTACCTCGTTCAGTTTGACAAAAGTCATATTTTGTACACTGGAAGAAGACAACTTCATCCGTTTGGATATCACAACACCCCCTGCGTTGCAGAATAGCCTTTTTGTGAAGACACTGGAGGCTGTAGAGAACAGAGAGAGCATACTGGGTCAGTTCTGGCCACTGTTCTAGTCTGTCTCAGAGAAGTTCATGGGGTCAGGAGACACGGTAGGCACTGCAGAAAGTTGAGAGTACAGGTAGGACTGAACCTGGGTGTTGAGGCGGTACGTCTCTGTTTTCTGATTTGCATCAGTCTGTCGTGGCTTGTGCTGCAAGCCCGAAGGAGTGAAGGATGGGAATGGTAGTGGCTTTGGTGGGAACAGTTATGCACGGTGGTAATTCTCACACCGATGGTCTCTATGGCCAGTGCAGTGACAGGAGGGCACCCTATCTTTCCCTTGGGGCACACCCTGATTTTGGGGCTCCTGCCTGATGCTAGTTGGGGTCCCCTTAGTGTTGCGGGTTTGGTGCAGGTGCAAACCAGGGGATGTAGGTGCAGTGGCCATCATACCATATGATGCTGGATTAAGTATCCAGGCCAGTTGATAAAATAAACATTTCTGTTTACTAAAGTGCAGAATTAGAGTTGTAGTGCATCCAACAGTATTTAAACACAGTTTAAAATAATTCCCAGTGCAAATCTTCCCAGATAGCAATATATGACCATAGGCCAGGATGAGGATTGTACTTCTCCTTCCTCTCTGTCTTCCCAAAGTCTCTATCTGCAGAATCTAAGGCTAGCAATATTACTCTTGCAATGACGGATTAAGGGGGGCAGGATTAAGATATGGTTGGCCAGGACCATGTCTAAAGGTGAAGGGTTTTACCAATGACCCTCTCATTGCAGTAAAGAATCAGTCAAGATTAATAACCACGACAGATCCATACAGAACTTTACTGGATACATTACAAACACTAAGTAACATCACAAACATTACAGAACAAGAACAGTTTGCAAGTACTCTGTTTTGGGGTACTGCACCTGCCCCAAAATGTTGGTGATACTAAACTGACTGCTACTGGAGACAGGAGATGGGTGACTTTGCAGGGGGCAGAGATGGACCGCAGAGATGTGGGCAGCAGAGGTCTGCTCCCTGAAAGCTGCAGCAAACTGTGTATACAGTGTTTCCTGGTAATAAAACAAATTGACCTCCACTCTTCCGTTTTCCGGACATTTTGTTATGAGGCCTCAGTTATTGGTTTGGTACACAGATTATTGAGGGGTAGTAGCAAAATTGCAAGTTTTTTATTTTTTTATTTTCTTTTTATTTTAAGAGAAGCTCAATTAAATGCCACCCTTCCCCCTGTATGCAAACACACTGTACTGCACTGTATTGATAATTGACTTTGCAGTAAAATTGTGTTTGAACTATACAGTATATTGCAGCAACAGAATGCGTTTAGTAGCACGGGTATGACAAGGCATTTTTTTAAAGTAAATGTTTTTGAACTACTCTGCAGTAACAGAATTCATTTATTAACACTAGAGATGAGCGAATCAAAGCTGATAAATTTGATTTGCTTCGAATTTCCTCATGCTTTGTGGTAACAAATCGCCTTTTGTCCTAAAAATGGCTGCTGCACAGAGCAAGGAACTCTGGGAAGGCGGGATCACCCATAATGCCATGTATGCAGCCAATCAGCAGCCAGCCAGCCCTGTGATGTCACAGCCCTATAAATAGCCTCAGCCATCTTGGATTCTGCCATTTTCCAGTGTACTTAGTGCAGGGAGAGACGTCAGCAGGTGCTAGGGAAAGTGCTAGCAAAGACTTCATTGTGCTAAAAAAACGATTTACAAGTGCAGGGAAAGATTATTCAAGGTGTAGGGAAAGGATAGGGAGGAATCATTCCACAGAATTTATGTAGAACAGGGTTCAGTAGGGGAGGTTACAGCCTGAGTAATAGGAACAATCCTATTACACCTTGCTGCACTGACTGGGGATCCAAATTGCCATTATACAGCTCTGTAATTCCAGCAAATTGTTCTTGTTATTGGGGTGTTGCAGCCATTTACAGGGTTTATTACAAAGAAATATTTATACGTCTTATTTACCATTATGAGGTGCAGTTATATGTTCTAAAGCATTTTTTGTCTTGTATTAGTGGGAAAAAAGGGCTTACTAGCCGTTGTGTGGTGAAGTGCAAGAAGTACAGCCCTTTTTGTCGTGTATTAGTGGCAAAATAAAAATATATTTGCCATTCAGCAGGCCCTGTGCCCTCACCTGTCCTCAACCTGTCTCACCTGTCCTCAACCAGGCCCTGTTCCCTCAGCCAGAGAAGTATTGTATGCAGCAAGGATGAGCTACTAGAAGACAGTCAGCAGCTACTGGCAAGACAAGATGTGGAGGAGACATCCGCCGCTTCCTCCACTAGGCGGGCAAATAGTGATGAGCAGAGTGGTGTGGGAGCTTGTGTTGTGAGCGGTCGGGCTCCTGAGTCCTGACCCAGAGATGGTTGAGGAGGACATCAGTGACGTGCAGACAGTATTCGATGATGATGATGTAGCTGATCGCACTTGGGAGCCGGTTGACGAAGGGGCTTCATCATCATCGGGAGAAGAGGGTGGCAGCTTGCCTGTGAGGAAGCAGCGGAGCGAGCAAGTTGCTAGCGTGGCCGGGAGTCAGCAGGGTGGCAGTAGTGGGAGTTCGGGAGTCAATAATACAAAACACAGTGCAAAACACAGAAGACATGCAAATATTCCATTCACGTGTCATCTCTGTTTTAGATCCACTACTGTTTTTTTTGGCATTAGAAATATTGATGGACTACTGACCAAATGCTGACCGAGTGAAGGCGGATGCTCCACAGACAGGATCCGTTTTTTTGGGGTTATTGTTATGATGGATCAGAGGAAGGGCAAAATAATCAGTGACGTCAACACAAACTTACTGCTGACACCCTCTCCACTCTGTCGGGGGGCTCGGCTTGTATAAGTGTTTAAAAGAACAGGATCTGTAGGCATCTATGTGGAATCAGCTGACGACGGTGTAAAAAGAGTGCGCTTCTTCTTGACGCTAACATCGACCTGTAAGGCTTAGTTCACACTTGAGTTATTTGGTCAGTTTTGGCCCCGTGACTGCCCAAATAAGTAAAGTGTGCAGTGATTCTAAGAGCGATACCTGTCATCTGCATGTCATACGGACTCAGTATTATTTCACTACCACAGCAGACTCCCTATGCGTGTTACTGCAAGGTACAGTGTTCTACACCACTATAAAGGCTCTGAGCAGCCAGGAAATAGCCTTTTTTAAATCTTTTTGCATCTCTAACTAACACGGATATACAGGTAAGAAGGCAAAGTACATTGTTTTTGAACAATACAGTATATTGGAGTAAGGGTATGACCACATGGAGCACTCTTGCAGCATTTGGGGTGCAGCTGGGCTGCGATCAAGAATCATGTGGCCGAAAGGGCTGCACTGGCCTGTATGGCTGTGTGGTTCTTGATCACGGCACAAATGCTTCCTGAACACCACAGGACCGCACCGGGTGGTCGTACCCTAATAGAATACACTTGCTAACACAGGTATAACAATGCAATTTTTGCAGTAGATGTGTTTGAGTACACGGTATATTGCAGAAACAGAATGCTTTTACTAACACATGTATAAGAAGACAGTGTTTGCAGTAAAATGTGTTTGAACTACACTGTATATTGCAGTAATAGAATGAGTTATCTAACATGGTATAAGAATTCAGTTTTTGCAGTAAAATGAGGTACATTTATCAAAAATGGGGTACCCATACTTAAAGGGGTTGTGTCACATCAGCAAATAGCACTTATTATGTAGAAACAGTTAATACAAGCCACTTACTAATGTATTGGTATTATCCCTATTGCTGGCTGGCTGGTTTCATTTTTCCATCACATTATAATTTGCTAGTTTCCATGGTTACGACCACCCTGCAATCCATCAGCGGTGGCCGTGCTTGCAAGCTATAGGAGAAAGCATTAGAACTCCCCTCCGTCCTCTTTTTCCTAAACTGAATAACTTTAATGTTGATAATCTTTCTCGGTTCTGTAGTCCACACATTCCAGTTATTACTTTAGTTGCCCTTCTCTATACCCTCCCAGCTCTGCTATGTCTGCCTTGTTCACTGGAGCCCAGAACTGTACACAATACTCCGCGCGTGGTCTGACTAGTGATGTGTAAAGTAGTAGGACTATGTTCTCATCTCGGGCATCTATGCCCCTTTTGATGCAACCCATTATCTTATTTGCCTTGGCAGCAGCTGCCTGACACTGGTTTCTACAGTTTTGCTGTCCACTAAAACTCCTAGGTCCTTTTTCATGTCCATGTTACCGAGTGTTTTACCATTTAGTATGTACGGGTGACTTACATTATTCCTTCCCATGTGCATAACCTTACATTTGTCAATGTTAAACCTCATCTGCCACTTCTCTGCCCAAGCCTCCAATCTATCCAGATCCATCTGTAGCAGTATACTGTCCTCTTCCGTGTCAATTACTTTACACAGTTTAGTGTCATCTGCAAAAATTGATATTTTACTGTGCAAGCCTTCTACAAGATCATTAATAAATATATTGAAGAGAATAGGGCCCAATACTGACCCCTGAGGTACCCCACTAGTGACAGTGACCCAATCTGAGTGTGTACCATTAATAACGAATCTATAACGCCAAGTAAATTCACTTGACAGGTTACTCCCAATAATATGTGACATAATGTACTGATCCCCTAGGGGACAGAGGGGTAAAACTTAACATTTATTCCTATGTCTAAAAAAATTAAGCACTAACATAAAGCATTGGCCTGAAGGGCCTCTAAACAGACTAACATGAAGACAGCCCAATGGGGCCAGGACATACAAACACAAATGGGTAACACTGATGAAAAGCAGACACAAAAGAAACGTTCTCACCCATCAGGTGCTGTAGGCGTAGATCAGGGCTGGCCAACCTGCGGCTCTCCAGCTGTTGTAAAACTACAACTCCCACCATGCCCTGCTGTAGGCTGATACCTGTAGGCAGACTGGGCATGCTGGGAGTTGTAGTTTTACAACAGCTGGAGAGCCGCAGGTTGGCCAGCCCTGGCGTAGATGGTGGAGTCACTTGAATGCATACGGCCTCCCATACGATGGATTGTATAGATGTGTTACCAACGGAGATGATTCCAACATAGAGACCTCAGCAAGGCAGGAAACGGGAGCAATGAATCCCTTATCAACCTTGGTAAAGGGGTAGGGGCTACTTGCCCCGCAAGGAGCGTCCCCGTCCGGATACCTATCCCTAATAACGGACGGAATCCTTAGTAGACCCTATAAAGGTAGACTCTCGATGTGTCACGTTTCATTCAAGACAAACTCATCAGGGGAGATGTACAAATACAATATCAGGCTGTACCATTAATAACCACCCTCTGTTTTCTATCATTGAGCCAGTTACTTACCCACATACAGACATTTTCTTCCAGTCCAAGCATTCTTATATTATATACTAACCTTTAATGTGGTAAAGTGTCAAATGCTTTGGATAAGTCAAGATATATGATATCAGCAAGAACAAAAAGAGAAAAAGAATTGGATCACACATCCACATGCTATGCTTCGATCTCATAACTGCTACTTAGCAGAAAACAGCGCATGTGTACCGCCTCCTATGCTACATGCTGAATGAGGCATTAGTGTACATTTTGATCAAAAGGCATAAGCCCACTCACCACGCCAAGGTTGCCTCTATGAGTGGGTACCTATTCTAAATTTGGCACGGCAGTGCACGGCTACCACCGATACCGCAGCGTTGACCCGCGGTCAAGATAGCATCTCTTAGAAAACCTTCAAACAGTTTATCCATACCAGATGTTAGACTTACCGTCCTATAGTTCCGGCTCTCTTTTTTACCCCTTTTTGAATATTGGCACCACATTCACTCAGAGCTAATCTTGTGGAACACTCCCTGTCAATTCAGAGTCCTTAAATATTGGAAATAAAGGTCTGCCTATGACATTACTTAATTCTCTAAGTATATGTATGCCATCTGGTCTCACCGATTTGTTTATTTTAATCTTTTTAAGACGCTGCTGTACTTCTTCCTAGGTCAGATAGGACACTTTTTTTTATGTATTCTCTTTATGTTATAAGAAAAAGAATAAGTATAACAATAAAACAAGGACATACACAGGGTAGAATGTACAATACCCAAACAATCATCAGGAGGATATTAAGGCAAAACAACCTCTGAGTCATATCCAAGAAGAGCATGAGATTTTAGTAAAGTCTTCAGAATCACCTGTTTGTGAGCAAGTCTCTCTAAGCCAGCGGTTCTCAACCTAGGGGTCGCGACCCCTTTGGGGGTCGATCGGCCCTTTCCGGGGGGTCGCCTGAGGCTTCCTATTGTGGGTCGCCCGCACAACGGCAGCGGCCCCTTATCCTCGCGCACAGGAAGTGATGTCCTATCACTGCCTGTGCTTGGAGGAGCCTGACGTCTGGACGGGTAAGTCGGGCCGCCTGTCTGCTGAGGTCCGAGTTTTTTCGTTAATGACACCTCTGCTGAGCACCACTGCCACCAATGATTTAATTGAGCCTGGCTGAGCCTGGCTAATTTTATTTTAATTATTTGGCTGAGCAAGGCTTAATTTATTTGGGGGGACATGAAGCACCGCTGATTTATTTATTTGGGGGACCCTGAGCACTTCTGATTTATTTATTTGGGGGACCCTGAGCACCATTGATTTATTTATTTGGGGGAAACCTGATGCACCACTGATTTATTTATTTGGGGGTACCCTGAGCACCGCTGATTTATTTATTTGGGGGAGACCTTAAGCCCCGCTGATTTATTTATTTGGGGGACCCTGAGCACTTCTGATTTATTTATTTGGGGGGGGACTTGAAGCACCACTGATTTATTTATTTGGGGAACCCTGAGCACTTCTGATTTATTTATTTATTTGGGGGACCCTGAGCACTATTGATTTATTTATTTGGGGGGGGACCTGAAGGACCACTGATTTATTTATTTGGGGGACCTTGAGCACTTCTAATTTATTTATTTGGGGGACCCTGAGCACCATTGATTTATTTATTTGGGGACCCTGAGCACCGCTGATTTATTTATTTGGGGGAGACCTGAAGCCCCGCTGATTTATTTATTTGGGGGACCCTGAGCACTTCTGATTTATTTATTTGGGGAGGACTTGAAGCACCACTGATTTATTTATTTGAGGGGTACCCTGAGCACCACTGATTTATTTTATTTTGTTTGGGGGGGGGGTACTGTGAGCACCACTGAGTTATTTATTTGAGGGGTACTGTGCGCACCACAGATTTATTTTTTAGGGGGTATTTGTTGTTTATTTTTATTTTTTTAAAGTTATTTATTTGGTTTACAAATATTTTGTATTTATGCTAAAGTTCTGTGGTTATGAATGAATACTTGTGTATTTGAATTAACATTTGGTGTATTGGTGTCTGTGCATGTTTTTGGTGGGTCATCATAACAGTAGCAAAATTAGTTATGAAGTAGCAAGGAAAAAAATGTAATGGTTGGGGGTCACCACAACATGAGGAACTGTATTAAGGGGACACGGCTTTAGAAAGGTTGAGAACCACTGCTCTAAGCAAATCAGAGGATAATATATCATCATTTTGATCACCCCCAAGGGCCGCAGGGGCATCTCTGAGTTAGATAATGTCCATCATAAAAAATAAAATATGAACATAAACAAATAACATAAACCAAGAGCCTATGATTGAATGCTTATTATAATATTTGTTGAAGTGAGAGTGGAAAGTTATCTTGAAACCTTTATTGTGGTCAGGGCCGTCTTTGCCGCAGGGCAAAAGGGGCAGCTGCCCCGGGCCCAGTTGCTCCTGGGGGCCCAAGGGAGCTCCATTTCCCGACTCCCATTCACTAGTCACTAGGTTAAAACATTCGGGGCCTGGGCCCCTGATGTTTTGTCCCAGGCCCCGAATGTCCTGCCTGCCTGCTAGATACAAATGTATTGCCGTACACAAAACGGCAATACAATTGAATCTAATATACACTGTCTGGGAAGAGGTGAAGGACCTGTGGTGACATCACAGGTCATGTGATCAGCAAAACAGGCTGTGATAGGATGACCTGGATGATGTCACCATCATGTGACCAGTGCAGGATTGGACCGGAGTGAAAAGGAGAAGGAGCCTAATGCTGATGTCTGTACATGAGGAGAGGTAAGTTAAGGGACTAGGGAGAGGCAGAACAATGCTGGGGGTTGTAGTTATTTAACTAGGATGTACTAGGGCTGAAGGGAGGGATGTTATTGACATGGAACTGTGTGCTTGAGGTGGCTGGGGGAGGGAGTGATGTTATTTACATGGGACTGTATGTTGAAAGTGGATGGTGGGGGGGAATGATGTTTATGTACATGGGACTTAATGTTTAGGCTACGTTCACACTTGCGTTTGGGGATCCGCTTGTGAGATCCGTTTCAAGGCTCTCACAAGCAGCCCCAAATGCATCAGTTTAACGCCAATGTATTCTGAATGGATGCGGATCCATTCAGAATGCATTCGTTCGGCTCCGTACAGCCCCCCGTTCCGTTTTGGAGGCGGACCCCAAAATGCTGCAAGCAGCGTTTTTGTGCCGCATGGCCGTGCGCAGCCAAACGGATCCGTCCTGACTTACAATGTAAGTAAATGGGGACGGATCCCTTTGCATTGACACAAAATGGTGCAATTGTAAACGGATCCGTCCCCCATTGACTTTACAATGTAAGTCAGGACGGATCCGTATTGGGACTTCAATACGGATCCGTATTGGGACTTCAATTGGGAAATTCAAATCTAATACAAACGAATCGGTCCTGAACGGATGCATTAGTTTGTATTATCGGTGCGGATCCGTCCTGTACAAGTACAGGACATATCCACACAAACGCAAGTGTGAAAGTAGCTTTAGGGCATGGGATTGTGCGTTGGAGGCGACTGGGGAGGAGGTGATGTTATTTACATGGGACTGTATGGTGGAGGGAGGATTATAACTGCAGGGGGCACTGCAGATCCAGGGGACATTATAGGTGGTCTTATTTCTACTGGGGGCTCTATAGGAGGGTCTTATAGATTTGGCTTTTTTCTACTAAGCGCACTATAGGGGCCTTATTACTACTGAGGGGTCTGTAGGGAGCTTTATTACCACTGGGGTAACAATAGGGGGCCTTATTTCTACTGGGGGGCTCTGTGAGGGTATTATTAATATGGGAGGGCTCTTCTAATAATGGGGGCATTGTTGAGGAGCATTATCACGGTTGGGGCAGTGTTACTAATGAGGGCATTCTAGAAGGGAATTACTATTGGTGGGACTATGAGGAGCACTATTACTATGGGGGGCAGGGGCGTAACTAAAGGCTCATGGGCTCCGGTGCAAGAGTTCAGCTTGGGCCCCCCTTCCCTCAGTGCTTTGTGTGTCTTCTTATGTGGCACAAGTGTCTTTGGGCCCCTTCATGCTCCTGGGCCCGGTAGCGACTGCTACCTCTGCACCCCCTATAGCTACACCCCTGGGGGGGGGTACAGCAAGCACCAGGATAACACTGTGGGGACTCTAGTTGGGGGATAATGATAGAATGTAAGGAAGCTAAGATGTCTGTGTGTCACACTCTGCAGAGATGAGGCGGCTGAGAGAAGTTGTCCAGACCGAGTGGAGAAGATGATGAGAGAGAAGATCTACAGAGAAGATGATGACAGAGCAGAGAGGAGACGTCACCTGGAGGCCCTGGACGTGACAGGTAAGTGCTGCTGTATAGCAAGTACAGCAAAGTGCGGGGGGGGGTGGCGAGGCGAGATCCAGGGGGCCCAAGTAAATTCTTGCCCAGGGTTCAATCAATATTAAAGACGGCCCTGATTGTGGTACACTGCTAGGTGTATACTTTCGTTAATATTATTAAGGGTAGTTGGGGTATGTCTCAGCCCTCCCTCCCTATCTAACTCTGCAAATCTCTCCATGGCTGCCACACTTTGAGATATCCTTTTCTATTGTTATTTTCCCATCCAGCCAATTCCTCCATTCTGTTGACTTTGTTCATATTCATTTTCCACATATCTAGGGAAGGGGCAGAAGTATCTCTCCATTTAGTGGGAATGAGTAGTTTTGCTGCAGCTATCATCTGTATAGGCATATTATGTTTAGAGGGTTTGAAGGCCTGGAGAGGCAACCACAAGAGGACCAATTCCAGGGTTAATGTGATAGAGGTGGAGAAAATAGAGTTTATATTATTCTTAATATCTTTCCAGTATTTGGAGATATTTGGACAAGTCCACCATATATGGAGCATAGTGCCCCTTACTCCATTGCATCTCCAACATTTGTCACTAGGTGATAAGCCCAAGGAAAAAAGAAAAACGGGCGTATTATAGCATCTGGTGATAGTTTTGTACGAATTTTCCTGGAAGCAAATGCATCTAGAGAATCCACAAGCATAATAACCATAAAATATTGCACATCAGCCTCTGTAAAGCTCCTCTCCAGCTCCCTCTTCCATTGCATTGAATAATAGTTTTTGGTTGATGCTTGGTTTCGCAGCAACTTAGTATAGATCAGCGATATTATTTTTTAGGCAGTTCTGGGAGTAGTGTAAGATTTTCCAACCAGGATTATTCTAGGAGGGGCGTTGATATCTGTCTACGGAATCTTTCACAGGTATGTATATAATCTAAGCAGTAGATAGGTGAAGGGTGACCTTGATGCACTTTTTTGAAGTCTTCTGGTAATGGCACAATAGTATTAAATTGAAGTCCCTTCACTATTTTCATATTGCCCAACTTGTGCCACCAACTCGTCACCTTCAACAACCCACGGTCCAGAAAATTAGGTATGATACTCATGGGAGCTAATTTGGAAACATTACCTTCAGAATGTGATAATATATTGGTGTGAAGGCAAACTTTGATCGTCCCCCTGGTCATGTCACTCAGCACAATCTGTGAGCTGGGTACTGGGCGGCTCAACCAAAGGAGTGGGTGTAAATAACGACCCATCAGACTTCACTCTATATCTAGATATGGAATGTCAAGACTAACATTGGCCAGTGACGACCATCTTGCCAAGTGAATGGCCTTATGATAAAGAGCCAAGTCAGGGATAGAAATTCCTCCATTTCTTTTTTTTTGGGTGAGTAGCGAGTATGCTAGCCTAGGTCTTCTTCCTCTCCACAAGAAGGAGATGAAAAGGCTTCTAAATTGGGAGAAGTAGATGGAAGGTACATATATTGGTAATGACTGCATTACATACAGAATATATGGGAAGACATAAGTCGATAATAAATTTTTTCTACCAAACCATGACATGAATGGGACATTGATATTATTTAGGTAAGACTTAATCTTTGACATGAGAGGGGTATAATTTAAGCTAAAGAGGTGTGTTGTATCTGCAGGTATTTGGAGGCCTAAGTATTTTAAGGTCGTGGATGGCCATCTGAAAGGTGAGGAGGACTTAAGGTCAGTTAGGAGGAGTGGGGCTAGGGATATTTTCAATGCTTCAGACTTAGTGAAGTTAACTTCCATATCTTCATGATCACTGGAAAGGCCTCAATTAGGTTTGAAACTAGTAGCAGAAGATCATCTGCGAAAGCAGCTGTTTTATGCGTGTATTGGCCTATGGAAAAGCCCTATATCTCCTCCGTCTGTCAAATCTTAAGTAAGAGCATCTCTAAACATAATATAAACAAAGAGGGGAAAAGGGGACACGCCTGCCTAGTCCCATTCTTAATAGGGAACTCATCTGAAAGAGAGCCATTTACCAAGACCTATGCTGTGGGCTCAGAGTATAGTGAGAGTATAGCTGCGATAAACTGTTGGGGTAAGTTACGTTTCAGCAAAGTTTCAGTCATAAAATCCCTACTTACTCTATCAAAGGCCTTCTCAGCGTCAGTACCGAGAAGTACAAGGGGTAGTTTCTTCTGCTTTGCAGCGTGAATTACATGTACAACCCTCCATAAGTTATGTTTGCCTTCCCTTCCTGGCACGAATCCCACCTGCTCCAGGTTTATACGTTTATGTGGAACAGGGGCTATTCTGTGAGCTAGTAATTTTGACCACCATTTAAGGTCACAGTTTAATAGTGATATTGGTCTATAGTCTCACAATATTCTGGATCCTTGTCTTCCTTATGGAGGATTGTAATATGTGCCCTCAAGGCTTGTGGCGGTAAGGATGCTCCCTTAAGGAGGGAATTACACACCTCTAAGAAATGTGGCATCAAATGTTTTTTGAGTTTTTTATAGTATACAATTGGTAGCCCATCTGGGCCTGGACTTTTCCCCGATGTGATTGAGTTAAGCACTTTTTACAGTTCTGGAAGTGTGAAGGGTGTTATGAGTGCTTCTTGTTCTGTAGGGGTCAAGCTGGGGGACTTGATAGTGTAGGAAGGAGGTTATTGTTGGTGTTTGTGGTTCATTTTGTTCACTGCCGATGATCTCAGATGTTGAAAGGTCATATAATTTGGCATAATAGAACTGAAAAGCCTTTGTTATGGCTGGCGTAGTGTGGAGCCTGTGGGAATCGTGTGATTTGATTGCAGATACAAAGGTCTTCGCCAGTGGTGTGCCTAGGGTGTTTGGCACCCAGGGCGGGTCCTTTCTCTGGCACCCCCACAATACTTTAAAAAAATCGTACCCCCTCACAGTAGTATTGCCCTCATTGTACAACCTTCACAGTAGTTTTGTACAGATGTGTGACCCCTCACAGTAGTTATGCCCACATTGTGCCCTCTCACAGTAGTTATGCCCAAATTGTGCCCCCTCACAGTAGTTATGCCCTCTCTGTGCCCCTTTCACAGTAATAATGCCCACTGTGCCCTCTTCCCAGTAATAATTCCCACTGTGCTCCCTTCACAGTAATAATGCCCATTGTGCCCCCTTCACAGTAATAATGCCCACTGTGCTAGTAATACCCTATGTGCCCCCTCCATAGTAGAACTCCCCATTGTGGCCCCTTCACAGTAATAATGCCCACTGTGCCCCCTTCACAGTAATAATGCCCACTGTGCCCCCTTCACAGTAATAATGCCCACTGTGCCCCCTTCATTGTAGTAATGCCCTCTGGCTCTGTGCCCCCTACATAGTAGAAATGCCCATTGTGCCCCCTTCACATTAGTAATGCCCTCTGTGCCCCCTCCATAGTAGTAATGCCCTGTGTGCCCCCAGCTGTTTGAAGGGAGGGCAGCGCTCATATGAGAGCTGCTTTCTGTGTTCTGTTCACCTGCTCGCCGTAGCATTTGCAGTGATGAGCAGGCAAACAGAGCAGAGAAGGCAGTGCTCATACAAAAAAAAAGCGGACAACCCCTTTAAAGACATACTTGGAAAAATTGCATACAGCGCTACAGAACATACAGGGTCATACAGCACCACATACCTCTTACATCCAGTGACTTCTCTTCTCTGATGTAGATATTCTCTCTCCTCTTTTCTGTTAGACCAGACCACAATGGTGACTTCTTTCAGCCGCGCCTCGTCTCTGCAGAGTTTAACAAACAGACATCTTACTTTTCCATCATCCTCCCACCTTCTCTGCACCCCATCCTGCCACCTCCAATACTGTGTCCACTGTGCTCCCCAATACTTTTCTGCAGAAACAGTCCCCCTGAAAATATAGGTACCACACAGTGGGGGTCTGACCCCCAATCAGACCCCCATTAGACCTCCGGACCCCCTAGTCAGACCTGCAGACCCCCAATTAGACCCTCATTAGACCTCCAGACCTCCCAGTCAGACCTCCAGACCCCCAATCAGACCCCAATTAGACCTCCAGACCCCCAATCAGAACCCCATTAGACCTCCAGAATGACAAATAAAGTGACCTCCTCAAAGAGCCTGAGCAAATAGCACATGTCACTCATGAGCTACCACTGGTTAACGTTGAAGTTACCCTGGGGAGTAGACCTGTCTATCTGCAGCATTAAGAAATCGTTAACTGCCTTCTTCGGCTCATCCTACCAGTGTAAAATATGGAGCATTTTGCGTTTGCAGCTCAAAGAGGGTGTGCTTTTCACAGTAATAGTGGCTGAAATGTATGCACAGTTTCCAGGACATTTTTAACAGCTCTTGCAGTTCAGTGGAAGACTTGAGGAACCGGGTGAAAACAAGTTTGAAGACACGTGCCATGCAGGGCGCATGGTTCACTCTTCAGTGATGCAGCGCAGACAAAATGTTCTTCCCGTTATCAGTAATCATAGTTCCTATCTCCAGTTGGCGAGGATACAGCCAGTGATTGATTTCTTTTTCTTTATTGATGATGCCAAGCAGTTCCTCCATGGTGTGGCTCCGTTCGGCCAGGCTAACGAGGTGCAGAGCTGCGTGACAATGCCTAGTTTTGCATAGGTGGAATGATGGAAGATCACTGTGAACTGGAGGGGAGGATGAGGAAAAGATGGAGGATGTGAAGGCAAAGGAGGACATAAGCACAGAAATCCCACTATTAAAACACGGAGGCGGCATTGTCATCACCTGGCCAAGTAGCTGGTGTGTCTGGCTCATAACAACATTTACCCAGTGGGCTGTGAATTACATATATATTCCTTGACCATAGTTACAACTCCATATGTCAGATCTGGTGTGAACTCTACCAGACGCAGAGAGGCCCAAGGACTGGCCCACTTTCTGCTCAACGTACGTGTGCAGGGCTGGTACAGCTTTTTTGGAAAAGTAATGTCGGCTTGGGACTCTCCACCTTGGGTGGGCACAAGCCATCAGTTCTCTGAAATGTGCACAGTCTACTACATGGAAAGGGAGAGATTGTAGTACCAGAAACTTGGCCAGGTGCACTTTCAGTTCTGCGCCATTGGATGAGTACATGCCTACTGTTGTTTCTTTGCAATTGCCTAGGTGATAAATTGCTGTAGAAACAAGTGACAAGAAGTAGAGGGAGTAGGAGAAGGAGCAAAAGACTACATTGAAATCAATGGGATTGAACAATAGCTTGCTTCTGCTGATGATGTTGAGCCCTGACTGCTGGAGAGGGGGTGGTTGCTGGATCATGCTGTAACAATAAATTAGTGACAAGGTTTTCCCACACCACTTAATGGTGATGCTCAATGTGTTAACGCAGGGCCAACCTTGGCACCCTGGCCACGTCTCACCTTCCGCCCACACATCCTGCATACCGGCATGTTCAGCTTCTACACCACTGGATGAGTGCTTGCATTCTGTTGTGTTTTTGAAATCACCTTTGTGATCAATTGCTGTCAAAATAAGTGACAAGGAGGAGGAGGAGCATCAGGAGCAATAGACGACATTGAAGTTGATGGGAAGGAACGATAGCTTCCTTCTGCTAAGGGTGAGAAGCATTGATTGCTGGAGAAGGCGTGCAGGCTGCTGGGAGATTCAGCGGTTTCTGTGTCAGGCTGTGACACTATATTAGTGCCACAGTTTTCCCACACCACTTTATGGTGATGCTTCATGTGTTGATGCAGAGCTGTCATGCCAACGTTAGCACCCTGGCCACACCTCACCTTCTGTCCACACATCCTGCATACTGCCATGCTAACATCCCCCAGAGACTTGGTGAAAAATTCCCACACTACCAAGTATCATATTTTCCATCCACGACTGCTTGATGCCTGCTTGCTACTTTTATGAACCAGTGCACTGCTAGCACAGTATGTTCTTCACAGGTAGTCTTCCGAGTAGAAAATAATGTACCCCTCCTGTGTTTGGCTTCAGATCTCCCACGCTGCAACCCTTTCCCCCTGATGATGGAGATGCACCCTCTTCACCCGGCTCCCACATACGATGGGCTTCATCATCATCTACATATGTTTGCTTGTCACTGGTGTCACCCTCACCTGTATCTTTCGTACGTCCCTGACTTTTAACAACATGTGCTCCCAACCAACTGTTATCATCAGTAGTTGCACTTCTAGAGGAGTCAGCAGTGGACTTGTAGTCCAAGTCTAGGCTAGCCTGTAACTGCTGACTGTCCTCACAAAACTCATCCTCTCTCAAAAGCTTTGCAGAGCTGGTGGCATACATTAATTGGCTAGCAGAATGAGCAGCAGAAGCAAGAGGCAGGTTCAGGACAGGTGAGGGCACAGAGGCAGTTCCTGGGCCATGTCAACTAAGCATGGTGTCAGAGGAATCCACAAATTCCTGGCTGTTTGTATCTTTCGTTGCTTGAGATGATTGTGAAGAGTGAGTCATGATCATAGTCGACATCGGCAGCTCTGGCCTGTTGCTGCGGCCGCTAACCCCCCCCCCTTCTTCTGCTGCTAGTTGTGCTGGCTATAGCATCATTTTTGCCACTGACTTCCTTTGGAGGCCCCAGTCAGTAGACCACAGTGTATAAAAACGGAATCACTAAAATAACAGAATAACTCTGAATGTCAGTGCACTAGAACGTGATGCACATGGCATGTGGCACTTCTGAGGCAAAGTCACTGTATCACTAAAATAACGGATTAACTCTGAATGTCGGCGCGCTAGAACATAATGCACACAGTGATATATTACATCTGCTTTTAATACTGAGCCACAATAACTGTATCACTAAAATAATGGATTTACTCTAAATGTCATTGCACTAGATAGAATGTGATCCACATGGTGATATATTTCAACTGCCTTTAATACTGAAGCACAGTAACAGTATAACTAAAATAATGGATTAACTGTGAATGTCGGTGCACTAGAATGTGATGCACACGACGATACACTCTCCCTCTCCAATATTATTTATAAAACACTTTGCAGAAACACTATCCCTAGCGCATGAGCGCTTGCCACATCTGTCCCTATGCTGAGCTCACAGGACAATGGCTGGGACCGCATGGGATGAAGGATTTATAGGGCTTTGACAAAATAGGGGATGGCTACCTGCGGTTTGTCTGTCTGCATGGCATTATGGGGGATCTCTCTTTCCTGGGATTCTTACTTTCAGTTTATAACATGTGCACCCACTCTTTTAAGAAAAACTGATTCGTTACCATGAAACGCGAGGAAATTTGGATTAGTTTTCCTAAACTTCGGACCGATTTCCACTTTGAAAACTTCACTTCACCCAACACTAGTTGTCAGTATAAGCGGGGTAATCATAACATTGGGCCCCAAATGTTTACACAAATGGTTAAGGCCACATGTAGGGTGGTTTCAAAACCATGTTTTGAATGCTGGACACACAATTTTGTGCACAGAAATAGATAGCTGTGGAAAGAAAATGCAATTTTCACTTTGCACCATCTGATGTGCATTACTTTTTGCTCTTGGTAAATTCTGTGAGGTTTCTAAAATCGGGTCACTTCTTGGGAGTTTCTTTTTTTATTTTACCTCAGAGCCTCTGCAGTTGTTGCCCAGGGCTGTATAAAGCAGCTGTGGGGTCAAGGCAATCACTATACCACCTAGGTGAATTCCTTAATTTCCAAAATGGAGCAACTTTTGGTGGGTTTTGCACTGCACTTTAGGGTCTCTGCAAATGTGACATGGCACCTAAGAATGGTGCTCCTTCACTTCTGAGACCTACAGTGTGCCCATACAGCAACTTACAACCGCATGGGTTGTTGCCATATTCAAAAGAAAATGTATAACTAATTTTGGATTAGATTGTAATATCTGCACGAAAAGGATTTTTTTTTTATGCCATCTCCCTTTTACTTTCATTCTTGTGGAACATCTAAAGGGTTTTCGGAGTTTTCTAAAATCAGTATTGAATAAATTGAGTGGTTAAGTTTCAAAAATTTTTGTGGATGGTTTCTATTATGTAAGCCCCTTAAAGTCACTTCAAAACGGACGACCTGCTACTCATGATCTCGAACCCCACGTAAGCGTTCCCTCCTTTAATGGCCCTGTTTGAACAATTTGGAAAACTCTCGAACTTCAAAATTAATTACTCTAAATCAGAAGCTCTTAACATCACTGCCCCTGCTTAACAAGCTACGCATCTCTTACCCCTTCACTTGGCAACAAGAAAAAATCAAATACCTAGGCATTTATCTTACAAATTCACCAAGGAAGTTATACTCCATAAACTTTGCCCCTCTATTGAAAAAAGTCAGAGACCAATTGAACTCTCTGTCCCTTCCATATGTTTCATGGCTAGGCAGAAAAAACCTTCTACAAACCTACATTATGCCCCAATTCCTATACCTCCTTCAAATGGTTCCTATCCATTTACCAAATTCCTTCTTTAGAACCACCAGATCACTTTTTTCATCTTTCCTGTGGAAGGGTAAAAAATCGCGTATAGCATACAATAAACTAACAAGAAACCGCACTCATGGTGGTATGGGACTTCCTGACGCCCAGACATACTACAAAGCAATTAAACTGAAAAGATGGTTGCAGTTATGCATTCCGCACTTCAACACTTCAGGCACAGATATAGAACTAGACACACTAACTAACTGTCAACTTGCGGGATTGTGGGGAGTTCGTAAACCTCATCCTCCCATAGGAGGTTTAACAAAAGGGATATACTCAGTATTCAACACCTTGTCGAGTCACTCACATCTTATATCAGTACCCTCTGAACTCATGCCTTCCTCACTCAGCCCATTCCTGATATTCCCTAATATCACCAACCCCTCCGATTTTTGGAACACATTTAAAGATTTAAAAGTTAGAGACCTATTGACCCACACAAAAACAGTAACTGAACTCGAAGCATTCTTTTCTCAACGTATGAAACAAGCTACCTTCCTAGATATAAAAATCTTCAAAGATGTCTGCCTCAGACTCCAGGATAAATATGCAACTCTAGACGAATCTACCTGGTTCGAACAGCTGTTCCTTAAGCGTACATCACTCAAACACATAACCTCTGATATCTATAAAAATCTGATAGGTTCATTGAAAATAAATAAACCGGATTACATTATCCAGTGGGAAGATGACTTAGGAATATCTTTTAGCCCAGCAGATATAGACCTCATACATCTAAGATCACATGGCTTCTCTAGATGTGTAAAAATCCAAGAACATTCATACAAAACGATGGTCAGATGGTACAAAGACCCCAATAAACTTCATAGAATGGGTTTATCAGACTCGGATGTCTGTTAGCGTTGTTTTCAGGGTAAAGGCACGCTTGGTCACATATTCTGGTCTTGCCCGTTAATTACCAGCTACTGGACTCAAATTGAGAAAATGATCAACAAGATATGCAATTCCTCCCTTCGGCTTTCTGCAACATCAGTTCTCTTGTGGTTGCCCTCTAAAGGTTGGTCCCCTAAATCATATGATCTGCCCACATGGCTTGTCCAGGCAGCTAGATCACTAATCCCACTACTATGGCTTAGCCCAGATCCTCCATCCATTTCCCAGTGGAAAGCTAAAGTGGACCAATTATATCTCATGGAAGAACTCAGCAGCTGGGCTAATAGGTCCCACTCCAAGTTTCTAAAACTATGGCACCCCTGGAAAACAGGTAGAGATAAGTAGAAATCCCTAACCATGCCACAGGTTTTTTCCAATCTAGTTTACTTCACTTCACATGATAGAACAACTTACTAACTCATTTACTCTTTTAACTACATATCCATATTTAATGAACACCTGAGTCAACAAGAGAGCTCTACTTGCTAGCATCGCTTAATTTCACTACATTTTCGGACAATATCGAGATGATGTTGGAGGGATATAAGATATTTATATCTGACCCTTACGATAAAGTGGTTGCCTTGGTGGTGGAACTCCCTACTCCCTACTCTAATGATGTGGCTAATCTTCAATCACATTCAACTCTCATCCCGTCTGGATGAGACAAAAGACCTAAAAAGGACTTGCGAACTTAGTAATGTTCGGAGGATGTTCTTAACCTCCACTTGTTTGTTAGGATATCTGTGATCTAAAGCTCTTCACCAAAGACAGCTTGATTAAACCTTATTGTGATTTATCTCACCGTCTTAACTAAGCAACAGGATCAAACCTAATGTATAGAGTATGTTCTTAAGTTTTCTTTTTGCTATATAAAACGCAATCAGAAGTACTTAGGAGAACAAAAAACATGCATTTATGTTCTCTGGATATATGCAACTGTGCTCTACAAATGCTGTAATGCTTGCTCATATTTTTTACAGACTTGATGTAATTTGATATACATGTTTATATTGAAAAACCAATAAACAGATATTTGTTAAAAAAAAACTGAACTGGTCCTTAAAAAAGTGGGTTTTGAAAATTTATAAAATTGCTTCTAAAATTCTAAGCTTTCTAACATTCTAAAACAATAAATGGCATTTGCAAAATGATACCAGCATAATGTAGACATATGTTGAATGTTAATGAATGACTATGCTTGTGGTATGTCTTAAAAGCATAGAAATTAGAATTTAGAAAATTGCAAATTTTAAAAATTTTTGGTAAATTTTGATTTTTTTTATTTAAATAAAAGTAAAACATATTGACTAAATTTACTGCTAACATAAAGTACAATATGCTTTGAGAAAACACTATGGCCCTGATTTATCATAACTTTACTCCAGAATTCTGGCATCGAAAGGTCGCAAAATATAGGGCTTTTGCAATTTTTTTTGCATTCACTTGTGCAAAATGTAAGCGATTGTGAAAACATTTGCAACTTACTCCAGTTTTGTAATATGGGTGGAAAAGTAGGTGTGGTTAGCTATGTTAATGAGTTTCACTCCAGATTTCTCATTGCGACTATATAAAAAAGTCACAAATAAGTAGCGATCTCACTCTAGGAGGAGGGTGGAGTAGGAAAACTGGAGTAGCTTCTTTAGACAGAAGTGTTAGGTTTAAGGACAAGCCAAATTTATCAAACAGCCTGTGACATTTGATAAATATGACAACACAGACTGAAGCAAAACTGACTTGAAATGTTCTCCTCATGATAAATTCCCCCCTATGAGAATCGGTTAGATAAGTAAACACATTTTCATTTCAAGTTACTACCACATAAAATAACACATATAATTTTTACTAAATTATGATCTGCTCATAATCTGAAAGCCCAGGCACCCCTCCTACATCACATTTAAGCCATAACTCTGCCCCCCTTTTCCCTGCTCCCAGCATGAGGGAAGGCTTGGGCAATAGCAGGAGGCGTGCCTGGGCCCCTTTCTGCAAGAGTGACGCCCATCTAGGCACCTTACTGGCTCATTTGCATACCAAATAAACTGGATTTCTATCTCAGAAGATAGAAAACATCTATTGCTGAAACAAAGGCACATCTGGAAATAAGGTACTAAGTGCTATTAGGCTATGGCTTTACTTTAATAGCGATTATCCTGGTGACAGATTTCCTTTAAACCTGCCTGGGATAAATACATGTCTATCCTATGATAAGTAATAATATAAGGACAGACTAGATGGACCATGTGGTCTTTTTCTGCTGTCAATCTTCTATGTTTCTATAACAAGGCAGTTGTTGCAGTAAATGTGTTTGAACTAAGCGGTATGTTGCATTGATAGAATACATTCACTAATTTGGGTATAAGAATGCAGTTTTTGCAGTAAAATGTGTTTGAACTGCATGGCATGTTGCAGTAATAGAATACGTTAAATAACACAGGTATAAGAAGAGAGTAAAAATAAAAATGCATTCAATAACATGGGTTTAACAATGGCATTATTGCAGTATTGCTTTTGCTGTAACTACCTGTTATCTTTTAGTAATATACAACTTATTTGAGTCAGAATTTACTGTACTGTAAGCTATTGGGGTGTTGTCAATAACTCTATGAACTTTAGAAACTGTTTTACAAAATAAAATAAAAAACTGTATGGCTGTTCATACAGAAAATAGCCTGCTGATTAAGGCAATGTCTCTCTGGTTTGTAATTATTTACCATGCAGACATTTAGGGCATGTTATTGTAGAAATTTCTATGGTTTTCCCAGTCATCTGCATGGGGCTTACAAATATCCATACACATGCTGTAGATATAATATCCTACTCAGATTCTAAGTCCCAAAAATATCTGCAATAAGTTGTGTGTGAACATACCTTTATCTTTCCAAATAAAAGCATTTTACCAGAAAAATACATTTTGCCCCATCAGCTACTGACATCTTTCGACCTCCATGCTATAGGGCAGAAAAATTGGTTGCACTTATTGGTATAGACCCTCAACATTTTCAGCCTCATTGCATTTCATAGGAACAAGATGACCCTGTTATTAAAATGGCTGAATTATTAAATGAACTGTCCCACCTCTGGACTAGACTTTCTACACAGGCACACCTGTATAGACTAGACTAAGCAATTAAAAAAGAAAAAGTAACTCCCCACAGCTCCCTATCATCAAAGAAGAGAGTGACATCATCATCTTAATAACATCAACTGTGCCCTACCTTTATTTTATTTACACTGTGTTCACCTCTAATTTCGAGTCCATAAAATGTAGGGACCACCTCAGTCTAAAGCTTCCCCAGTTGTCACAGTAGGGAAGCATAATATTAGATGAATTATCCAGGAATTTGGTATTAATGATCTAGCCTCAGAATGTAGAAAGTCCAGGGGAGAGCAGCACTACATTTACCGGAATGGGTGTTGTCCAGAAAAGTAATCATCCAGGGAAAAATTGGATGTTCATTTTAGATACTTGTATACCGAAGGGTTTGAACAGAAAGCATGATTTAACCTTGCAGTATATGTAGTGCACCAGTATATGTTTCTGAATGTGTAATTCTTTGAATTGCTGCGTCCCCACCCACGTATTCCTGGGAGGATTTCCTAATCTGGGAGCACCTGGGTCTGGGACGCAACCTTCATCCAATTAGAGGAGGAGGAACCCATTTGTGTTGTATATAAAGCATTTGTTTTTAGTACACTTTGTATTGTCTTGATGAAGGGCTCAATACCATAGCCCGAAACGCGTCACAATCAATTTGTGTCTCTCCATGTAACATTTGTTGGATCTTAATACTGCAAGCCGAATAAAGAATACCTTTTATACGTTAAAAGCTGGAATCAACCTCTTTGTTTTTTAGGGAAAAAGGGGTGCACCCTGGCCTATGGTCCCAGACGACGTAAAAAAGTAAAACTGTAGCACTCCTTCAATTCAAAGCAATGTGATTATTTATTCATTAGGCATCAATACAGGGAGACGTTTCAACTCTCCTGAGTCTTTTTCAAGTAAGCTATTGCTTTTTTGAACTATCCTCAGAATATGTCATCAACATCAGAACGGCGGGGGTCAGACTCCTGTGACAACCACCGATCAACTGTTGGAAGAGTCTCCAGCACTACGTGAGCATGTAGGCCTCTTCCTAGGCCAGTGACGTCACCGAACATTGGTGAAGTGGCCTAGAAGCAGCTCAGTTCCCTTCAAGTTAATTTGGCTGAGCTGCATTACCAAGCACAGCCACTATACAATGCATAGCACTGTGCTTTGTAGGCTATAAAGAGGCTGCAGCGAGTTGGACCCCAACAATCTGATATTGATGACCTATCCTGATTACTTATTACTGCATAACCCCTTTAAAGACATTGATGTCCACAATGACAACCACTGGGATTGCGGCAGCATCTCAAAGATTGGTAAAATATAGGAGACAATTTGTAACTATCAACAATTGGCTCAACGCTGGAAGAAACATGAAGGTCTAGTGCAGTTCTGATTGTCATATACGATGATATACAGTGTCTGGTCCTATAATGGTCTAGAAATTATTGGTCTGATAATGGTTCTGATGATGATGTTTATGATAAATCTAATAATCAATATGATTTCAAATCCAAAGAAATAGATTAGAATTCCCTACCTTGAATTTCCTTATTTTTTTAAAAAAAAGTGAAAAATCATAATTGCATCTCTGTTTTATAAATATATTTTTTTATATTGTGAAACTCTTTCAATAGTGAGTACTTTATACTGGAGTTGAACTGTATTATTTTCATCTGTAGCCTTGCGATCTTCTTCTGTTACAATTGCATCTTATTTGATATGGCAGTTCCTTCCAACTGAAAATTTTCTATTATTAAAGACAATGTATGACTGAAAAATAGGTCAGTGCCCATTTCACTTCTCCTTGGAAGGTCACACAAAGATGTACGATTACAGCAACTAAATGGGTGTAATCATGCTGCCAGTATGCACTGTACAAGGCTCTTCACAACAGCCTGACTTCTTTCCTTCAAGCGTCGTCTTTATTGTTTATACATATACTCAATAAAAGCCATTGTTGGTTTGGCTAGTCACTCTGTACTTTAATGTTATATAAGCATGTATAATATGGTTTTCATTAACTTAGATGGCAAAAATCTACAAATAATGAGTGCTAGAAGTACTGTAATGGATACGTGTGCTTGTGAAGTCTAAAAAGGATATAACTTGAAGACTTAGAGAGCTAGTGAAGGAAAATGGCATAGAAAAAAAAAATCTTTGCATTCAATTTTATAACATTCAAAAAGAGTAGAATGTGTTTTGTATAATTATAATGTCCAATAGTGAATCTCTATCACAGGTAAATACTTGTTTTCCTGACTTGGATCCTTATTGATCTAGACCAGGGTTTCTCAACTCTGGTCCTCGGGACCTACCTACCAGTCATGTTTTCAGAATTTCTTTAGTATTGAGCAGGTGATATAATTAGTCCATGCATCAGAACTTACCACAGGTATTCATTCTTTGGGATATTCTCAAATCCTGACTGGTAGGTGGGTCCCGAGGACTGGAGAAATCCTGATCTAGATGATGCTTAGAGACCATATTTGACCTCAGTGTTGAGAATATTCCATATCCTTTGTAAACACCAAACAACTTTGGTTCCATGCAGAAACTAAAGATCAGTTCCATTCATCTTGAATGCATGTGAATATTTTATATTTACTCCATGTATACTAGTTCCTGTTTAGAGTCTTTAACTTCCCTTGGTTTTCCAATTCCTTCTTGCATCTGGAATTTTAGCACAGCATAGAGTCTGACTTAACTTTCTCTCTTAGACCATCAGTCAGACCAGGGTGGAGTGAGGGGTCATCTAGGGTATTCCAATAGTATGGCTGATCAGGGCTTCTAATGGCACACTTGCTAATGCATTGCTCAGATTGCATGATTATCTAAGCCTATCAAATGACCAATAGAGCTTTCAGATACTCTTCCAATGGCAGCAGTGTCATAAACTGAGATAATTTTGCTCTCTTCTCTCTCCAAAATTGTAATTAATTTTCAATGGCACAGTGCTCCTTAAACAACACAACAAAACAACCAAACAATCTAAAATGAGTTGTTTTCTAAGAACAACAATTAAAAAAAAATTCCCTTTCTGATGGAAGTGTTAGTTTAAATTGTATATAGTAATATATCTACGTATGTACCTCTTATAAATATATGCAAATGCAAACTCAGCAGATGTAGCATACACACTCAGTGAATTATCACATCTAATTGACGTGTTATTAACTCTGCTACATCCGCAATAATACAAATTGCTCATACATAAATATTGTATAAAGTAAGTAGAAACAACATGATTCTACAAGTTCAAGATTTGTTCTAAATTTGTCCAAAAGTTGAAATTGACATGAAACCAAGATTCTTATGATTTTTTTTCAGTCAAATTGCAGACAGAAAAAAGAGAGATAAATTTGCCTTGCTTTGGTTGGCTATCCTTGTGGGGTACTCTTTGGGGTGCTCTTTATAATTAAGGAGACCAAAATGCATGCCAATCAACAATATGCTTTCTGGGAGGAACATATGTTAATTTACATTCATAATTCATAATTCTTCTGGCATTAGATAGGATACCCCCTCTTTTGTTATTGTTAGGCAAGCTAATCTGCATACTTTTTGGCTTTCTGGGAAAGATTTAGCTTTTCTTCCAAAACAGACAAGAATGATAATCTTTTTTCTCATGCCAGCTAAATTTAAATATGCAAAGTTGCATATACTCTTCCTAGAAACCAAGAGTAGCGTTGCCTGGCATACAACACTCATGCACATTTTTTTCGGTCTTCCTAATGATAAAGAGCACCGCGAACCAAGCAAAACAAGTTTCTTGTCAGACTTTTTGGCTCTCTTGTTCTTCAAAGAAGCTTGTATGATTTATTTAGAGAAGAGTTACAGTTGGTTGAATGTCCTAGTTTTCTTATCTTTCAGTTACTTACTTTAGAGGTCTCTCTGGTTCATCTGAAGTTAATTCCAAAATGGAATTGCTCATTCTTAAAGTGGTTGTCTGCTTTTGTTGTACTTATAACCTATCCTTAGATACCTAGGAAGAAGCAGCTCTATTGAAGTGAACAAGCACAGTGGGGCTTTAATTACAACTGCTCACTACATGGCAAGCTGGTAAACAGTGAGAACAGTTTGCATTTGGCGATGTAGATTCCTCCATTTTTAGTTGTGCACTCCTAACAAACCCATCTTTCCCATGGGCTCTTTTTAATGCAGTGCATTATATAGCTGGAGCCCACTCTCCCTAAATTCATTGAGGCCTTTTAGCACAAAGTGAGGTACCATTATATAGTAGGATCTAATCTAAAGAAGTCTCCTTGCCATAGTAGATGGACACAAATGATTTTTTTGATCAACATATATTTGCCAAGGATCTCATATTCATTTATATACTGAATACACTGTGTGCAGAATTATTAGGCAAATGAGTATTTTGACCACATCATCCTCTTTATGCATGTTGTCTTACTCCAAGCTGTATAGGCTCGAAAGCCTACTACCAATTAAGCATATTAGGTGATGTGCATCTCTGTAATGAGAAGGGGTGTGGTCTAATGACATCAACACCTTATATTAGGTGTGCATAATTATTAGGCAACTTCCTTTCCTTTGGCAAAATTGGTCAAAAGAAGGACTTGACAGGCTCAGAAAAGTCAAAAATAGATATCTTGCAGAGGGATGCAGCACTCTTAAAATTGCAAAGCTTCTGAAGCGTGATCATCGAACAATCAAGCGTTTCATTCAAAATAGTCAACAGGGTCGCAAGAAGCGTGTGGAAAAACCAAGGCGCAAAATAACTGCCCATGAACTGAGAAAAGTCAAGCGTGCAGCGGCCAAGATGCCACTTGCCACCAGTTTGGCCATATTTCAGAGCTGCAACATCACTGGAGTGCCCAAAAGCACAAGGTGTGCAATACTCCGAGACATGGCCAAGGTAAGAAAGGCTGAAAGACGACCACCACTGAACAAGACACACAAGCTGAAACGTCAAGACTGGGCCAAGAAATATCTCAAGACTGATTTTTCTAAGGTTTTATGGACTGATGAAATGAGAGTGAGTCTTGATGGGCCAGATGGATGGGCCCGTGGCTGGATTGGTAAAGGGCAGAGAGCTCCAGTCTGACTCAGACGCCAGCAAGGTGGAGGTGGAGTACTGGTTTGGGCTGGTATCATCAAAGATGAGCTTGTGGGGCCTTTTTGGGTTGAGGATGGAGTCAAGCTCAACTCCCAGTCCTACTGCCAGTTTCTGGAAGACACCTTCTTCAAGCAGTGGTACAGGAAGAAGTCTGCATCCTTTAAGAAAAACATGATTTTCATGCAGGACAATGCTCCATCACACGCGTCCAAGTACTCCACAGCGTGGCTGGCAAAAAAGGGTATAAAAGAAGAAAATCTAATGACATGGCCTCCTTGTTCACCTGATCTGAACCCCATAGAGAACCTGTGGTCCATCATCAAATGTGAGATTTACAAGGAGGGAAAACACTGACAGAATCCATGGATGGCAGGCTTTTGAGTCTCATTGCAAAGAAAGGTGGCTATATTGGTCACTGATTTGTTTTTGTTTTGTTTTTGAATGTCAGAAATGTATATTTGTGAATGTTGAGATGTTATATTGGTTTCACTGGTAAAAATAAATAATTGAAATGGGTATATATTTGTTTTTTGTTAAGTTGCCTAATAATGATGCACAGTAATAGTCACCTGCACACACAGATATCCCCCTAAAATAGCTAAAACTAAAAACAAACTAAAAACTACTTCCAAAAATATTCAGCTTTGATATTAATGAGTTTTTTGGGTTCATTGAGAACATGGTTGTTGTTCAATAATAAAATTAATCCTCAAAAATACAACTTGCCTAATAATTCTGCACTCCCTGTATAGCAATTGTTCATGTATTTAATGCTATTGCATTGTGTGTTTCTTTTGCTCTAATAAATTATTGCAGTAATAATTTTTTCCGAACCCCTTCCCAACACGTGCCATACATGTAGAGCTCGCTAATCGGGTGGGTGCACAAACTGTGCCCACTTGACCAGCAGCAGGGGCCCCTGCTGTATCCAACTGCATCACTGCAAACATTTTATTGGAAAAAAATGAAATTTTTCATTTTAACAGCCAAGTGTTTCTAAATTCTATGAAACACCCGTGGGGTCAAAGCACTCACTTTTTGTTTAAATAGATTCCTTGAGCTCACTTTTTGGGGGTTTCCACTCTATGGGTACCTCAGGGTCACTTTGAAAGGGACATGGCACGCGAAAATAATTCCACCAAAATCTGCCCTAAAAACCATATGGCACTCCTTCCCTTCTGATCCCTTTGATGTGCCCAAACAGCAGTTTACAACCACACATAGGGTGTTGTCGTGTTCAGTAGAAATTTCTTTGGGGTACTTTTTCTCCGGTTACCCCTTGTGCAAATGAAAAATGCAGGCTTATGCAACATTTTATTAAAAGAAATTAAATTTTTTATTTTCACAGCCAATCTTTTCAAAATTCTATGAAATGCCTATGGGATCAAAGCGGTCAGTACACCCTTTAATACATTTTTAGAAAGGTGTAGTTTCGAAAATGGAGTTACTTTTTGGGGTTTTCCACTGTAGTCGTACTTTAGGGTCTCTTCAAATGTGACATGGCACCCAAAAACCATTCCATCAAAATCTGCCTTCCAAAAACCATATGACACTACTTCCATTCTGATCCTTGCCATGAACCCAAAAAGAAGTTTATGCCCACACATGTGGTGTTTCCGTGTTCAGGCGATCATGCTTAATACAATTTAGGGTGCTTTTTCTCCTGTTACCCCTTGTGAAAATGGGAGGCTTATGCAAAATATTATTGAAAGAAATGTAATTTTTCATTTTCACAGCCAAGTGTCTCTAAATTTTATAAAATGCCTATGGGGTCAAAGAGGTCTGTACACCCCTCAATAAATTTCTTAAGGGGTGTAGTGTCCAAAATAGGGTCACTTCTAAGAGGTTTCTACTGCTATTCCAGTAAAATCTGCCTGCAAAAACCATATGGCGCTCCCTGCATCCTAAGCTCTGCAGTGTGCCCATACAGGAGTGCTTCTGAAAACTTTAGGATCGGTAAGGCTACTTTCACACTAGCGTTCGGGGCTCCGCTTGTGAGTTCCGTTTGAAGGGGCTCACAAGCGGCCCCGAACGGATCCGTCCAGCCCTAATGCATTCTGAATGGATGCGGATCCGCTCAGAATGCATCAGTCTGGCTCCGTTTGTCCTCCGCTCCGCTCAGCAGGCGGACACCTGAACGCAGCTTGCAGCGTTCGGGTGTCCGCCTGGCCGTGCGGAGGCAAACGGATCCGTCCAGACTTACAATGTAAGTCAATGGGGACGGATCCGTTTGAATTTGACACAGTATGGCTCAATTTTCAAACGGATCCGTCTCCCATTGACTTTCAATGTAAAGTCAAAACGGATCCGTGTTCATGGTAATGCAAACGGATCCGTTCTGAACGGATCTAAGCGTTTGCATTATAGGTGCGGATCCGTCTGGGCACATACCAGACGGATCCGACCTAAACGCAGGTGTGAAAGTAGCCTAATAAATATTGAGGTTTGTTTTGCTGTTAACCCTTGCTGCCTTAAAGGATAAATGGATTAAAATGTAAAATCTGCAAAAATGTTTTAAATTTCGCTTCCATTTTTCTTTAATTCTTGTGAAACATGTAAAAGGTTAACAAACTTTGTAAAATCAGTTTTGAATATTTGAGGGGAGTACTTTCTAAAAACTAGGTGTTTTCTTCTACGGAAGGCCCACAAAGTGAGGCTCCATAACTGAATTGTCTTTAGAAAAGTCGGTTTTGGAAATTTTCTTAAAAAAAATAAAAAAATATTCTAAAATATTAAGCCTTGTCACGTCCAAAACATCAAATGACATTTACAAAATGATGCAAACAGTAGGAATATAGTATGGTGAATGTCAATTAACATCTATTTTATGAGGTATCACAAACCATCTTAAAAGCTGAGAATTTTTTTTTCTTAAATAAAGGTAAAACATATTGATTCAAATTTACCCCTAACATCAAGTACACTATGCCACGAGAAAAAAAATATCAGAATGACTTGGATAAGGCTACTTTCACACTGGCGTTTTGGCTTTCCGTTTGTGAGATCCGTTCAGGGCTCTCACAAGCGGTCCAAAACGGATCAGTTTTGCCCTAATGCATTCTGAATGGAATATAATCCGCTCAGAATGCATCAGTTTGCCTCCGTTCTGTCTCCATTCCGCTTCGGAGGCGTACTCCTAAAAGCTGCTTGCAGCATTTTGGTGTCCGTCTTACGAAACTGAGCCAAACGGATCCGTTCTGACACACAATGTAAATCAATATGGACGGATCTATTTTCTATGACACAATCTGGCACAATAGAAAACGGATCCGTCTCCAATTGACTTTCAATGATGTTCAAGACGGATTCGTCTTGGCTATGTTAAAGATAATACAAATGGATCCGTTCTGAACGGATGCAGACGGTTGTATTATCTGAACGGATCCGTCTGTGCAGATCCATGGCGGATCCGCACCAAACGCGAGTGTGAAAGTAGTCTAAGTAGAAGCATTCCAAACACATTACCACATAAAGTAACTTTTATTTTGTATACTTTTGAACAGATTTTCTTGAGAAGTATTTCTCCTTTAAATTTGATGTGCGTGTAATAAAGGGTGTTTGGATTCCTTATACACATAGCTGTGAATATAGCTAGCTTCATTGAATCGTTAAGGGTTAAAATAACAAAGTAAGAGGGAACGATGCCTTCCGGGGTACTTTCCCTTTTAGTACAACATAATGTGAGAACATAATGTAAATGTAAATAGAGTCCTCCATGTTGATCTGATTTGTATGCAGCAATTGCCTGCGTGTTGCCAATGGACGGTGATAAAGTGCATTTTTCTGCTTGGGTGGGTAGCCCTTTCATTTTTACAAGTGACAAAATAAAATTCTGCTGAAGAGTGAACATGCTGCTTTCACTGTGTCATCCCGGCCCCATAGGTCATTTTATTATAAAAATGTAAAAATCCAGTCAATTTTATTTAATCAGCTGAAAAGGAAAAGTGCTTCCAGGTCATTAATCAAATGCTCCTTCTCTGTGGGGCTTGTCTCTTCAAAAACTGCCATGTGAATCATTAATAAAGCTGAAAAGATTCTGCCAGCGGGTTTTAGAAACCTAGATGGTATCGATATAACTGAAACTACAGTAATTTAAGGTCAGCAAAACAGCTTTATAGACTAGAAGCGGCCTCTCTGCTCCGTACGGCCTCATTACTAAATGCCAATAATAACTCCAGTCTCGGTAATTTTAACAGAATGTTACATTATGAGAAAAAAGATTTTCTTATTAACTTTTGTAAAGTTTTACTGTGATTCTGTGTCCAGAGTAGTGTTTATCGCGAATATTCTAATTGCAAATTTTTATCGCAAATATCGGCACTTCGAGAATTTGCGAAGATCTAGAATACAGTTCTATATCTTCGGAATCGCGAACATTCTAGATTTGTTTTCCTCAATAACCTCCTGGTTCTTGCTTGTGGGCCAATGAGAAGGCTGCAATGTCTTTGTCTGAGCTTAGCAGCATCCCTAGCAACCAATAGGAAAGTTGCCTACCCCTTACTTTATAGGAAACTCCCCAGAAGCCATTTTCTGCTGTTTTTTTGCAGTTCTGAGAGAGAGAGCAGTGACATTGCTTTGCTCTGTGTTTTCATCTGGATCCTATTCCTTATCCAATTACATTAGATAGTTAGAGGGAGATAGTCAGTGTAGGTTAGATAGTGATATAGTGTAGCTGATCCAGTGCAGTGTGTTAGGTAGTGTGATTGGAATTACTGTGCTGAGCAGATATGCACCAGTCTAGTGAAGGTACATCATGGGTTTGGTTGGATATAGCAACAGGAAGTGCTACATACAGGATGTAAGCAAACCAGAGGGATTGGTTTACATGGTGAGGCCAGATTGGAACAAAAGATCAAGGGAATATGTACATGATAGTAATACTGGAAACCCCCTTTAAATTTTTGCAAAATGGATCCCAGTATGAAGACAAGGAGCCGTCTCCCTTAATAAAGAAAACATAAATTATTAAAATGTAAATATAAAAATACATAATAAAAAAAATCCTCCTCTACTGGGATCTTTTCTTATATTTTCCAATCAGAATTTGGAAGGTAAAATGATAAGTGGGTCCTACCAACAGTCTGGTATATTCATTTTAGTGTAGTGGAAATATTCTCCAGTATTGCTTTTTCCACATTTTCAGTCTATTAAATATGTTGGGACTTTGCTTGAGCTCAGGAATGCAGGCAGTAGAATGTGCATGGATCCCATATAGCGGTCCACAGGGTCCCAGGGCCGTCTTTACCTAGGGGCAAAAGGGGCAGCTGCCCCGGGCCCAGTTGCTCCTGGGGGGCCCAAGGCAGCTGCATCTTGAGCCCTGCTAGCCACTGCCCCGGGTGTCAGGCTGTCAGCTCTACCAGGATTCCAGGCATCATGATCGTACTGTGTTAAAGTTGTCATTTAGGACCTTAATGACATCATCACCATGTGACCAGTAACCTAGCAATTACTGGTCACATGGCTATGAGGTCATCACAGGTCCTGTGGATTGTTGCAGAAGTTAACTGTGGAGCTTTTTTGTGTGAAGATTACATCAGAAAAAGGTGACAGGGGCTGTTATGTTAATATACTGTAAACTACTGTATAGTGGGGTGCTGTATACTGTGTGGTGGGCTGTATACTGTGTGGGGGCCTGTATACTGTGTGGTGGGCTGTATACTGTGTGGTGGGCTGTATACTGTGTGGTGGGCCTGTATACTGTGTGGGGGGCCTGTATACTGTGTGGGGGGCCTGTATACTGTGTGGGACTGTATACTGTGTGGTGGGCTGTATACTGTGTGGGGGGCCTGTATACTGTGTGGGGGGCCTGTATACTGTGTGGGACTGTATACTGTGTGGGGGCTGTATACTGTGTGGTGGGCTGTATACTGTGTGGTGGGCTGTATACTGTGTGGGGGCCTGTATACTGTGTGGGGGCCTGTATTATGTGTGGGGGCCTGTATACCATTGGGGATGGGGCCTGTATACTATGGGGGGGCCTGTATACTATGGGGGGCCTGTATACTATGGGGGGGGCTGTATACTGTGGGGGCCTGTATACTGTGTGGAACTGTATACTGTGTGGTGGGCTGTATACTGTGTGGTGGGCTGTATACTGTGTGGGGGCCTGTATACTGTGTGGGGGCCTGTATACTATGGGGGGGGCCTGTATACTATGGGGGGGGCCTGTATACTATGGGGGGGGGGGCTGTATACTATGTGGGGGGCTGTATAGTGTGGGGGGGCCTGTATAGTGTGGGGGGCTGTATAGTGTGGGGGCCTGTATAGTGTGGGGGGGCTATACTGCTGTACTGTATAGTGTGGGGGGCTGTATCGTGTATTGTTTGGGGTGCTGTATACTGTGAGGTGTTGTATACTGTGGGGTGCTGTATACTGTGGGCTGCTATACTACTCTACTATATACTGTGGGGTACTGTATAGTGTGGGGTGCTAAACTGTATACTGTGTGGTGCTGTATACTATAGGGTGCTATACTGCATACTGTGGGTTGCTGTATACTATAGGGTGCTATACTGCATACTGTGGGGTGCTGGGTGCACTGGAACACTAGGGTGAGCCGAGCCCCGGTCTCCTTCCTGCAGAGCGGTGCCCACTTCCAGCCTGAGCCCAGCTGCCCAGAGCACTGACCCTGAGCCGCTGGAGTCTTCAGAACTGGAAGTATTTACAGTCATTCACTGGACTCTACCAGGTGTGTGGATTTTTTGTGTGTGTGTTGTGGTGGAAGGCGTGATTGCCTGCTAAGGTGTGGGAAAGCGGGATCCAGGGGGCCCAAGTAAATTTTTGCCCAGGGTCCAATGAATATTAAAGACGGCCCTGCAGGGTCCCTACAGGTCCATATTACCCACCTGTAGTCTTTCCATGTGCACCATATGACACTTCTGTAATTCAACATGCAGTGGAACATGCCACTTTTTCAGGACTGGACCAATTTTCATTTTTGCACTTTTTTTTTTTCTTTTCCTTTCTGCCTTTCAAGGACCATACATTTTTACATTTTTCATTCAGATGAGGATTCCAGCCATATGACAATTAATTTTTTGTGGTACAAGTTGTATTTTGTATTGGAAAATGAGAAACAAATTCTTTCAAAGGTGAATATTTTTTTTTTTATATATACAGTTCTGCCATGGTTTTCTGGGTTTTGTTCTTACGGCATTCTCTGTGCGCTAAAATTTACATGACAACCTTGTTCTGCTGATTAGTACGATTATAGCAAAAACATTTACCAGTTTACCTGGTTTCTGTTCCGTTTTACTATTTTTTATTGTTTGCATTGCCCTGACAGCCATGGCTTTTTAATAATTCCCTCTATAGGACTGTGTGAGTGCTACTTTTTTTGTGGGGTGAGCTGTAGTTTTTATTAATTCATTTTGTGGGTATATGCAAACTTTTGAATAAGCTCATGAATTTAATTTTTTTTTCGGTTGAGGGCAAAGTTGCAAAAAAGCAAATCAGCCATTTTTTACCTTTATGTGTTCAGAGTGCATGATAAATATTTTCAATATTTTAACCGTTTGGCCATTTTCGGATGCAGCAATACCAATTATATTGTTTTTTTATTGGGGTTTTTTAGATGTAAAATTGATAAAGGGGGTGATTTTAATTTGTAATATGTTTGAGTTTTTTTTATATTTTTAAAACCATTTTGTTACTGTAATTTGTAGCCTCCTTAGGGGACTTGAATATGCAATCTTCATTTTGTTTGCTTGTACCATAGACTTCAATAGATTATTATGGAAGTCTAATGGGATTCGGAAAGTCTTCTTGTTAGGCCACTCATGCAATGTCTGCCATGGCAGGCCTCAGAACCTTCAGTGAACCCCAGGCTGAGGACCGAGAAGGCCCCTTCCCTCTGTCTAATGTCTGTCTAATGTCTCTGATGCTGTGAGAGGTTACATGATTGGGATCAGAGTCATCTCTGATCCCAGTCACTTCTAGTGTGAGTTGTATAATATAGCTGTCAACCACTGTGTATGGAGCAGGCTCATCCCTTGCAAATGATATATGTGATTTTGCATTAAAGTGTTAGAGAAGTTTTCCAAAACTTACCTATTGATAACCTAGCTATTTTCACTAGCTGAGGCACTGGAAACAGGCACTGGAGCTACACTGTTCTATACATTTTGTGGTGGCCATGCCCCGTTACTACAGTGCTACTTCTGTCACAGCCACTATCTCTGGCTGTGACCTTCCGTTCTTGCTCGTTTGGCGCTCCTCGCTGAAGTTCTGTTCCTTTGTGTTATTTGTGGTTCTGTATGGGTTAACTCCCCTGTGTGCCTATTAGGAGTTACTCCTCTGTCTGCTCCATGGGTGTGGCTTCTCTGCTGCACCCATGGAACCTGTATATAAGGCTGAGGTTTCCTCAGTTCTGTGTCAGCTCTCCTGGTGTGTGTTGTCTGTCCTGCTCCTGGTTTGTACTCTCTCTCCCATGCTGCTGACCCATGGGATCTGTGTCTGTCTGTCTGTGCTCTGTGAGTTTCCCTACTTGTTCATTAACGTCGTCTGTCTGTTATCTGTTCTGCCTGTTATGTTTTAGTTACTTTGTGTTTATTCTGATGTCTGTGTTCAGCAAGCCTTTGCAGCAGAGTGGCATGACAAGGCCATGCAGTTTACTACTGGTGGAGCAAGTCCTTCTCTGCTCATTGCCACTCCTGCTCCCTTGTGTGTCCATTCGCTCCTGCTGTCACTGTCTAGTTCACCCTCCAGAGTGGACCCTGGCAACTTCCTGCGGCAAAGTCTAACCTTACAATCTAGGGCTCTAGTGAATACCAGGAGTTGCTTAGTCACGCCCCTCTGGAGTATTACTAGACAGTGGCGCAGTGGGGGTTTTCTCCCACTGTGCTGACGGTACATAGAGCTCTTGTTTTGTCTGTGCTGCCTTCCCTGTTTTGTTTGTGCAATAAACTCTTATGTGTCTGTACCTGATTTCCGTTTGTTTATTGCATGACGATGCAGTGGTCTCTCCTGGGACCTCCAACTCGTGACAACTTCCTTTCAAGCAATAATGAGTAGTGATGAGCGAAGTATTAAAAAATGTGATTTGGCTGCTTTGCCGAATAAATAAAAAAATTTGCTTGGTGATGAATTACTCTATCACGAAGGGTATTTCTTTGTAAGTAGTGGGTGCAATGACAGGGAACAGCGATTGCACCACTTCCCGCCATTGTACCCCTTTGTGCATAGATGATTGCGGCATCTGACAGCAATCTCGTGTGGCCCTTGATGACATCATCAAAAATCTATGTATGACTCTCCCCTGAATGAGGGAGCTCTCATAAAAATTATACTTTTTCTCTCTAGTCTCTAATTATTTTTCTTTATTGTTTTTATAAGTTTTTCTCCCTATCTCTCTCACTCTCTCCCCAGAAATTCGCCCGAACTGAATCACCCAAAAATTTGGATTCGGATGCGAGTTGATTCTGATTCATATAGAATTAATTTGCTCATCTTTACTCATAACAATCAAATAAGAGTGATACACAGAGGGCATAAAATAACATAGCCTACTACATTGCCATGTCCAGCAGCAGTGTGTTGCCTGCTGGATGCAGAGCCCAAATGTGGTGCACTGTGAACCTACATTTGCTTACCTGTAGTCTGAGAATTCTGAGATAGCCTGTCAAAATGTAGCAGATGAGAATTTTCTTTATATACATTATTGTTCATAGAGGATATCTGAAGTTATGTTATCCCAAGTATTATTTTGGGGTTGGAGATTGACTTGCTGATGGATTCCTTTTTACTTATAATGGATCAGTCAGGTTTCCATTGTACTGTAGTATGTTCTTTCTAATGCAAGAATTGTGATATAGGGTACGTTATATTTAGTGTCATAATGCAGACCTGTGAGAGTGACAATAGTATAGCGTGAGCTTTAGAAAATTATATTCTAGTGATTATGTAGATATTATAAATAGCAATGAACGAAGCTGATTTGCAACGAATGCGAATTTCCTCGCGCTTCGTGGTAACAAATTTTTCCTAAAATGCTGGCTATACGTGTTAGGACTGAGGACATGAGGCAAGGAGCTCTGGGAAGGCTAGATCACTCGGATTGGCTGCATGCAGGCATGTCAATCAGCAGCCAGCCCTGTGATGTCACAGCCCTATAAATACGGCAGCCATTTTAGATTCTGCCATTTTCCAGCGTTCAGAGTGCAGGGACAGACGTGTGAAGGTGTAGGGACAGCAATTGAAAAAACCTCATTGTGGAAAAAAAAAGACAGAAAAAATGATTTTTAAGTGCAGGGAAAGGATAGGGAGGAATTATTTCACAGCATCTTAGTGCAGGGAGCGACGAAAAATGTGGGTTATTCACTTTAGAAAAAAGACGACTGAGGGGAGATCTAATTACTATGTATAAATATATCAGGGGTTAGTACAGAGATCTATCCCATCATCTAGTTATCCCCAGGACTGTGACTGTGAGGAGGGGACATCCTCTGCGTCTGGAGGAAAGAAGGTTTGTACACAAACATAGAAGAGGATTCTTTACGGTAAGAGCAGTGAGACTATGGAACTCTCTGCCTGAGGAGGTGGTGATGGTGAGTACAATAAAGGAATTCAAGAGGGGCCTGGATGTGTTTCTGGAGCGTAATAATATTACAGGCTATAGCTACTAGAGAGGGGTCGTTGATCCAGGGAGTTATTCTGATTGCCTGATTGGAGTCGGGAAGGAATTTTTTATTCCCCTAAAGTGGGGAAAAATTGGCTTCTACCTCACAGGTTGTTTTTTTTGCCTTCCTCTGGATCAACTTGCAGGAGGACAGGCCGAACTGGATGGACAGATGTATTTTTTCGGCCTTATGTACTATGTTACTATGTTGCATCAGAAGGCGCTAGGGACATTGATTGGAAAGCGATTTACAAGTGCAGGGAAAGATTATTTGGGGATCCAAATAGCCATTAGACAGCTCTGTCATTCCAGCTTTTTGTTATTCGGCTGCAAGTGCTATGTTAAAAAGCCTTTAGTGGCTTATATCTTAGTATCTTTAGTATCTTATATCAGTACTGCAAGAAAAATATATACGCACTGCACTGTTGCAGTTATTTCTGTTGAAAGCATATAGGGGCGTATTACAGTAAAAAAATAAAAATATATACACACTTCACTGGTGCACTTATTTGTGGCAAAAGCGTTCAGTGGCCTATTTCATTATAGAAAGAAAAAATATACGCACTTCACTGGTGTAGTTATTTGTGGCAAAAGGGTTTAGTGGCCTATTTCAGTACAGAAAGAAAAAAATATACGCACTTCACTGGTGCACTTATCTATGGCAAAACCGTTCAGTGGTCAATTTCAGTACAGAAATAAAAATATATTTGCACTTCACTGGTGCATTTATTTCTTTTACAAAAAGATAAATATATTCTCAGTTCACGTCGGCAGTTATATGTGTTGAAAGCATGGCTTTGAGTCAGCATGGTGGCTTCAGTGAGTCAGCACGGTGGCAGCAGTGGGAGGTCGGGAGCCAAACGTGCCCGGGGTAGAGCACCTGCTTCGCAGCAACCTACCTGCCCGGGAAGTAGTGGTGCAGGGGTTCATGGAAGTAGCGTCGGTAGCAGTCAGTCAGTGCGGCGGTTATATGTGGTAAAAAAATTTGTGACATATTTCGGTCGAAAAACAAAATTTATTCAGCGGTCAGCGCTGCGGTTATATGTGGTAAAATCTACATGATGTCTCCATGATAAATCTGCAGCGTGGGGGCCCGTGTGGCTTCTACACACTTTCAAAATCATCTTTTAGCGGAGCGAATAGATGCCGGATGACCGGGACGGTCGGCTGCTGTTGGGAGCAGCGGTTCATTTCTGAGACGTCCGTATAGTGCGGAGGGAATCAGAACACCCTCTAAATCTCCGTGCTCCATTATATGTGGCAAAATCTTTATTGACGTATTTCAGTCGCAGATATATGTGGTAAAACCTTTTGGGACGTATTTTGCTGGAAAACCAAATTGTATTCAGCGTTTCTGCGCTGCAGTTATATGTGGTAAAATCTGTTGTGACATATTTTGGTGTAAAAACTAATCTTATTCAGCTTTCAGCACTGTAGCTATGGATGTAGCAGGGTTAACACACATGCTTTATGAGTCATGTTATTTCAACTAAATGCAACTAAATGCGTTAAGCAATTGCTTTTCAATGGCTTTTGTTTCAGGATAACGCGATGAGTTAAGAAATTTGAGTTAAAAGTGTGTGTGTTACCCCATTATCTCCATATTACACTGCTCAAAAAAATAAAGGGAACACTTAAACAACACAATGTAACTCCAAGTCAATCACACTTCTGTGAAATCAAACTGTCCAGCAACACTGAGTGACAATCAATTTCACATGCTGTTGTGCAAATGGGATAGACAACAGGTGGAAATTATAGGCAATTAGCAAGACGTGCAGGACGTTTGGCATTTGCCAGAGAACACTAAGATTGGCAAATTCGCCACTGGCGCCCTGTGCTCTTCACAGATGAAAGCAGGTTCACACTGAGCACATGTGACAGACGTGACAGAGTCTGGAGACGCCGTGGAGAACGTTCTGCTGCCTGCAACATCCTCCAGCATGACCGGTTTGGCATTGGGTCAGTAATGGTGTGGGGTGGCATTTCTTTGGAGGGCCGCACAGCCCTCCATGTGCTCGCCAGAGGTAGCCTGACTTCCATTAGGTACCGAGATGAGATCCTCAGACCCCTTGTGAGACCATATGCTGGTGCGGTTGGCCCTGGGTTCCTCCTAATGCAAGACAATGCTAGACCTCATGTGGCTGGAGTGTGTCAGCAGTTCCTGCAAGACGAAGGCATTGATGCTATGGACTGGCCCGCCCGTTCCCCAGATCTGAATCCAATTGAGCACATCTTGGACATCATGTCTCGCTCTATCCACCAACGTCACGTTGCACCACAGACTGTCCAGGAGTTGGCAGATGCTTTAGTCCAGGTCTGGGAGGAGATCCCTCAGGAGACGGACGGTCACCTCATCAGGATCATGCATAGGCATTGTAGGGAGGTCATACAGGCACGTGGAGGCCACACAAACTACTGAGCCTCATTTTTACTTGTTTTAAGGACATTACATCAAAGTTGGATCAGCCTGTAGTGTGTTTTTCCACTTTAATTTTGAGTGTGACTCAAAATCCAGACCTCCACGGGTTCAAAAATTTGATTTCCATTTTTTTTATTTTTGTATGATTTTGTTGTCAGCACATTTAACTATGTAAAGAACAAAGTATTTCAGAAGAATATTTAATTAACTCAGATCTAGGATTTGTTATTTTTGTGTTCCCTTTATTTTTTTGAGCAGTGTATATCAGCTTGCCACTCTGTGGTCTCCTTATGCCGCTGCCATCTCACATTATGTCACCTTGCCACTCTGTGGTCTCCGGATGCTGCCACCACCTCCAAACTATGTCACCTTGCCACTCGGTGGCCTCATCATACTGCTGCAATCTACAGACTTTGTCATTGTGCCACTCGGTGGCCTTCTCATGATGCTGCTGCATCCGCCACCTCCAGATTGTCATTGTGCCACTCTTTCAAAGTGTTTTTTTTCGGTAATATTGATGGGTGACTGCAAAACTCCTTTTGCTGTATGAACCGAATGACGTTGTGGCAAAAAAAATTCTTTCAAATTTGTTTTTTTTTCTGTAAAAATGATGGGTGACTGAAAAACTCTTTTTGCTGTATGGACCGAAAGACAAACACCAATAATAAATAACTCACAAAGTGAGTATGAGTGCTAGGCCTACACACCAAGTATCAACACCAAAAAGAGAAAGAGGCATAGCACAGCTGACAATGTATATAAACTTTATCATAGTACCAATCTGGACAACATGTAAAAACAATTGATGAAAAGGTCAGAGAGGTACTGAATGGTTAATAAATACCCAGGTTGGGAGTGCGATACAATGACCTAATCAAGACCGTAAACAAGATACTAGAACCAAATACAGTACATAAGTTTAAAGTGCAAAGTGCAAGATACAATGTACATGGACAATATAATGAACGGTGTAATAAATAGATGATTACATAAATACCAGAGTAGTGATCCAAAGCCCCGACGCACGTTTCGCGTAAGCTTCCTCAAGGGGTGTATAAAAACCAAAAGACGTTGTGTGAGGTTGTGTGATGTCTGAAAGTGTGAGGAAAATGTATATTATGAAACAACAAATATACAAAAAGTACATGAAAACAATGACAACATCCTGATGCTGCCGCCACCTCCAGACTCGGTTATTGTGCAATTAGGTGGCCTCCTCATACTGCCGCCACCACCAGACTCTGTCATTGTGCCACTCGGTGGCCCCTCATACTGCTGCCAACTCCAGACCCTGTCATTGGGCCACTTTGTGGTCTCTTTATGCTGCTTCCATCTCACCACTATGTCATAGGTCCACTCTGTGGAGTTCCCACCCTCCCCACTTCATGACTTGTCCACTATTTTGCCTTTTGGCCTGGTTGACATAATCATTTATTTGACCTTTCTTCTGATCTGTCAGAAGGAAGGAAAAATGAGACACACAACATATCCTGTCTGTGTAGCAGCTGTAAGGCCTGTATGGTCCCATTATAATTGGCTTATGATTTGGTATCCAAAAGCAGGAGTGGGTACAAAACACAGAAGACATGCAAATATTGTATTCACGTGTCATCTCTGTTTTAGATCTGCAGTGACGAGGTACGGGTACGCTGACGCCACTTTAATGCAGTGGCCGGGTCAGGTGGATAATATATCCTGTATTTGTCGTGACGCCAATTGCAGCGTGTGCAGGGTACTATCCTAGGGCTCTTCCAAGGTGTTATAACGCACGTCCAAGATTAAGAATGCCTGGGTGGTGTAATGACCTATAATGTCCCTGTTGGATAGGGATAATTGTGTCACGGTGTCTCCTACCTGGGTACGGCCGGACTCCTGGCTCACTTGCAATAAATTTGAGTGTAGTGATAGTAGGAGTAATAGAGGAACTCTGCAGAATAAATGACGTACAGATCTTTAGATGAAGTTCAAACATTTCTTTACTTGAAATAACTTGCATCCAAGCAGTATACAGCTTTGGTCTCTTGGTCCCAGCAGGTTTTGGCAATCATTGGCAGGAATGAATACTTCTGCTTTAAATGTGGAGCTTGCAGGATACAATGTCTGCTTGGTAGTTCTGTAATTGTGGCAGGGTTAGCTTCTGCACTTATCTGTACTTCTGCTGTGTGGAGACAGACTAGCTGAGGAGGAACAGACTTCTCCTAGGCACTGGACTTATCTCACAGATGGATTCTCAGAAAATTCTTTCTTCCTGGAACTCTGGAGGTTGTGTGTAGTTTCTGCTTTCCTCATCCAGCAGAGCTGAAGGTGCTCAGACTGGGTATATGGCCAAGTCTCAGCCGAGACTAGGTCCTTGTGGTCTTCCCTATGCAGGAGAGCTCCACACACACACACACCCCACCCCTAGCAGGGGGTGAGCTACACTCCCTCTAACTTCCTACTCCACCCATGCTGCAGGATGTGGGACCAGCCTACCTCTCCACAGAGGGGGAGCTAAGCTGGAATAATCCATTCCAGCTCAGATACACTAAACTGTGACTTGTACCTGCCAATGAGTTGCTGTCACCTACTGGTAACCAGGCAAATTACATGAACAATTGCATTTAACATAGGTTTATATGTACATTTGTGGAAGACATAATATAAATTACATCTGATGACAGTATAATAGCTCTTAGGAGGTAGTAGCGGGGTAGAGGCGTGTAGTAACACAACTCTGGGGTGTTACAGATCCACTCCTGTTATTTTTTGGCATTAGCAATACTAATGGATTATTGAGCAAATGCTGACCGAGTGAAGGCGTATGCTCCATAGACAGGATCCGTTTTTTGTGGGTTATTATTCTGACGGATCAGATGAAGGGCAAATTAATCAGTGACGTCAACAATAAATTACTGACACCGTCTTCACTCTGTCAGGGCGGCTCTACTTGTATTCTCGTTTAATAGAACAGGTTTTGTTGACGTCTCCGATGTGGAACCAGCTGAAAACGGTGTAAAAGGAGTGCGCTTCTTCTTGGCGCTAACATCGACCTGTAAGGCAGATTTCATACGTGAGTTATTTGGTCAGTGTTGGCCCGGTGACTGCCCAAATAAGTGAAGTGTGCAGTGATTCTAAGAGCGACGCCTGTCATCTGCATCTCATATGGACTCACAGTATTATTTCACTACCACAGCAGACTCCCTATGCGTGGTACTGCAAGGCACAGTGTTCTACACCACTATAAAGGCTCTCAGCAGCCAGGAAATAGCCTTTTTTTAACGTAATTTGCAGAAAATATATTCGGATTGAATCAAAAATTTTCTGAAAAATTCTGCGAACCGGCGAAAAATATTCTCATCTCTAATTATTAAATATTCCATTTATTGAAGTGTTGTGATATATACGTTTAAAGACAGTTTCACACAAGTGTGTTCACACATTCCACGTGATCGCTGCATTTCCTGAATCGAAGACTGCTCCTCTGAATGAACTCACTGCATCACAATGATTTATAATGCTGTAAGTTTCTGCCTGATTGTGTGTTTGCAGACTGTAAAAAATAAACTGGAACTGCAGTGCATTGTTCTCTCAGGCTGCAGCCATGTCTTTTCCCCCTCCCTCTTCCCTTTGATGCTAGTGAACATGAACCAGAAAGTTTAGAGGGACAAGGCTGGGTTTAGTCTACATATGTTTTTCTACACAGTGAGCATGTCATATTGCCATATTGTTTGAAGGAATCTCCTAGTTACTAATAGTACAAAATAGATTTGGTAAAAGCACCAGCCATAATACCAGCTGTAGTATATGCCTTGTACCACCCATAGTGCATACAGTTGAGTAGCTAATCTGCCCATTTACACTGTGATGAATCTGCCCTTCACTACATAATTGTGCAGATTTGTCTATGAGCAGCTTTAGAAAGCTGAGTAGCATATGGAGGTATGCTGGGGACCAAACTAAAAATATTGTAAATACTCACAGTTGTCCTGATATTATACTTATGGCTATAGTGATTACAGAATGTATGTACCAAGCGTGGCCCGTATTACATCTCTGCAGAGTTTGTTAGCTTTCCCAGACTGTAGAAGTCATGTATTGATATATACTATCATATAGCTAGACCAACTTGCCATTCAGGGGCCTGGGAAAGCTGGATGGCAAGACTTTAGTGCTGTATGAGTGACAACAGATTATGTTGCTCTGCTACCATATGATAGATTTAGGACATGTATCAAGGCAGCATTGTGTGTATTTTAGAAAATCAATTGGTCCACCCCCATCATTGCCCCGCAGACATTGTTACCCAGGTTTCCCAAACTGCAGAATACCAGAACAGCTTATTTATGATTTGGTAAATCCCCAGTATTTTGGAATTAACTTGCTGTTTAATAATCCCAGTGACAAATACTCTATACTGTAGCATAGCTAGACAAAATATGTCATTTAGGAAAGCTGGGTAACACATTATATGGAGTTGTAGTAAGTATTTTAACAAAATCCTCCCTTCCTCACTCCTAAATAGTGCTATAGCTAGGCAAATTTGCCTTTCAGGGTCTTGGGATAGCTGGGTTACCACCATGTGGAACTGTAATCGACTACAGAATACCAAATCTCCTAACATGAATCCAGCTCCCCATTTCTTATTAGTGCCATAGCTAGGCAGATTTGCTTTTTAGTGTCCTGGGAAAGATGAGTTACCAACATATGGAACTGTAATAAAGAATATAGAAGTCTAAATCCTCCTCCTCACTACTAAATAGTGCCACGGCATGTCAGGGTGCTGGGAAAGCTGGGCTACCACTATGTAGAAATGTAATAGACTTCAGAATATGAAAAAACACATGGCCTCAATGGAGTGTGATGATATTAAAGAAAATTTTAAATTGAACAAAAATAAAGAAAACAATTATTTAAGCTTCAACTAATAAGCTAAACGCGGCAATACAAAACAATATTTTTATTCTTTCTCTCTCTTTGGTTTGTAAAACCATATTTTTCCATCTTTCTTCCTTTTATGCTTTTTAACACATTTTCCATTTCCTCTCAAAAATTTGGCTTAGATGTAACAGAATTTTGGAATGAGAGATGGATTTTCCCGCTTTCATTTGGTTTTGTATTCTCTTCCCCGCCTCGCCTGTTTACATTATGCCTGTGTTAATTTGCATGCTCTCCAATTAGCTTTTTTGGCATAGTATATACATATTATTATTGTAATTAGAGGACTAATTAGACTCTAGATTCTCCTTCTCTTTAATACACTATACAGAGGAATGATTTATGCAAAGAAATAGCACAAATATATCAGAAGGAAAATGTGTCTTTGTTAAACAAAAAAATATTTTTGAAGAAATATGCTGATTTTATTTAAATGAGGACATTTCATATATATTTTTTCATTTAGCACAGTCATGCGAATAGATTTAAAGAGGCTATCCCATGATTAATGTAAAAAATCTAATATATAAAGCTGAGTGTCTGTATGTATGTCTGGTAAAGGAATCCGCATTATCACATTTAAAATCACAAAATTTTGCACACAGGTACATCAGGTGTCCGGGAAGGTTTTACACTGTGTCTCAGCTCTCTAGCATGTACCGTTCCTGAGATATTCCCAATTAATGCATTAGCCATTAGAAGCCTGGTCACATGACCCTTATCAGCCAATAGAATCTTGCAGGCCCTTAGTCTCCACATACACACAGTTTTAAACCAGGTTTCCATTTTTCTTCACTGCTGTAGGTCAGCTTTAAAGGGGCAGGGCGCTGTGGATGGCACTGTTAAGGGAGCGGAGTGCTGTGGAGGTGACAGTTCAGGGGCAGGTAGGGTGGCCATTCAAAAGACGGACTTAAAAACTCTGCCCCCAGTCCCGCTAAACCACGCTCCTGACTGGTTAGGCCACACACCCTCCCACTCCGCAACCAACGGGGATTGAAGAAATTAAGGTAAAAATCAAGTTCTGTCAGCTGCAGGGGTGGGAGGGAGGGTGACTTTCTCCCTGCAGCTTACACTCAGACAGCACAGTGCTGCAGTCTGAGAGTGAGCGGTTCAAAGGACATCCTCCCTGTGTCCATCCAGGCCCTGCACCGGACGGAGGACAGGGAGTCTGAAAGCTGGACTGTCTGGCCTAAAACGGGACCTCTGGCCACCCTAGGGGAAGGCTGCTATGGAGGTCACAATTAAGGGGACGGTCCGCTATGGAGGTCAGTGTTAAGGGGCAGATTGCTGTAGAGGCCACTATTATATAAATCACTGTTAAGAAGAAGGGGTACTGTGGAGGTCACTAATAAAGGGGCAACCGCTGTGGAGGTCACTGTTAAGGGAGAGGGATGCTGTGGAGGTCACTGTTAAAGGGGCGGGTGCTGTGGAGGTCTCTGTTAAGGGGGCAGGGAACGGTAGAGGTCACAGTTAAGGGGAAGGTCCGCTATAGAGGTCAGTGTTAAGGGGCAGGGTGCTGTAGAGGTCACTGTTAAGGGGGCGTGGTGTTGTAGAGGTCACATTTTAAGGAGACGGGGTACTGTGGAGGTCACTGATAAAGGAGTGGCCACTGTGAAGGTCACTGCTAAAGGGGAGGGCGCTTTAGATGTTACTATTAAAGGGGCAGGCCACTGTGGAGGTCAATGTTAAGGGAGGAGGGGACTGTGGAGGCCACTATTTAAGGGGTATCGGGGTATTGTGAAGTCACTGTTAAGGCAGCGGGATACTGTGAAGTCAATGTTAAGAGAGCAGGGTACTGTGGCAGTCACTGTTAAAGGGGCAGTCACTGTGGAGGTCTCTCTTAAGGGGGCCAGGAATAGTGGAGGTCACAGTTAAGGGGACTATAACCTATGGTCAGTGATAAGGGGTGGGTCCCTGTGGAGGTCACTGTCAAGGGTGTGGGGTGCTGTGTAACTCACTGTTAAAGGGGCAGGCTGCTGTGATGTTCAAAGTTAAGAGGGTGGGCTTCTGTGGAGATCCCATTTTAAGGAGACAGAAAACTGTGGGGTGGTCAGTGTTATGGGGTGGGAGGCTGTGGAGGTCACTGTTAAGGGGGAAGGTTACTGTAGATGTCACTGTTATTGTGGATACTGTCGATAACTTTTAACAACACAAACAAACATTAAATGAAATAAATGAAATATGCCTGTGCGAAGCCGGGTCATTTAGCTAGTGTATAATAAAATGTAAAATCAAACATCATATAGTACATGACAATCGCTTTCTAACAAAGCTATAACCAGCCCCATATCTTACATAGAGTCAGAGATCTTCCCATTCATTGCTCCGATTGCTCTGATAGATTTTCTACAGACTGGCTGCTTTGGAAGGAGGGGGGAGTGTCCTTTCTTTGGAGGAGTGTCCTTCCTGCTGCAACTCTCTCCCTGTAACTGTCATAGCTTTGAACAGAAGATATGGCTGGTGATAGCTGAAGGATGGAATTGAGCATGTGCAACCAACTCAGCGAGGTGGACAAAGATATAAGGGAAAGAACAAATTTTAGGTGGCCCTATACAGATGCATTTCCTTTAATAACTATGCAACATTTTTAATTACATGCCATTACAAAAGCATAAAGATCCAGGTGCAGGTTTGAAAAATGTAGAATATTTTTTTGTGGGACAACCATTTTAGACAAATTTTTTATATTTTTTTTAACTAACTTTTATAGCACAGACATATTCCCGCAGCCCTTTACAGACATTAGCATCAAGCTGTCCCCAATGAGGCTCGCAATCTAAGTCTCTATCAGTTTGTCTTTGAAGTGTTGGAGGAAACCGGAGTACCCGGCGGAAACTCACGCAAACAGAAGGAGAATATACAAACTCCATGCAGATGTTGTTCATGAACCAATTCGAATCTAGGACCTTAACACTGCAAGGCATCAGTTGTGCTGAAATTATTATTGGTTGTTGGTTAGCAGGGGCGTTGCTAGGGTCTGAAGACATCCGGGGCACGAGCCCACATGAAGCCACGCCCCATCCTATGAAGCCACGCCCTCATCGCCACGGGGGGGGCCTTCACAGTATTTAATAACCCCTTTCAGCAGTCCCCCCTTCAGTGAATGGGGGACTGCTGAATGGGGTTAATAACTACAGTGAAGGTGAATGGCCTAGCCATCTGGGCAACCCCACAGATCATCCATAACAGTGCCATCCACAGATCCCCCTCCCCATAACAGTGCCATCCACAGATCCCCCTCCATAACAGTGCCATCCACAGATCCCCCTCCATAACAGTGCCATCCACAGATCCCCCTCCATAACAGTGCCATCCACAGATCCCCCTCCATAACAGTGCCATCCACAGATCCCCCTCCATAACAGTGCCATCCAGAGATCCCCCTCCCCATAACAGTGCCATCCACAGATACCCTCCCTATAACAGTGCCATCCACCACAGATCCCTCTCCCCATAACAGTGCCATGCACCACAGATCCCCCTCCCCTAACAGTGCCATCCACAGATCCCCCTCCCTGCTGCTCACAGGAGTGTACAACTGTACATTAACATTTTAAACTGTAATCCATCCGTATCCTGCAAGTGCAACTTTAACTTTATAAATCAGATTCAGCGCTCATCTCTAGTCTTACTCAGTCTCAGGCTCAGCTAGTCAGCTCCAGTAACAGACAGTGCGGGCGGTGCTCACTCACTGACGTCACGGGCCTGCGCCGCCTAGTGGGAGGAGCAGGCGCCTGACGTCAGTGAGCAAGTGCCGTCCTCACTGCCTGCTGTTACCGGAGTTGCAGTAAAATCTAGTGAGAGATGAGCGGGTGGCTGCGGCTGATTTCAAGTTAAAAGTTAAGTCTGCAGGGCAGGCGCCAGGCGGATTAGGATTACAGTTTTTTAGAGTTAAAGCGGCGGGCCGGTGTAGCGCAGGAGAGACAGAGCGCCGGTCGGCCCTGCCAGCATAACATTCGGGGCATGGTCAAAACATCCGGGATCTCAAGCCCCGAATGTTTTGACCTAACGACGCCCCTGTTGGTTAGTATATTTTTTTTTTGTCTAATGTAGCTCTTTACTGTGAGGTCAATCTAATCTGGCCCTTCAATACAGATGTAAGTGTCAATAAATTTTTTTTAGGTCTCATGCACACAGCCAAGCTACTGTTGGGTCTTCAGGGTTTAATGGGAGTTAGGACCCCTATTAAAGATGACGGACCCACTTTTCAGCAGAGAGATGGCAGCTTGCATTGCACTGGATAACATGAAAAAGATAATGGGTCATTAGTGATCATTTGGGATCCCAGGGAAAGGACTGGCAGTTTTTGACATGTCTCATTAATATGGTATGTCAGAAGATGGTTTAAGGAGGCTCTACCCTTAAATATGCTCCTTTCCATTTAAGGTGTTGACACAAATTAGTAGTGTTTGGGAATCTGGCTGACCTGTTGCATGTGCACTTGGCAGCTAAAGGCATCTGTGTTGGTCCCATGTTCATATGTGCCAGCATTGCTGAGAAAAGTTTTATTATAAGCAAATAAGCCTCTAGGAGCAATGGGGTCATTGCTATTACACCTAGAGGCTTTGCTTTCTCTGCAACTGCTGTGCCCTCTGCACTTCAGTATCCAGCAGAGGGGCAGTACACGAAAGAGGCTGGCGGTACAGAAGAGAACTGCTGGCGAACCTCTTTAGGAAAGTGATGCACGCTGTTGTAGAATCTTAAGACTGTCCTTTATTATAACCTATATCAATGACCAGACCTAACAAAGGGGCATACCAAAAATAATTAAGCAATCCTACAGAGCACAAAGGTTCAAATGCGCATAGCAAAAACAGCCACAAAAAGTAAAGAATATATATCCTTTATTAAATACTATTAAAAATATATATACTGTATGAAAATGTAAAATTACAGGAATCCACACTACAGTAGGGACTAACAGTATTTTGATTGACCATGGTAAACCTCATAACCACACTTTACGCAACTTATTTTTGATATAATATCTCGCATCCTGTTTGATGACTTTTTGATGTTTTCCGTTTTTTACAATGCCACAGACATAGTATGCAATGGCACTTTTCTGTGGTTTGGGATATTAAATACTTGCATATGTGTTGCATAGTTAATATGGTTGAAAAAAGACATAAGTCCTTCAAGTTCAACCAAGGACTGGGAGGGGACATGAATATTAGAAAAAGGGGAGTGATACCCAGATTTCTACACATTTTCATTAGAATTAATGTCATTAACTTTTAAGAATTCATCAAGCTGTTTTTAAAACTGTGGGGGATTCAGTCAGCCCAACCCTGTATGCAGGTGCACTTTGCCATGGCGAAACACACACACAAACTCAAAAACACAAATGCAATAGCACTCTGCAACCAGCACTCCGCCCCACCTCCATGCTGGACGCCGAACAAGGCATTGGTGTACATCTTGGCCAAAACGCAACAAGCCACTCACCACGTCAAGGTCGCCTCTATGAGTGGTCCCCAACACTAGTCCCTACCTGCTCATGGGCCACGACAGCCACACAAAGTCCAGGGAGCGCAGGCACAGCATGCACGCCAGGCACACTCTGCTTTTAACCCCGTCCGGTGCCGTGACAGCTCTCATCGGATCCAGGGATGCAAGTACCAACATGCACGCTGAGCCCACTATATACCTCTCCCGGAGCCAAATGGCCACTGGTAGGCGCTATGAAAGTAGACTCAAGTTTATACTGACTCTAAAACCAGCCTCCAGGGCAGACTAACTGGTCAGGCGTGCATGACTGCATGGAGATCACCACGCCTCCGGGAGAGGTATATAGTGGGCTCAGCGTGCATGTTGGTACTTGCATCCCTGGATCCGATGAGAGCTGTCATGGCACCGGACGGGGTTAAAAGCAGAGTGTGCCTGGCGTGCATGCTGTGCCTGCGCTCCCTGGACTTTGTGTGGCTGTCGTGACCCATGAGCAGGTAGGGACTAGTGTTGGGGACCACTCATAGAGGCGACCTTGACGTGGGGAGTGGCCAAGATGTACACCAATGCCTCGTTCGGCGTCCAGCATGGAGGCGGGGTGGAGTGCTGGTTGCAGAGTGCTATTGCATTTGTGTTTTTCTGTTTTTAAAACTGTCCACTGTTCCTGCTATGACCACGTCCTGAGGAAGTCTATTCCACAGATTTACAGTTCTCACAGCAAAGAATCCTTGACGCTTCTGGAGACTGAATTTTTTCTTCTCGAGTCGGTGGCAGTGCCCCCTTGTCTTTTGAGGGGACTTTATATGGAACAGCTTTTCGCCATATTTCACCATTTACAGTCAGGTCCATAAATATTGGGACATCGACACAATTCTAAAATTTTTGGCTCTATACACCACCACAATGGATTTGAAATGAAACAAACAAGATGTGCTTTAACTGCAGACTGCCAGCTTTAATTTGAGGGTATTTACATCCAAATCAGGTGAACGGTGTAGGAATTACAACAGTTTGCATATGTGCTTCCCACTTGTTAAGGGACCAAAAGTAATGGGACGCAATAATAATCATAAATCAAACTTTCACTTTTTAATACTTAGTTGCAAATCCTTTGCAGTCAATTACAGCCTGAAGTCTGGAACGCATAGACATCACCAGACGCTGGGTTTCATCCCTGGTGATGCTCTGCCAGGCCTCTACTGCAACTGTCGTCAGTTCCTGCTTTTCTTGGGGCATTTTCCCATCAGTTTTGTCTTCAGCAAGTGAAATGCATGCTCAATCGGTTCAGCTGAGGGGATTTACTTGGCCATTGCTTAACATTCCACTTCTTTCCTTTAAAAAAACTCTTTGGTTGCTATCTCTCTGATGGGTTTGTTTTGTTTTTTTCAGCCTAATGATGGCTTGCTTCACTGATAGTGACAGCTCTTTGGATCTCATCTTGAGAGTTGACAGCAACAGATTCCAAATGCAAGTAGCACACTTGAAATGAACTCTGGACCTTTTATCTGCTCATTGTAATTGGGATAATGAGGGAATAACACACACATGGCCATGGAACAGCTGAGAAGCCAATTGTCCCATTACTTTTGGTCCCTTAACAAGTGTTAGGCACATATGCAAACTGTTGTAATTCCTACACCGTTGACCTGATTTGGATGGATACCCTCAAATTAAAGCTGTCAGTCTGCCGTTAACCACTTCCCATCTGGGCCCTTTGCCCCCTTCCTGACCAGGCCAAATTTTGCAAAACGGACATATCTCACTTTATGTGGTAATAACTTTGGAACGCCTTTATTTATCCAAGTCATTCAGAGATTGTTTTCTCGTGACACATTGTACTTCATGATAGTCATAAATTTGAGTCAAAATATTTCACCTTTATTTATGAAAAAATCCCAAATTTACCCAAAAATTTAAAAAAAATCGCAATTTTCTAAATTTCAATTTCTCTGCTTTTAAAACAGAAAGTGATACCTCATAAAATATTTATTATTTAACATTCCCCATATGTCTACTTTATGTTGGCATCATTTTGGAAATGTAATTTTATTTTTTTAGGACGTTAGAAGGCTTAGAAGTTTAGAAGCAATTCTTCAAATTTTTAAGAAAATTGCCAAAACCCACTTTATAAGGACCAGTTCAGGTCTGAAGTCACTTTGTGGGGCCTACATAGTGGATACCCCCATAAATGACCCCATTGTAGAAACTACACCCCTCAAGGTATTCAAAACCGATTTTACAAACTTTGTTAACCCTTTAGGCGTTCCACAAGAATTAAAGGAAAATGGAGATCAAATTTTTAAATTTCACTTTTTTGGCAGATTTTCCATTTTAATCAATTTTTTTCTCTAACACATCGATGGTTAACAGCCAAACAAAACTCAATATTTATTACCCAGATTCTGCGGTTTACAGAAACACCCCACATGTGGTCGTAAACTGCTGTATGGGCACACGGCAGGGCGCAGAAGGAAAGGAACTCCACATGGTTTTTAGATGCCATGTCCCATTTGAAGCCCCCTGATGCACCCTTACAGTAGAAACTCCCAAGTAATGACCCCATTTTGGAAACTAGGGGATAAGGTGCCAGTTTTATTAGTACTATTTTTGGGTACATATGATTTTTTGATCATTCAATATAACACTTTATGGGGCAAGGTGACCAAAAAATTGGTTGTTTTAGCACAGTTTCTATTTATTTATTTTTACAGCGTTCACCTTAGGGGTTCAGTCAAGTGACATTTTTATAGAGCAGATTGTTACGGACGTGGCGATACCTAATATGTATACTTTTTCTCATTTATTAAAGTTTTACACAATAATAGCATTTTTGAAACCAAAAAATTATGTTTTAATGTGTCCATGTTCTGAGAGCTATAGTTTTTTTATTTTTTGAGAGATTTTCTTATGTAGGGGCTCATTTTTTGCGGGATGAGGTGACGGTTTTATTGGTACCATTTTGTGGGACATACGCGTTTTTGATCACTTGGTGTTGCACCTTTTGTGATGCAAGGTGACAAAAATTGCTTGTTTTGACACAGTTTTTTTTTTTTTTTTTTTACGGTGTTCACCCGAGGGGTTAGGTCATGTGATATTTTTATAGAGCTGGTTTTTACGGACGCGGCAATACCTAATATGTATACTTTTTTTTATTTGTTTCACTTTAACACAATAATAGCATTTTTGAAACCAAAAAAATTATGTTTTAGTGTCTCCATGTTCTAAGAGCTATAGTTTTTTTATTTTTTGAGAGATTTTCTTATGTAGGGGCTCATTTTTTGCGGGATGAGGTGACGGTTTTATTGGTACCATTTTGTGGGACATACGCGTTTTTGATCACTTGGTGTTGCACCTTTTGTGATGCAAGGTGACAAAAATTGCTTGTTTTGACACAGTTTTTTTAATTTATTTTTTACGGTGTTCATCTGAGGGGTTAGGTCATGTGATATTTTTATAGAGCTGGTTTTTACGGACGCGGCAATACTAAATATGTCTATTTTACTTTATTTTTTCTATTTTAATTTTTTTTTTTTATTCCTAACTTGGGAACTTTTTTTTTTTTTACATGTGAAACTTTATTTTATTTTATTTTTTCAACCCTTTATTTTTTTTATTTTTTTTTACACTTTTCGTCCCCCATAAGGTCATACAAGACCTCTGGGGGACATTTGCTTCACTTTTTCTTTTTTTTTTCACAGTTGATTTCTCCTGTAACTGGGGCTGACATAGTAGCCCCAGTTACAGGACAAATGCACCCCTATAGAGGCTGTACAGCAGCAATCCTGCGCTGTACAGCCTCAGAGCAGGGCTGATCGAGGTCTCTGAGAGACCTCACACAGCCCCTGCACTCTCCGGTCACGGCGGTCACATGACCGCCGGGCCGGAACAGGAAGCGCACAGCGCTTCCTGCTCTGCAGACACAGCGCTCGGTGAACGCTGTGTCTGCAGCGATCGTGAAGGCAGGGACACCTGGGCACTGTCCCTGCCTTGTCTTAGGGTTGCCCTGCTGTCACTGACAGCGGGCAACCCGATCAGCAGCTGCACGATTAGCGTGCAGCTGCTATTTCTGACAGGACGTTTTAAAACGTGCTGTCAGAAATAGACGTCCACCCATAGGACGTTTATATCCTATGGGCGGACGTGAGGCGGTTAAAGCACATCTTGTTCATTTCATTTCAAATCCATTGTGGTGGTGCATAGAGCCAAAAATGTTAGAATTGTGTTGATGTCCCAATATTTATGGACCTGACTGTATATAGGTAATCATGTCCACCCTTGGATGTCTCTTCTCAAGACTTAATAAATGTAATTTTTATTTTTTTTCCTCATAACTAAGACCCTCCGTGCCCCTTATCAGTTTAGTCGCTCTCCTTTAAACTTTTTCCAACTTCAGAGTGTCCTTTCTATGGACTGGTGCCCAGAACTGAACTGCATATTCCAGATGAGACCGCACCAACGCTTTGTAAAGTGGTAGTATTACATCCCTGCCCCGCGAGTCCATGCTCATTTAATATCCTGCTAACTTGAGAAGCAGCTGATTGACATTGTATGCTGCTATTTAATCTATGATCTACAAGAACACCCGAATCCTTCTCTATAAGTGACTCTCCCAGTGTTACATCCCCTAGGATATAAGATGCACAGAGATTATTACTACTAAGATGCATAACTTTACATTTATCCAGATTAAACCTCATTTGCCAAGTGGATTCCTAATCAGAGTGTCCAAGTCAGATTTCTAAGCATCTAGACCTTATTTTATCCCTCATAAAAACAAATCAGGTTAGTCTGATAACCTCTGTCCTTGGTAAACCCATGTTGGTTATCACTTATAATATTATTTACAGTAACATACTTCTGTATATAGTCCCTTAAGAGTCTTTCAAACATTTTTCCCACAACTGAAGATAAATTTACTGGTCTATAATTACCTGCGGAGGACCAAGAGCCCTTTTTGAATATGGGCACCACATTTGCCTTCCACCAATCACTTGGCACTGTATCACTCTAAAAATTATAATTATAATCTCTTTTGAAGAATAAAAGTACTTGTAATGACAGATATTTAAATGTGTGTCAACAGCTGAGGTATTCATCATACAAACAATGCACGTTATAGATTATTGTATTTGCAGCATGTTGCATGATTTAGTCCTTTAAGGAGTTGACAGTCTGTGCTCCAGATGGAAGATAACAGAAGAGCCAAAGCAAATGCTTCCTGTTCTCCAGGAAATTTTCTTAAAAAGAAGTCCGAAAGGACTTCTAAAAAGAAGTAAGATTATCTCTTTAAAATAAGATGAAAGGTCTGACAGATACACTAAGATCTTTAGCAGGATTGTATCATCAGAAAACATTTTATTGTAATTACATTTTTAATATAAAAATATAAATCATTATTATATATTTTTTTATTTTATGTGAGACAATTATGTAAAGGATTAGGTCATAAGGTACATGGCACTCTGTAGCAGTAACGGAATAAAGTGACAGAATGAGCCAAAGGAAAACCAATGTCTCTCTGGTTCTGACTACACATGAGTGTTTCCTCCCACTGTAGGCCTAATACCTGACACAATACCTCATATACCATGAGGTCCATACAAACTATATGTTATAATCTAAATTTGTGTTTTTGCAAGCTCATAGCACCTTGCTTCTTTCCCCACCATGGCAGTCATGTCTGTTTTCGCCAAGGTGCCTACTAAAGAGCCAACACAAAATGATGAGTGGAGTTAGGAGCACAACACACCCTTCTCTCCCCAACTTCGGCAATCCGGGTCCTATTAGCAGGTTTTAAGCAAAACCTAATGCAGAGAAGTACATATGTATGTACTAAACTTATTGGTTGCCTCCGATAGATGAAGCCACACATCTAGCAGAACCTGGACTCCACAAGTCCATCCACAACTTTTCACCATAGTTTGCCACATTATCTTAATGGCTAGAACACATCTGGTCACATGCAATGAACTCAGGATAAAGTATCTGCATTTCCCATTTGGGTCCCTGGTCTATGTTTCACAGTAAACCTTTTGCTAGACTAGGAACCATTTTGTGACCCTGCCATTTTTCTCTTTATTTTCACCATCCATTTAAGAGGGGCATGGTCTGTGATCAATTCAAAGTGATAACCAAGAAGGTGATATCCATGTGCTTTCAGTCTCTATTTCAACATTTGCATATCTTTATAATGGTCATGCAGTTACTGACTCAATTATAGTGCTGGATAGAGATGAGTAAATCAATTCTAAACTAATCAAATGCATTATGAATTTCTCAAAAATTCTGCTTCCAAATAAAGCCGAAGTTGTCATAGACACAGCAATTAGACACACAATACAGTCAGTTTAGGGTCTTAAAGGGAACCTGTCACCATGATTTTGCACACAGAGCTGGGGACACGGGCTGCTAGATGGCCACTAGCACATCTGCAGTACCCAGGTCCCACAGCTCTCCACGCTTTTATTGTGTTAAAAAAACCTTTTGAGTGATATGCAAATTACCTGATATGAGTCCTGTAGCCGGAGATGAGTCAAGCGTCAAGGAGCCCAGCACCGCCCCGCGTCATCCGAATCTCCTCCTTGCCGGCTGACGTCACACAGCTGGAGCGCTGAAATCTCGCGATGCGCGAGCTAGCGCATGCGCAGTGTCGGCATCATGTTCATTCCCTGTGCTGGCATCAGCACAGGGAACGAACTACGCATGCGCCAGCTCGCGCATCGCGAGATTTCGGATCTCCAGCTCTGTGACGTCAGCCGGCAAGGAGGAGATTCGGAGGACGCGGGGCGGTGCTGGGCTCCTTGACGCTTGACTTATCTCCGGCTACAGGACTCATATCAGGTAATTTGCATATCACTCAAAAGGTTTTTTTAACACAATAAAAGCGCGGAGAGCTGTGGGACCTGGGTACTGCAGATGAGCTAGTGGCCATCTAGCAGCCCATGTCCCCAGCTCTGTGTGCAAAATCATGGTGACAGGTTCCCTTTAAGTTAAATTTACATGGCCCGATGCAGCAAGCGCTTGTCAAAGTAAGAGTTCCTTCCCAGCAATTGTCTGCTCATCAGTGGAGGAGACATTTACATGATGCAATCTCCTCCACTGTATTGGGTTGAGCGATCGTTAATGCTATCGCTTGTCCCCATACAGAATCATTGTTTGCCAGCAGCAGAGTGCTGTTAAGATAGCACAATCTTCTGGCATACGATTAAGGTGCCTACATGAACAATCCTATTAGCCGATGAATGAGTGTTCTCTTCTTTCATCGTGTAATCAGTGGCACTTTTACACAGGAAGATTATCGCTAACGAGCAGCCGTATGAACACTCATTAGCGATACTCTGCCCCAACATCGGCCAGTGTGAAGGGCCCATAACAGAGACAGTGTTAGTGATTTGGAAGATATATTTAGTTAGGTAGATTGAATCCCTTGGTAAAAACTACACGCCCCTGTTAAAATGTCAGGTTTCTGTGCTGTAAAAAAATGAGACAAAGATAAATCATTTCAGAACTTTTTCCACCTTTAATGTGACCTATAAACTGTACCACTCAATTGAAAAACCAACTGAAATACTTTAGGTGGAGGGAAGAAACAAACAAAAATAATAATAATAATGTGGTTGCATAAGTGTGCACAACCTCTTATAACTGGGGATGTAGCTGTGTTCAGAATTAAGCAATTACATCCAAAATAATGTTAAATAGAAGTCAGCATACACCTGCCATCATTTAAAGTGCCTCTGATTAACCCCAAATAAAGTTTAGCTGCTCTAGTTGGTCTTTCCTGAAATTTTCTTAGTCGCATCCCACAGCAAAAGCCATGGTGCACAGAGAGCTTCCAAAGCATCAGAGGGATCTCTTTGTTAAAAGGTATCAGTCAGGAGAAGGGTACAAAAGAATTTCCAAGGCATTAGATATACCATGGAACACAGTCATCATCAAGTGGAGAAAATATGGCACAACAGTGACATTACCAAGAACTGGACGTCCCTCCAAAATAGATGAAAAGACGAGAATGAAACGGGTCTAGGAGGCTACCATGAGGTCTACAGCAACATTAATGGAGTTGCAGGAATATCTGGCAAGTGCTGGCTGTGTGGTACATGTGACAATCTCCCGTAAAGTGGCAAGACGAAAGCCTTTTCTTACGAAGAAAAACATCCAAGCCAGGCTACATTTTGCATAAACACATCTGAAGCCTCCCGAAAGCATGTAGGAAAAAGTGTTAAGGTCTGAAGAAACCAAGGTTAAACTTTTTGGACATAATTCCAAAAGATATGTTTGGCGCAAAAACAACACTGCACATGATGTGGTGGCAGCATCATGCTTTGGGGCTGTTTTTATTCAGCTGGAACTGGGGCCTTAGTTAAGCTAGAGGGAGTTATGAATCGTTCAAAATACCAGTCAATATTGGCACAAAACCTTCAGGCTTCTGCTAGAAAGCTGAACATGAAGAGGAACTTCATCTTTCAGCATGACAACGACCCAAAGCATACATCCAAATCAACAAAGTAATGGCTTCACCAGAAGAAGATGAAAGTTTTGAAATGGCCCAGCCAGAGCCCAGACCTGAATCCGATTGAAAATCTGTGGGGTGATCTGAAGAGGGCTGTGCACAGGAGATGCCCTCGCAATCTGATAGATTTGGAATGTTTTTGCAAAGAAGAGTGGGCAAATCGCGCCAAGTCAAAATGTGTCATGCTGATAGACTCATACCCAAAAAGACTGAGTGCTGTACTAAAATCAAAAGGTGCTTCAACAAAGTATTAGTTTAAGGGTGTGCACACTTATGCAACCATAATATTTTATTTTTATATTTTTTCTTCCCTCCACCTAAAAGATTTCAGTTTGTTTTTCAATTGAGTTGTACGGTTTATAGGTCACATTAAAGGTGAAAAAAGTTCTGAAATGATGTATCTTTTCTCACAGAAACCTGACATTTTAACAGGGGTGTGTAGACTTTTTATATCCACTGTGTGTATATATACAGGGAGTGCAGAATTATTAGGCAAGTTGTATTTTTGAGGATAAATTTTATTATTGAACAACAACCATGTTCTCAATGAACCCAAAAAACTCATTAATATCAAAGCTGAATATTTTTGGAAGTAGTTTTTAGTTTGTTTTTAGTTTTAGCTATTTTAGGGGGATATCTGTGTGTGCAGGTGACTATTACTGTGCATAATTATTAGGCAACTTAACAAAAAACAAATATATACCCATTTCAATTATTTATTTTTACCAGTGAAACCAATATAACATCTCAACATTCACAAATATACATTTCTGACATTCAAAAACAAAACAAAAACAAATCAGTGACCAATATAGCCACCTTTCTTTGCAAGGACACTCAAAAGCCTGCCATCCATGGATTCTGTCAGTGTTTTGATCTGTTCACCATCAACATTGCGTGCAGCAGCAACCACAGCCTCCCAAACACTGTTCAGAGAGGTGTACTGTTTTCCCTCCTTGTAAATCTCACATTTGATGATGGACCACAGGTTCTCAATGGGGTTCAGATCAGGTGAACAAGGAGGCCATGTCATTAGATTTTCTTCTTTTATACCCTTTCTTGCCAGCCACGCTGTGGAGTACTTGGACGCGTGTGATGGAGCATTGTCCTGCATGAAAATCATGTTTTTCTTGAAGGATGCAGACTTCTTCCTGTACCACTGCTTGAAGAAGGTGTCTTCCAGAAACTGGCAGTAGGACTGGGAGTTGAGCTTGACTCCATCCTCAACCCGAAAAGGCCCCACAAGCTCATCTTTGATGATACCAGCCCAAACCAGTACTCCACCTCCACCTTGCTGGCGTCTGAGTTGGACTGGAGCTCTCTGCCCTTTACCAATCCAGCCACAGGCCCATCCATCTGGCCCATCAAGACTCTCTCTCATTTCATCAGTCCATAAAACCTTAGAAAAATCAGTCTTGAGATATTTCTTGGCCCAGTCTTGACGTTTCAGCTTGTGTGTCTTGTTCAGTTGTGGTCGTCTTTCAGCCTTTCTTACCTTGGCCATGTCTCTGAGTATTGCACACCTTGTGCTTTTGGGCACTCCAGTGATGTTGCAGCTCTGAAATATGGCCAAACTGGTGGCAAGTGGCATCTTGGCAGCTGCACGCTTGACTTTTCTCAGTTCATGGGCAGTTATTTTGCGCCTTGGTCCTTCCACACGCTTCTTGCGACCCTGTTGACTATTTTGAATGAAACGCTTGATTGTTCGATGATCACGCTTCAGAAGCTTTGCAATTTTATGAGTGCTGCATCCCTCTGCAAGATATCTCACTATTTTTGACTTTTCTGAGCCTGTCAAGTCCTTCTTTTGACCCATTTTGCCAAAGGAAAGGAAGTTGCCTAATAATTATGCACACCTGATATAGGGTGTTGATGTCATTAGACCACACCCCTTCTCATTACAGAGATGCACATCACCTAATATGCTTAATTGGTAGTAGGCTTTCGAGCCTATACAGCTTGGAGTAAGACAACATGCATAAAGAGGATGATGTGGTCAAAATACTCATTTGCCTAATAATTCTGCACTCCCTGTGTATAAATATATATATATATATATATATATATATATATATATACAGACTCTGCTGCACAAAACATACATTTTTAAAAATAACCCTTTTTTAACTGTAGGAGCCAGCTGTAAGCCCAATTAATATTAAAAAAAAACTAAATCTTCTAGCTGATTATATTGTAAGCATCCCGGTTAGACTGGACACTGCAATTAAGAGATGAGTGAACTTGTCGAGGTTTGGTGTAGTTCAGGTTCACCAAATTTTTCAAAAAGTTTGGTTCAGACTGAAACAGGTTGGCTCTAATTGCCCTGGAAATCTGTGTAACACCCTCTAGTTTCCTAGGACTTTGTTTGTAAAACATGAAATCTCAGAGGGGCTGAGTGGGGGAAGAAGGGGTTATGTCCACGTTCAGCTCGGAACCCGGACAACCAACATTAAGAATCCTTCAAACATTTTCCCCACAACAGAAATTAAACTTACTGGTCTATAATTACCTGTGGAGGGCCTAGATCCCTTTTTGAATATGGGTACCACATTTGCCTTGCGCCAGTCACTTGGCACTGTACCAGTCCCTAGAGATTCTTTAAAAATTTAAGCAGGGGCATAGCAATGACTGAACTGAGCTCTTTAAAAACTCTTGGGTGTTAGCTATTTGAGTATATTACTGGATGTACTAACAGCACTAGCACCACCGATTTCAACCCCTTTCCCTTAATTTGTATATGCAGAGCTATAAACCCATTTAGTAAGTCTTCCTTTACCTTATCTTCAGTGACTAAACTCCCTTTACCATTATTTAGGGACCTACCTGCTCTGACCTTGTTTTTTTTTTTAGCATTTATATATTAAAATAATTTTTGGGAGATTTGTTTTGTTCTCTTTTGCCACCTGCTGTTCATTTTGTATTTTTTCAGATTTTCTTAAGCCTTTTGTAAACTTCAAAGGCTACAGCTCACCCCTCAGATTTGTATTTTTTTAATTCTTACAGTAGGTATAAGCCATGGGGGGGGGGGGGTAATTTTAGTTGTTTATACTTGTTACCTACAGTAATAAATTTTGTAGTGCAATTACTCAATGTGGATTTCTAGCTCTTCTCCCAGTTCATGCTCTGAAATGCTGACCTCAACCCAGGGAAATTGGCCTTTTTAATATTAATTGTTTTTGCTTTCTCTGATAGAGTTTGCTTTTGATAGTTTAGAGGGAATATAATCACATTGTGGTCACTATTACCAAGTGTTTCTTGAACAGTAACATTTCTAACAAGCTCTTTATCATTAGGAATTACCAGATCCAACTGAGCATTGCCCCTAATGTGACTACAAATTGGCCCATAAAGTGGTCCTATAACAAACTGAGGATCTTCTCCCCTTTGCAGTTGAGGCAGAACAATGACCCCAGTAAATATCTGGGAAGTTAAAATATCTCATTATGACCACTGTACCAGCCTGTGCAGTCTGCTCTATTTGGTTATACAGTTTAACTTCTATCTCTTCTGTGATGTTAGGGGGTCTATAGATTACACCAAGTACTTTTTTCACTGTTTATCTCCCTTTGTATTTCCATCCATAAGGTTTCAACATTCTCACAATCCTCACCCACAATTGCCTCTTTCACATTCGCCTTCATATCACTCCTCACATATAGGCACGTGCCACCTCCTTTTCTATTGGCCCTGTCTTTCTCAAATAGTGTAAAACCCTGAATATTAACAGCTTAGTCAAAACCCTGAATATTAACAGCTTAGTTATGAGAACAGTCCAGTCATGTCTCAGCCAGACCAACTATATCTTTGTTCCTCTAGTAATATAGCCTCCAGCTCCACATTTCTTCTCCCGTTCTTCTTCCTCCTACATCACCCCCCTCTTGCATGAGCTTCAGAGTCGGTTCTAAGATACATATGAGGAGGATGAAGGACAACTGCTCAACCTGGAAGCAACACATGCTACTGTGGTGGAAATTTTATTAGGATGTGTTTTTAATATATTGTATATTGTCATCATGTCTCTCAGTGTCAGGGTAAACCATTGGAGTGGATATCTTCCGGTGTATGTGGAGACACAGCTGCCGGGCGCAGAGGTCTCCGTAGGCGAATGGTCCAATGTGCTATGCGCTGGTCTGTGGGCCGGGGTGTTCAATGGAGCAGTGTTTTCTTGGCAAATGTATGGACACCGGCTAGGGCCCCCGCGCAAGACGCAGATTTATTGTCTTGGCGTAGATGCATTTGTTAAGAGAACAATATATGAAAGGAACATGCGTTTGCTGTCTCTAGTGCGCCTGATCAGCCGCTGGAGATAATGATGTTGTCCTGTAAATAAATATGCATGAGGATCATTGTAACTTTATTTGGCATTGATCACTGAGCAAGGCTGGATAAAGTTCACTCCAGTGGTAATGGGAGATTATTGTATACATATGTTTGTTAGCTGGCTATGTTTTTTTAAATGATGGTGGTTTCTCATCTTCCTGTATCATCACTTCCTGTATGTCATCACTTCCTGTATCCTTGTTACATAAAGTAAGTGGTCGGGTGACGGGTCGGCCCCTTTTCTATTGTTACATCCTTTTGTGAGTAAGAAATAAAAGTAGGAGACTGGGGAGGAAGGGAGCATTGCTCAGGAGAACTCAACATCAAAACACCTTTGTCTGACTCTGGTTGAGAGATTTACCTTTCCTTACACAAAGTGTGATGCAAGCTAATTTCTACTACAAATATTTATATTACACACCTTGCTGCAGCTGTCTGTTTCATGACAAAATCGTGCACATTTTTTTGCTGCTCATAAAGACGCTCTAGCACATGCAATGTTGAATTCCTTGAGTTGGAACTTCACGGATTAAGCTGTGTATTTGTATACCATTGTGTTGCTGCAAGTCCAGGAGAGTATTCCTCACCACGTGAGAATGGCTGAAAAGAGGGACAGTCTCCTGGACATTGCCAGCACTCTTTTTTCAGAGCAGACATCATATTGAAGTCATTGTCATTGACCACCTTGCCCAGTTGGAGTCAGCAGGGTGACAGCAACCAGGGTGTTTGCTGCTTTATGTACTTTAGTAACTACTCACCAGTGTGGCTACTCTCTCAGAATAACTCCAACACTGGATGACAATGCTTGACTTCACACCTATAATACGAAGGAGAGGAAGTTGGACCAATGCTGTGCCCTGCTGCTGTTGGGGACGGGAGCATGTTCATGGAGGAAGAGGTGGAGGGGGTGGATAAGTGCCTACTGTGGGAACCACCCAGATGCAATCGTGGGGGTGATGGGGGGTCAAAAAGACTCAGCCATCACACTTATCTTCTTTTGCTGCCTCCTCCTTAGCACCCCTATCCAGCTCCCCAGTCCTGTCCAGAACACAATCGTCATTGGAGTCCTCAACCTCCTTGCCACATTTATCAGACTGTGAGAAATCATGGTGAGCTCCTTGGCCCCTGTTCTGCCTTTGCCTTGACTGCAAAAGTCGCTGCTCCCACCGCCAATGCTGTGGATATGGGTGCCACTATTAACACCACCAACACAGCTATGCATGGTGTCCCCAGACTTTTCCTGATTCTCCACCTCAGGGCAGTCCAAATGGTGACTTCTGTCACACAAGCTGTTATCTGACTCTCTTGACTGTCTGCCGTAGGGCATGGTGGAGTTTTCTTGCCACCTTATGGCAAAAATTAAGGTGCCCTACTAGGAAGGGGCAGTGAAGACAGAGATGACTCCACAGAAATCCTTCTCTGGGGTTGCAAGGTGGAGGAACATGGCACAGTGGCTCCACCATGGCGCCATCGCACGGTGTCAGACTCAGAATTCACTTCCATGCCATCCTTCTGCCAATGAGAGGAGAAGTGAGCAATTCAATCCATAATCTCATTCTTTTTCTTCTCAATGATAATGTTGTGCCTTTCCTAAGCCAGCAGGGACAACTGCAGCCTACTATTACTACTACTTCTGAACAAATAGCTGGTCCTGCTACTACCCACATTCTTGAATCGAAGCTGACGAAGTAAAATTCGATCCGAATTTCAGGTAATGAATTGCAATTCTCCTAAAATGGTGGCTACATGTGTGAGGACTGAAGACATGGGGCAAGAAACTCTGGGAAGGCGGGATCACCCAGATTGACATGTCTGCATGCAGCCAATGAGCAGCCAGCCAGCCCTGTGATGTCACAGCCCTATAAATACGGCAGCCATTTAAGATAATGTCATTTTCCAGCATTCAGAGTGCAGGGACAGATGTGTGAAGGCACTAAGGACAGCAAGTGGAAAAACGATTGTGGAAAAAAAAGATAGAAAAAATGATTTATAAGTGCAGGGAAAGGATAGGAATCATTTCACAGCATCTTAGTGCAGTGAGAGACGTCAGAAGGCGCTAGGGACATTGATAGGAAAGTGATTTACAAGTGCAGGGAATGATTATTTGGGAATCCAAATAGTCATTAGACAGCTCTGTCATTGCAGCTTTTTGTTATTGGGCTGCAAGTGTTATGTATCTTATTCAGTACAAGAAAAATATATACGCATATCTGCAGTTATTTCTGTTGAAAGCGTATAAGGGTCGTTTTTCAGTACAAAAAGAAAAATATATTTTCAGTTCACTTCTGCAGTTATTTCTGGTGAAAGCGTATAGGGGTGTATTTCAGTACAACAACAAAAATAGATACACACTGCACTGTTGCAGTTATTTCTGATGAAAGCATATAGGGGCGTATTTCATTAAAAAAAGAAAATATATACGCACTGCACTGTTGCAGTTATTTCTGGTGAAATCGTATAGGGGCGTAGTTCAGTACAACAAGAAAATATATACTCAGTTCACTTCTGCAGTTATTTCTGTTGAAAGCTCATAGGGGTGTATTTCAGTACAACAAGAAAAATATATACGCACTGCTGCAGTTATTTCTGGTGAAAGCGCATAGGGACATATTTCAGTAAAAAAAAGAAAAATATACACTCACCTAAAGAATTATTAGGAACACCATACTAATACAGTGTTGGACCCCCTTTACCTTCAGAACTGCCTTAATTCTATGTGGCATTGATTCAACAAGGTGCTGATAGCATTCTTTAGAAATGTTGGCCCATATTGATAGGATAGCATCTTGCAGTTGATGGAGATTTAAGGAATGCACATCCAGGACACGAAGCTCCCGTTGCACCACATCCCAAAGATGCTCTATTGGGTTAAGATCTAGTGTCTGTGGGGGCCATTTTAGTACAGTGAACTCATTGTCATGTTCAAGAAACCTATTTGAAATGATTCGAGCTTTGTGACATGGTGCATTATCCTGCTGGAAGTAGCCATCAGAGGATGGATACATGTTCTCATTCTGTTTACGCCAAATTTGGACTCTACCATTTGAATGTCTCGACAGAAATCCAGACTCATCAGACCAGGCAACATTTTTTCAGTCTTCAACAGTCCAATTTTGGTGAGCTTGTGCAAATTGTAGCCTCTTTTTCCTATTGTAGTGGAGATGAGTGGTACCCGGTGGGGTCTTCTGCTGTTGTAACCCATCCGCCTCAAGGTTGTGCGTGTTGTGGCTTCACAAATGCTTTGCTGCATACCTCGGTTGTAACGAGTGGTTATTTCAGTCAACGTTGCTCTTCTATCAGCTTGAATCAGTCGGCCCATTCTCCTCTGACCCCTAGCATCCACAAGGCATTTTTGCCCACAGGAATGCCGCATACTGGATGTTTTTCCCTTTTCACACCATTCTTTGTAAACCCTAGAAATGGTTGTGCGTGAAAATCCCAGTAACTGAGCAGATTGTGAAATACTCAGACCGGCCCGTCTGGCACCAACAACCATGCCACGCTCAAAATTGCTTAAATCACCTTTCTTTCCCATTCTGACATTCAGTTTGGAGTTCAGGAGATTGTCTTGACCAGGACCACACCCCTAAATGCATTGAAGCAACTGCCATGTGATTGGTTGACTAGATAATTGCATTAATGAGAAATAGAACAGGTGTTCCTAATAATTCTTTAGCTGAGTGTATATGCACTGCCCTGTTGCAGTTATTTCTGTTGAAAGCGTATATATAAATATATATGCACGTATATATAAATATATATGCATTGAACTGTTGCAGTTATTTCTGGTGAAAGCGTATAGGGGCATATTTCAGTAAAAAAAGAAAAATATATGCGCACTGCACTATTGCAGTTATTTCTGGTGAAAGCGTATAGGGGCCTATTTCAGTAAAAAATGAAAAATATATGGGCACTGCACTGTTGCAGTTATTTCTGTTTAAAACGTATAGGCAGGGCCATCTTTAATATTGATGGGACTCTGGGCAAGAATTTACTTGTCCTTTACGGCCCACTTGGCGAATGTGTTTCCTGCATAGCCACACCAGCAATTTAGCCAGGTGACACCGCTTCCGCCTCCACGTTGTCACGCCCTTGGTCCTGCGACAATGTCCGTTTTTGCCTCCTCATCCTCCACTGTGTCGTTAGCCTCCATTGCAGGGTCTAGTCACAGTGCCCCTCCAGCATACCACATGTGCAGGGCTCGGCGGTGTTACGCTGTTCTGCACCTGGTTTGCCTTGGCGAGTCACACAGGGGAGGAACTGCTCCGTGTGATGAATCAAGAAATCGAATCAAGGCTTTCTCTGCAACCAATTTAAAAAAAAATCCCCCCAAAATTTGTAAAGCTTTTATCATTAAAATCTGTTCCAAATTTTCTACAGGTAATAAGTGTTCAAATAAGCGTCACTGCGTCACCAGCAGTGTTTTTGGTTGAAGAGGTTTTCCATTGCACCTTTTTTTCCCAAAATAAAATGGTTGCAAAACTTTTACAAATAAAAAATAAAAAAGAGAGGCAGACAAGAGAGAATAATATGAGCCAGAGGAGACCGCTGAGTTTCATACACAAATTTTTACCCCAGTTGGGACACTTCTGTTTCAGAACACATTTAATTTGTACCCAAATCAAATTTTCTGACCAATTCATTAGAATCAGACCATAAACACATTTCAAGAATGTTTTAAGGGTATCAAATGCTTATTCTGCTACTTGGTGTCCACTTAACCATAGTGGTAAATCACATACATGACAACACACAATAATTAATATTCCCGTTTAGGCCCCCCACTCAGTGACTTACAGGTGATGTCTCCTCTGACTGGAGTCCTTCTCTTTCCTTTTTTTCTCAGTCCTGCACAGATTATTCTGATGACATCTCCCGACAACTTGTTTTAGTATTAATGCCTCGTTTTATGCCCCAACAGGCCGAACTGGATGGACAAATGTATTTTTTTGGCCTTATATGCTGCACTGAACAAAAATATAAACGCAACACTTTCTGTTTTGCTCCCATTTATCATGAGCTGAACTCAAAGATCTGAAACATTTTCTACATACACAAAAGACCCATTACTCTCAAATATTGTTCACAAATCATTCTCAAATATTGTTCACAAATCTGTCTAAATCTGTGTTAGTGAGCACTTCTCCTTTGCTGAGATAATCCATCCCACCTCACAGGAGTGGAATATCAAGGTGCTGATTAGACAGCATGAATATTGCACAGGTGTGCCTTAGACTGCCTAGAATAAAAGGCCACTCTGAAATGTGCAGTTTGATCACACAGCACAATGCCACAGATGTCGCAACGTTTGAGGGAGTGTGCAATCGGCATGCTGACTGCAAGAATGTCTACCAGAGCTGTTGCCCATGCAATGAATGTTCATTTCTCTACCATAAGCCGTCTCCAAAGGCGTTTCAGACAATTTGGCAGTACATCCAACTGGCCTCACAACCGCAGACCATGTGTAACCACACCAGCCCAGGACTCATCTGAGACCAGCCACCCGGACAGCTGCAGCAACAATCAGTTTGCATAACCGAAGAATTTCTGCACAAACTGTCAGAAACGTCTTAGGGAAACTCATCTGCATGCTCATCATCCTCATCGGGGTCTGGACCTGACTGCAGTTCGTCATCGTAACCGATTTAAGTGGGCGAATGCTCACATCAATGGCTTCTGGCATGTTGGAGAGGTGCTCTGTTCACGGATGAGTCCCAGTTTTCACTGTTCAGGGCAGATGGCAGACAGCGTGTTTGGCGTTGTGTGGGTGAGCGGTTTGCTGACGTCAACGTTGTGGATTGAGTGGCCCATGGTGGCGGTGGGGTTAGGGTATGGGCAGGTGTGTGTTATGGACAACTAACAGAGGTGCATTTTATTGATGGCATTTTGAATGCACAAAGATACCGTGACGAGATCCTGAGGCCCATTGTTGTGCCATTCATCCACGACCATTACCTCATGTTGCAGCATGATAATTCACGGCCCCATATTGCAAGGATCTGTACACAATTCCTGGAAGATGAAAACATCCCAGTTCTTGCATGGCCAGCATACTCACTAGACATGTCACCCATTGAGCATGTTTGGGATGCTCTGGATCGGCGTATACGACAGCATGTTCCAGTTCCTGCCAATATTCTGCAACGTCGCTCAGCTATTGAAGAGGAGTGGACGACCATTCCACAGGCCACAATCAACAATCTGATCAACTCTATGAGACGGAGATGTGTTGCATTGCGTGAGGCAAATGGAGGCCACACCAGATACTGACTGGTTTTCTGCCCCCCCCCCCCCCCCCCCCCTAGTAAGGCAAAACTGTGCACATTTCAGAGTGGTCTTTTATTGTGGGCAGTCTAAGGCACATCTGTGCAATATTCATGCTGTTTAATCAGCTCCTTGATATGCCACACCCGGCAAAGGAGAAGTGCTCACTAACACAGATTGCGACATATTTGTGAACAATATTTGAGAGTAATGGGTCTTTTGTGTATGTAGAAAATGTTTCAGATCTTTGCAAAATGGGAGCAAAACCAAAAGTGTTGCCTTTATATTTTTTGTTCAGTGTATGTTACTATGTTACTTAGTAATCATCCCCATTTAGGCCCCCCAGGTGTGCCCTATGTACACATAATGCCCTCCAGTCTTCAAATACAATGCCCCCTAGTAGCAGCCTCTTTACATATAGTGCCATCCAGTAGTGCCTTCTTTATATATAGTGCCCCCACTAGTGGTCTCTTTACATAAAGTGTCTCCCAGTTTTGGCCTCTTTAAATATAGTTCACCCTTAAATATAGTGCCCGCAGTAGTGGTCTCTAAATATAGCCCCCTCCCAGTAGTGTCTCTTTACATATAGTAAAAAAAATGTGGTATATCACCCGTGGGTGATGTGGGACAGAAAGCGCTGGAGTACACAGTCAAGACAACTAATCCTTCAATTTGGCAATATCAGTCAGTGCCAGCCTGAGTAACTGGGCGGCTGCCTCTGAAAGTGAGTGTTGTGAGGGTCGGTTTATATAGTTATTGGCATTTAGACATATAAGAAGAAAGACTGGTATTAGTAGTAATGTTGCTGTAACTACCTTATTGTTCTTCCAAAATGGTCCTTTAGTTGATGGTCCGATGTGGCATTCACTGTGGGTTGGTTGCCGTAGTATTCTTCTAGTGATGCTGTTATTTTAAATCGCAGCGTCCTCCTGGCTCACCTACCAGCAGAAGCGCGGCCCCGGCCAGAAGCAAGCGCAGCGCGAGGGAGCTTGTTGGTCTGTTGCCCGGGAAACCGCTTGCGGTGACGTCACAGTTCAGAGTACAGGGGCCTTCGTCAGGACAAAAAGCCACCTACGCGTTTCAGGCCCCGCCCCCTTCTTTTTATCTTAATTCATGCACCATTATCTTATCTTATTTACAAATACCTAAACAAACAACCGAACAGCTAAATAAATAAACCAGCTGAAACAAATCGCATCTAAAATGTTTACCATATGCAAACATATTGACATCTCCATTTTAGTAAGACCTATGTTTGCTTGTTGCCATGGGAACCGGAGGAGCTATTTAAACCTCCTAGGTACAATCAATAGACTAACCCTGACGAAGGAGCCCGACAGGCCCCGAAACGCGTAGGTAGCTTTTTGTCCTACGGAGGCCCCTGTACTCTGAACGGTGACGCCCAGTTACTCAGGTTGGCACTGACTGATATTGCCAAATTAAAGGATTAGTTGTCTTGACTGTGTACTCCAGCGCTTTCTGTCCCACATTTTTTTTTTAACATGTCAGCTGCTGACAAAATACTCATCTTACTCCTGATGTCTTTGATACAGACCTCATCCAGCCTGTTGCCCCGGCTGCCTGCGTTATGGTACACACCATCCGTAAATGTCATTGCAACATTATGTGCCAGGTCTCTGTTGGTGTGATGATATCATGCCACCTGTGACCATGAGCAGTAGGTCGCAATGATATCATTGTGACCATCCTGCACCTCAGCACTGTCTCATAGGCCTCAGGCCTAGCAGCCTTCAGCCTATAAGGATAAACAGCAGGGCATAGAAGCCAATAGCTCCCGTCCACGCAGTTCAAATCTGTCGCTCTCCAAGGGCCAGTAAGAGATGAGCCATGGCTTGGTTGTTGGGGACCTCTGCTCTATAATATATCATAAAATATCATTATTTATTTGGAGCTTTGCAAGATCATAACCTGTTATATAACCCAGGCACTTGGCCTTCTCCAATCCAATTGCACCTTGTTTTGAATTGCCAGTAAATCATGGCCCAGGAAGGAAATCAATAACAGCCTGTACTCTGAGTAAATGTTTTTTTCCCAATCTGGACTTTGGATGATAATACTATCAAGTTATTTTGCCTGTGGAATGTAAAAATGTATTCATAACCCTCGGAAAAGTTGCTTTGCACTATGTAAACCAAATGTGAAGACAAAATAGTAAAATAACTCATCAGTAGTGGTGCATGCTGATTTCCTTTGCTTCATCTGTAAGATGTATTATCTAGTACCCTTTTGTTAAATCTTGGATTATCGTAGTCTATCAATAGAGATGGCCTTGCGGTTCGCCCGGCGGTCATTTCGCGGTGAACTTTGCACGTTCGGGATTCCCCAAACATGTAAACATATGGCGATGGTCGCATACACGATTTTCTTTTGCATTGCGCAGAACTCTGACGCATGACACATCCATCAGGTGGGACAGGACAGCAAATTGAGATGTTTTAGCACATCGACACACCTCCACCCTATAAAAGAACCCGATCTGGCAGCCATTTTACATTCTGTGTTTTGCCAGTGTAGGGAGAGGTTGCTTTGTGGGGCAGGGACAGGCTGTTAGGGACACCAAATGCTAGCTAATAGGGCCACAAAAGTCCTTTTAAGGACTGGTATAGGTGTGCTATTGATAGATGTGATATACTGAGGCGTGTGATATACTTATAATATACTTTCTAACATAGAAAGTATATTATAGTGCATTTGTATTGTGCAGCAGTTGTGTGCGGTTCTGCTGCGATACCTCAGCTACATAGAGGGACAAATGCTATTGGAACAACTAATTGCAACGGGTGTGATATACCTGTTGCCCCCTAAAAAACTGATTGAGGGGTGTGATATACCTTCTTCCACAAAATACTGATTGAGGGCTGCAATATACATGTTGCCCCAAATAAACAGGGTGGTGTGATATAACTGTTGTGGCAAAAAAAATATTGAGGAGTGTGATATACCTGCTTCCACAAAATACAGATTAAGGGGTTCGATATACCTGCTTCCACCAAATATTAATTAAGGGGTGCGATATACCTGCTTCCACAAAATACTGATTAAGGGGTTTGATATTACTGCTTCCACCAAATATTGATTGAGGATTGCGATACACCTCCTTTCACAAAATATTGATTAAGGGGTTCAATATACCTGTTTCGACCAAATTTTGATTGAGGGGTGCGATATACCTGCATCCGCAAAATACTGATTAAGGGGTTTAATATAACTGCTTCCACCAAATATTGATTGAGGCCTGTGATACACCTGCTTCCACAAAATACAGATTAAGGGGTTCGATATACCTGTTTCTACCAAGTATTGATTGAGGCATACGAAATACCTGCTTCCACAAAATACCAATTAAGGGGTTAGATAAACTTGTTTCCATCAAATATAGATTGAGGGGTGTGATGTACCTGCTTCCACAAAATAAAAATTAAGGGGTTTGATATACCTGCTTCCACCAAATATTGATTGAGGCCTGCGATATACCTGCTTCCACAAAATACTGATTACGGAGTTTGATATACCTGCTTCCACAAAATACTGATTGAGGGGTGCGATATACCTGCTTCCACCGAATATTGATTGAGGCCTACGATATACCTGTTTCCACAAAATACTGATTAAAAGGTTCGATATACCTGTTTCCACCAAATATTGATTGAGGCCTGTGATATACCTGCCACCACAAAATATTGATTAAGGGGTTTGATATACCTGCTTCCACAAAATACTGATTGAGGGCTGTGATATACCTGCTTCCACAATATTCTGATCAAGGGGTTCGATATACCTGTTTCTACAAAATATTTATTGAGGCCTGCGATATACCTGCTTCCACAAAATACTGATTGAGGGGTTCGATATACATGTTTCCACCAATTATTGATTGACTGGTGCGATATACCTGCTTCCACAAAATACTGATTAAGGGGTTTGATATACCTGCTTCGACCAAATATTTATGGAGGCCTGCGATATACCTGCTTCCACAAAATACTGATTAAGGGGTTTGATATACCTGTTTCCACCAAATATTGATTGAGGCCTGCAATATACCTGCTTCTACAAATACTGCTCTTCTCTAGGGACTTAGGCACAGGGTAATTTTGAAAATGACAGGCAGAGAAAGAGGCAGGCTGTTCCGCAGGGGTGGTAGGGGTCGGGCAGGTGCACAAGGCCGGAGCCTAAGTGGGAAGTTGGAGAAGGCGCATGCGATTACTTCAAAGGGCACACCAGAGTTGGTTGAGTAACTCACTCAGCTTTCTGCTTCTGCACCCTCCTCATCCTCTGTATCTGCACCCTCCTCACTCTCTGCTGTGTGCACCCCTAAAAACACCACCACTACCACCAACATTATAGCCCCTCCACTAGAGTCAGAGGAATTATTCTCCCATCCATTCCCAGACCTTACCGATGCGCAGCCATTCTTGAAATCGGATGAGAAAGAGGAGGTAGCAATGGCCGCCACCCATCGGTCTGACATAGTACCCAGATCATCCTAAGGAGTGAGGTCCCCGCTGTTGCTGACTATTCTGAGATCTTAAATGTCAGTGGTAGTGCATGTGACGATGATGATGTGTCGATGGATGTCACGTGGGTGCCCACAAGAGAGGAAGAGGAGTTCAGAGGGAGAGACGGAGCAGCAGAGAGGGAGGAGAAGTAGACAGAGCTCACAGGGCACACTAGGCAAAAAGCAGACTGCAAATGTATCTGGAGCGAGCCATCCACCATGCACGGTCACTTCTGGCGCTTCCAGGATGCCGGCACATGGCTCCGCAGTGTGGGCTTTTTTTTAACATGTCAGCTGCTGACAATAATGTTGCCGTCTGCAGCCTGTGCTGTCAACGCATAAGTCGTGGTAAGCCCAACACTCACCTAGGGACGACCGCCATAAGAAGGCACCTGGCTCCCATCACCGAGCCCAGTGGGAGAAACGCCGTCAGAACCCACAAATCCACACTCCCGGGCTCCACCTCCTGCTTCTCCTTCTCCTCCCATTTGTCCTCTACTCCACCTTCCACCGTGCCATCGTTGCATTCATCTGTCAGAAGGCAGGCTTTTGTGGCCCAAATGTGCCAGCATAAAAAGTTGATGACGGCGGATAACCCTCTTGCTCAACCACTGACCGCTAGCTTGTCGGAACTGCTAGCCCGCCAACTACTGCCATATAAACTGGTGGACTCGGAGGCCTTTAGAAAATTTGTGGCCATTGGCACACCACAATGGAAGCTCCCTGGAAGGAAAAATTTCTCCCATAAGGGCATCGCAGAGCTATATGGCCATGTTCATCGGCAAGTGAATATATCTCTGGCACAGTGTCCGTGCCAAGATACATCTGACCACAGACACATGGTCTAGCTAACAAGGGCAGGAAAGGTACATCAATTTTACTGCCCAGTGGGTGAACCTTCTGACAGCCGTCAAGCATGTAACCCGTGGCTCCCATGTGGATTTGGTGTTACCGCCACGGATTGCATGCAGGTCTGCCTCTTCTTCATCTCCTCCTACTCCATCCTCCGTCTCCTCCTCGGCTGACTCTTCCTATTTCACTTCTACTGCCTCTTCCGCTGCGCCGCCCAAGCTCCCCAGAACCTATTCGATGTGCCAGGTGAGACGATTCCATGCTGTGCTGTGGCTGTTGTGCTTAGAAGCCAAGAGCCACACCGGTCCTGCACTGCTTTCAGCTCTGCTGTCACAGGCCGATCAGTGGCTAACCCTGCTCAATTTGACATTTGGTAAAGTGGTGTGCGACAATAGTGCCAATCTGCTGAACGTGCTGAAACAGGGCAAATTGACACATGTGCCATGCATGGCACACATCCTGAACTTAGTCGTGCAGCGATTTGTTGCCAAACACCCCGGGGTCCAGGACATCTTGCGGCAGGCCAGGAAAATCTCTGGCCATGTTAGAAGATCTTACACGCCCATGGCTTGCCTTGCTGACTTTCAGCGGCGACACCAAATGCCTGTCAGACGTCTGATTTAAGACCGCCCGATAAGCTGGAACACCACCTTGAATATGCTTGATAGGCTGCTTCAGCAGTAACGTGTCGTTAACGGAGTTTGGTTTCCTTTTACCGCTCCAGTGGCTGCTCATGCGTGACGCATACAGACTTCTGCGGCCATTTGATGAGATCACTAAACTGGTCAGTTGCAGACAGGGCGCCATCAGTAACATCGTACCTTACGCCTTCTTACTGGAGCATGCATTGCGTTGTGTTATTCATCAAGCCATCGAGGAGAAGGAGCTGGAAGATGAGGAAGTCACAATGCTGAATAAATTCCCAGTTGGGGCTACTCCATCTGAGACAAGTCAGCAGGAGTCTGAAGAGGAGGATGGTGGCTGGGGGGAGGTGAAGGAGGAGCAAGACAAGCAGAGTTTGAGGGGGACGTTACATTTTTCGGGGATCCCTGGTGTTGTCCGTGGCTGGGGGGAGGAGACCGAGGATGACATTCTCCTGGGCGATGAGCAGGAGCCAGGGCACGCCACCACCTCCAATTTAGTGCAAATGGGGGCCTTCATGCTCCAGTATTTGAAGAGGGACCCCCGTATAAAAAGCATAAATGGCAAGGACCAGTACTGGGTGGAAACGTACTTAGACCCCTGGTACAAACACAAAATGGCGGATATGTTACCAGCATTACAGAGGGCTGGCAGAATGCAGCATTCCCAGGCCTTGCTGTGAGAGATGCTGCATTCTGCTGTTGTGAGCACTGGTAGAGGAATTTCCACCCACAGCGAAACAGGTGCGGGTACCATTCCTGCCGCGCCTGCAAGAAGAGGGCGGTTTGAAGATGTGTTGGTCACTTTGGGCATGAGATCATTCTTGCAGCCAACCCATCGACAGCCGCCCTCCAAACCCAGCCTAAGGGAACGCCTAGACCGACAGCTGTCTAACTGCATTGAGTTAACGGCCGATGTGGACGCTCTGAGAAGAGAGGAACCCCTGGACTACTGGTTGTGCAGGCTTGACCTGAGTCCAGAGCTGGCACAATTTGCCGTGGAACTCTTGGCTTGCCCCTCATCGAGTGTCCTGTCCGAAAGGACGTTCAGAGCAGCAGTGGGGATAGTGACCGATAAGCGCACTGGCCTAGCTAACGAAAGTGTGGACTACCTCACATTTCTAAAAATGAATGAGGCATGGATCTCGGAGGAATTGAACACCTGTGACGACCATGTGTAATTGAATTTATTCATGCCAGCCCACATATATCGGCCACCACCCAGAACAAAGAATGGTCCTTGTCTTATGTGTATACAGTCGTGGCCAAAAGTTTTGAGAATGACACAAATATTAGTTTTCACAAAGTTTGCTGCTAAACTGCTTTTAGATCTTTGTTTCAGTTGTTTCTGTGATGTAGTGAAATATAATTACACGCACTTTATGCGTTTCAAAGGCTTTTATCGACAATTACATGACATTTATGCAAAGAGTCAGTATTTGCAGTGTTGGCCCTTCTTTTTCAGGACCTCTGCAATTCGACTGGACATGCTCTCAATCAACTTCTGGGCCAATTCCTGACTGATAGCAACCCATTCTTTCATAATCACTTCTTGAAGTTTGTCAGAATTAGTGGGTTTTTGTTTGTCCACCCGCCTCTTGAGGATTGACCACAAGTTCTCAATGGGATTAAGATCTGGGGAGTTTCCAGGCCATGGACCCAAAATGTAAACGTTTTGGTCCCCAAGCCACTTAGTTATCACTTTTGCCTTATGGCACGGTGCTCCATCGTGCTGGAAAATGCATTGTTCTTCACCAAACTGTTGTTGGATTGTTGGAAGAAGTTGCTGTTGGAGGGTGTTTTGGTACCATTCTTTATTCATGGCTGTGTTTTTGGGCAAAATTGTGAGTGAGCCCACTCCCTTGGATGAGAAGCAACCCCACACATGAATGTTGGCATGACACAGGACTGATGGTAGCGCTCACCTTTTCTTCTCCGGATAAGCCTTTTTCCAGATGCCCCAAACAATCGGAAAGAGGCTTCATCAGAGAATATGACTTTGCCCCAGTCCTCAGCAGTCCATTCACCATACTTTCTGCAGAAGATTAATCTGTCCCTGATGTTTTTTTTTTTGGAGAGAAGTGGCTTCTTTGCTGCCCTTCTTGACACCAGGCTATCTTCCAAAAGTCTTTGCCTCACTGTGCATGCAGATGCGCTCACACCTGCCTGCTGCCATTCTTGAGCAAGCTCTGCACTGGTGGCACTCCGATCCCGCAGCTGAATCCTCTTTAGGAGACGATCCTGGCGCTTGACTTTCTTGGACGCCCTGAAGCCTTCTTAACAAGAATTGAACCTCTTTCCTTGAAGTTCTTGATGATCCTATAAATTGTTAATTGAGGTGCAATCTTAGTAGCCACAATATCCTTGCCTGTGAAGCCATTTTTATGCAAAGCAATGTACGCGTTTCTTTGCAGGTCACCATGGTTAACAATGGAAGAACAATGATTTTAAGCATCACCCTCCTTTTAACATGTCAAGTCTGCCATTTTAACCCAATCAGCCTGACATAATGATCTCCAGCCTTGTGCTCGTCAACATTCTCACCTGAGTTAACAAGACGATTACTGAAATGATCTCAGCAGGTCGTTTAATGACAGCAATGAAATGCAGTGGAAAGGTTTTTTTGGGATTAAGTTAATTTTCATGGCAAAGAAGGACTATGCAATTCATCTGATCACTCTTCATAACATTCTGGAGTATATACAAATTGCTATTATAAAAACTTAAGCAGCAACTTTTCCAATTTCCAATATTTATATAATTCTCAAAACTTTTGGCCACAACTGTACAGCAACATAAAAGACCTTTCCTGTCAGGTGAATGCCTAATTTGGGGACTGTACTGGCCTACAGTAAAATTTTTATCCAGTGACCGACTAATGTACCTCCAGCCTCATCATCATAAGTTCTTTTCTGTCAGGTGAATGCCTAATTTTCTGGACCTGTACTCCAGTGGCCTACAGTAAAATTTGTATCTAGTGACCGCCTAATGTACCTCCAGCCACATCATCACAAGTTCTTTTCTATCATGTGAATGTCTAATTTTTGGGGCCTGTACTGGCCTACTGAAACATTTTTATCCAGTGACCGCCTAATGTACCTCCAGCCACACAATCACAAGTTCTTTTATGTCAAGTGAATGCCTAATTTTTGGGGCCTGTACTGGCCTAAATTACTGCGAAAGATGCAACACAATGATATGCAACTGACAAAACTGGCTAATCCTTCAAGCTGATGTTAAACCTGAGACTTTAGCCAATGTATTCCTGTTAGGAACACATCAGAGCCCTTTTGCACCATCTTCAAGGTATCTCAGTGTGGCATGGGTTCCTACCACTAGGCTACCTACGGTGTGCGAACACGGTCTGAGAGGTGCCAAGATACAACTTACAGCCAAGCTCCCACATACCTCCATAGTGAAATCACTAGTGGGAGAGATGATAAGGCTGTAAGACCCACCTATAACAGGCAATGTAACACAGGCTACCAGGTGCAACAGAATGCTACCAGTAGTACGCAATGGCACATTCTAAACATATCAAGAAAAATAACTGAAATAAAGTAGCCTAAATGGGAGGGAATGCTAAAAAAAACAAAAAACACTGGGGCGTGTTTATTACCGGGGGAGCAATTCCTCCTCATGTAATCCGTGATTTATGTATTTTTAGATTTGCATCCACACATTATCCCATCTTGTGTAGGATGCTTTTGTGGTGCATGTGGTCCGCTGCCGACATCCTCCATTGTATGCATTTTTGCTGGGGATTACCATTAGCAACGGATCACATGCGGAGGAATTGCTCCCCCGGTTATAAACACGCCACAGTGTTTGGGGTTTTTGAGCATTTCCTCCCATTTAGGCCACTTTATTTCAGTTATTTTGCCTGTACTGGCCTACACCAAAGTTATTTTTTGTCAGGTTAATGCCTAATTTTTGGTGCCTGTACTTGCCTACAGTAAAATTTTTAGCCAGTGACCGCCTAATGTACTTCCAGCCACATCATCACAAGTTTTTTCTTTCAGGTGAATGCCTAATTTTTGGGGCCTGTACTCCCGTGGCCTAAGATAAAAATTTTCTAGGTTCCAGCAGGGCACATTTTTGAGAGTTTCCCTTTAAGACGCATAAAAATGGCCCCTGATTAAAATGTGGGAATTTTTGCCAATGATCCCCCTCTAGGTTTTCACGGTCCATGTTGTGGGACTATTTGTGCACTTCTAGTAAGTATTTGGTGGCTGCAAATATGACCTGAAGGTTTTTTAAGTTCGCCTGCCTTTAAAGTCAATAGGGCCCGTCTCGAACTCGCGGTTCGCAAACATTTGATCGCGAACGTGCATTCGCGAACCGCCCCGCCCGAAGTTCGGCAATCACTTTCTGTCAATCAGTCCATCAATGCATTGCATTGGGTAAGCATCACATTTAGAAACTGAATTGAACTTAAAGGGAACCTGTCATCTTCAATTTAGCTATTAAACTTATCCTTTCTAAATCTTTATTGTGTTTCCCCAGTCATATAAATCACAATTAGAATTAAATCTGCTTCCAATTTAACTATCTAACAATCTTTTCTTCACTTCTCGCCATCTATGCAAATGTGCATAAAAGAGTCATATCTTACACGACTCTCAGCTGAGAAGAGTCATATCTTCTCGGAGTCAAGCTCAACAACTCCGTCTCAGAAACGCCCTATATCGATGTAATCAAGCACATGCACATTATTCTTAACATTAAAAAGGAGGTTGAGTCGGGATTGGAACGCAACCGCGTGAGCTACGTAGTGCCCTGCGTAATGCTCAATCCCTAATTCCTTCAGCAGATAAGATAAGAATAAGGAGCCACTTCAACTAATAAGTAGGGATGAGCAAACCCGAACTGTATAACATTTCCGTAAAAGTCCGTGTTCGGTGTTCGGCGCTTTCTTGGCGCTTTTTGAAAGGCTGCAAAGCAGCCAATCAACAAGCGTCATACTACTTACCCCAAGAGGCCAACACAGCCTTGCCTACTATTGGCATGGCTGTGATTGGCCAGTGCAGCATGTGACCCAGCCTCTATATAAGCTTGGGTCACGTAGCGCTGCACGTCACTCTGCTGATTCAAGCATAGGGAGAGGTTGCTGCTGTGACGTTAGGGCGAGATTAGGCAGATTAACTCCTCCAAAAGACTTCATTCTGTGATCGATCTGCAGCTGTGGATCATTGAAGTGCTAATATCGAGTTGCTCACTTTTTTGAGGCTGCCCAGAGCGTTTTTAGATCACTTTTTTCTGGGGTGATCGGCGGCCATTTTGTGGCTTGTGGTGCGCCAGCACAAGCTATCACCAAGTGTATTTAACCATCAATAGTGTGGTTATTTTTTGCTATATCCTACATCAGCTGCAGGCTGAGCCTGTGTCACCGAAGTGCATTTAACCATCAACAGTCGGGTTATTTTTTGGCCATATACTACATCAGCTGCAGGCTGAGCCTGTGTCACCGAAGTGCATTTAACCATCAACAGTCTGGTTATTTTTTGGCCATATACTACATCAGCTGCAGGCTGAGCCTGTGTCACCGAAGTGCATTTAACCATCAACAGTCTGGTTATTTTTTGGCCATATACTACATCAGCTGCAGGCTGAGCCTGTGTCACCGAAGTGCATTTAACCATCAATAGTCTGGTTATTTTTTGGCCATATACTACATCTGGTGCAGGCTGAGCCTGTGTCACCCAAGTGCATTTAACCATCAATAGTGTGGTTATTTTTTGGCCATTAACTACATCAGGGGCAAGTTGAGCCTGTCACCCAGTGCCTAAAAAATAGACCTGACATTTCTATTCAACAAAATTTGTACTGTTTTAGCTGGTCAAGTTATTTGTAGTGACTGTAAAAGCACACTTTTTGTTCTGGGTTGAAAAACTATTCCCAAATTTGCCATTCTCAAAATAACTAGTTTCTGCTATATGAGGCCTACTTGAAATCTATCCCAAAAAGGATATCTTACATTGAAGGTGCTGATAGTGTGATTCAGAAAAACTTAACACACACGCTACCGTGCAGATACAAATCTAATTCTGTGATTTAAACCTATACCTGTCACACAGCGCAAAAAAAAACAGGCCTCACATTTCTATTCAACCAAATCTGTACTGTTTTAGCTGGTCAAGTTATTTGTAGTGACCGTAAAAGCACACTTTTTGTTCTGGGTTGAAAAACTATTCCCAAATTTGCCATTCTCAAAATAACTAGTTTCTGCTATATGAGGCCTACTTGAAATCTATCCCAAAAAGGATATCTTACATTCAAGGTACGAGTGTCATTCAGAAAAACTTAACACACACGCTACCGTGCAGATACAAGTCTAATTCTGTGATTAAACCTATACCTGTCACACAGCGCAAAAAAAAACAGGCCTCACATTTCTATTCAACCAAATCTGTACTGTTTTAGCTGGTCAAGTTATTTGTAGTGATCGTAAAAGCACACTTTTTGTTCTGGGTTGAAAAACTATTCCCAAATTTGCCATTCTCAAAATTGTGGTGAACGGGAACAATGAGGAAAACATCTAATAAGGGACGCGGACGTGGACATGGTCGTGGTGGTGTTAGTGGACCCTCTGGTGCTGGGAGAGGACGTGGCCGTTCTGCCACAGCCACACGTCCTAGTGAACCAACTACCTCAGGTCCCAGTAGCCAGCAGAATTTACAGCGATATTTGGTGGGGCCCAATGCCGTTCTAAGGATGGTAAGGCCTGAGCAGGTACAGGCATTAGTCAATTGGGTGGGAGACAGTGGATCCAGCACGTTCACATTATCTCCCACCCAGTCTTCTGCAGAAAGCGCACAGATGGCGCATGAAAACCAAGCCTATCGGTCTGTCACATCACCCCCATGCATATCAGGGAAACTGTCTGAGCCTCAAGTTATGCAGCAGTCTCCTATGCTGTTTGAAGACTCTGCTGCCAGGGTTTCCCAAGGGCATCCACCTAGCCCTTCCCCAGGGGTGGAAGAGATAGAATGCACTAACGCACAACCACTTATTTTTCCTGATGATGAGGACATGGGAATACCACCTCAGCACGTCTCTGATGATGACGAAACACAGGTGCCAACTGCTGCGTCTTTCTGCAGTGTGCAGACTGAACAGGAGGTCAGGGGTCAAGACTGGGTGGAAGACGATGCAGGGGACGATGAGGTCCTAGACCCCACATGGAATGAAGGTCGTGCCACTGACTTTCGCAGACTCCGCCTGCTACTGACCGCTGCCATCTGGGACCGAGCACCCCAAAGGCAGCTTCAAGGAGTTCCCTGGCATGGCACTTCTTCAAACAATGTGCTGACGACAAGACCCGAGTGGTTTGCACGCTGTGCCATCAGAGCCTGAAGCGAGGCATTAACGTTCTGAACCTTAGCACAACCTGCATGACCAGGCACCTGCATGCAAAGCATGAACTGCACTGGAGGAAACACCTTAAAAACAAGGAAGTCACTCAGGCTCCCCCTGCTACCTCTTCTGCTGCTGCCGCCTCGGCCTCTTCTGCTGCTGCCGCCGCCTCGGCCTCTTCCTCCGCCTCTGGAGTAACGTTGGCACCTGCCGCCCAGCAAACATGGGATGTACCACCAACACCACCACCTGCGTCACCAAGCATCTCAACCATGTCACACAGCAGCGTTCAGCTCTCCATCTCACAAACATTTGAGAAAAAAGTGTAAATTCTCACCTAGTCACCCTCGATCCCTGGCCCTGAATGCCAGCATTTCTAAACTACTGGCCTATGAAATGCTGTCATTTAGGCTGGTGGACACACACAGCTTCAAACAGCTCATGTCGCTTGCTGTCCCACAGTATGTTGTTCCCAGCCGGCACTACTTCTCCAAGAGAGCCGTGCCTTCCCTGCACAACCAAGTGTCCGATAAAATCAAGTGTGCACTGCGCAACGCCATCTGTGGCAAGGTCCACCTAACCACAGATACGTGGACCAGTAAGCACGGCCAGGGACGCTATATCTCCCTAACTGCACACTGGGTAAATGTAGTGGCGGCTGGGCCCCAGGCGGAGAGCTGTTTGGCGCACGTCCTTCCGCCGCCAAGGATCGCAGGGCAACATTCTTTGCCTCCTGTCTCCTCCTCCTCCTACTCAGCTTCCTCCTCCTCTTCTTCCACCTGCTCATCCAGTCAGCCACACACCTTCACCACCAACTTCAGCACAGCCCAGGGTAAACGTCAGCAGGCCGTTCTGAAACTCATATGTTTGGGGGACAGGCCCCACACCGCACAGGAGTTGTGGCGGGGTATAAAACAACAGACCGACGAGTGGTTGCTGCAGTTGAGCCTCAAGCCCGGCCTGGTGGTGTGCGATAATGGGCGAAATCTCGTTGCAGCTCTGGGACTAGCCGGTTTGACGCACATCCCTTGCCTGGCGCATATGCTGAATTTGGTGGTGCAGAAGTTCATTCGCAACTACCCCGACATGTCAGAGCTGCTGCATAATGTGCGGGCCGTCTGTTCACGCTTCCAGCGTTCACACCCTGCCGCTGCTCGCCTGTCTGCGCTACAGCGTAACTTCGGCCTTCCCGCTCACCGCCTCATATGCGACGTGCCCACCAGGTGGAACTCCACCTTGCATATGCTGGACAGACTGTGCGAGCAGCAGCAGGCCATAGTGGAGTTTCAGCTGCAGCACGCACGGGTCAGTCGCACTGCGGATCAGACCCACTTCACCACCAATGACTGGGCCTCCATGCGAGACCTGTGTGCCCTGTTGCGCTTTTTCGAGTACTCCACCAACATGGCCAGTGGCGATGACGCCGTTATCAGCGTTACAATACCACTTCTATGTCTCCTTGAGAAAACACTAAGGGCGATGATGGAAGAGGAGGTGGCCCAGGAGGAAGAGGAGGAACATAGAAACATAGAATGTGTCGGCAGATAAGAACCATTTGGCCCATCTAGTCTGCCCAATATATCTGAATACTATGGATAGCCCCTGGCCCTATCTTATATGAAGGATGGCCTTATGCCTATCCCATGCATGCTTAAACCCCTTCACTGTATTTGCAGCTACCACTTCTGCAGGAAGGCTATTCCATGCATCTACTACTCTCTCAGTAAAGTAATACTTCCTTATATTACTTTTAAACCTTTGCCCCTCTAATTTAAAACTGTGTCCTCTTGTGGTAGTTTTTCTTCTTTTAAATATGCTCTCCTCCTTTACCAAGTTGATTCCCTTTATGTATTTAAAAGTTTCTATCATATCCCCTCTGTCTCTTCTTTCTTCCAAGCTATACATGTTAAGGTCCTTTAACCTTTCCTGGTAAGTTTTATCCTGCAATCCATGTACTAGTTTAGTAGCTCTTCTCTGAACTCTCTCTAGAGTATCTATATCCTTCTGGAGATATGGCCTCCAGTACTGCACACAATACTCCAAGTGAGGTCTCACCAGTGTTCTGTACAGCGGCATAAGCACTTCACTCTTTCTACTGCTTATACCTCTCCCTATACATCCAAGCATTCTGCTGGCATTTCGTGCTGCCCTATTACATTGTCTTCCCACCTTTAAGTCTTCTGAAATAATTACTCCTAAATCCCTTTCCTCAGATACTGAGGTCAGGACTGTGTCAAATATTCTATATTCTGCCCTTGGGTTTTTACGCCCCAGGTGCATTATCTTGCACTTATCCACATTAAATTTCAGTTGCCAGAGTTCTGACCATTCTTCTAGTTTTCCAAAATCCTTTTCCATTTGGCGTTTCCCTCCAGGAACATCAACCCTGTTACATATCTTTGTGTCATCAGCAAAAAGACAAACCTTCCCATCGAGGCCTTTTGCAATATCACTTATGAAGATATTAAACAAAATTGGTCCCAGTACAGATCCCTGTGGAACCCCACTGGTAACCTGACCTTGTTTTGAATGTTCTCCATTGACTACAACCCTCTGTTGTCTGTCACTCAGCCACTGCCTAATCCACTCAACAATATGGGAGTCCATGCTCAAAGACTGCAGTTTATTGATAAGTCTTCTATGTGGGACAGTGTCAAAAGCCTTACTAAAATCTAGATATGCAATGTCTACTGCACCTCCACCGTCTATTATTTTAGTCACCCAGTCAAAAAAATTTATAAGATTTGTTTGACATGATCTCCCTGAAGTAAACCCATGTTGTTTTTCATCTTGCAATCCATGGGATTTTAGATGTTCCACAATCCTATCCTTTAATAGGGTTTCCATTAATTTGCCTACTATTGATGTCAGACTCACTGGTCTATAGTTGCTCGATTCCTCCCTACTACCTTTCTTGTGAATGGGCACGACATTTGCCAATTTCCAATCTTCCGGGACGACTCCTGTTACTAATGATTGGTTAAATAAATCTGTTAGCGGTTTTGCCAGCTCACCACTAAGCTCTTTTAATAATTTTGGGTGTATCTCATCAGGCCCCTGTGACTTATTTGTCTTCACCTTAGACAGCAAACTTAGAACATCTTCCTCTGTAAAGATACATGCATCAAATGATGTATTAGTCATCCTTTCTAGTGGAGGTCCTTCTCCTTTTTCTTTTGTAAAAACTGAACAGAAGTATTCATTAAGGCAGTCGGCTAGCCCTTTATTCTCTTCTACATACCTTCCGTCCTTTGTTTTTAATTTAGTTATTCCTTGTTTTAATTTCCTTTTTTCATTTATATATCTGAAGAATGTCTTATCCCCTTTTTTCATAGACTGAGCTAGTTTTTTTTCTGCCTGCGCTTTAGAAGTTCTTATAACTTGCTTGGCCTCTCTCTGCCTAATCTTGTAGATTTCCTTATCTTCATTGCTCTGGTTTTTTTTATAATTACAAAATGCTAGCTTTTTATTTTTAATGATTTGGGCCACTTCTGCTGAGTATCACAGTGGTCTCTTCCTTTTTTTGCTTTTACTGACAAGTCTAATGCAATTTTCTGTTGCCTTCAATAATGCACCTTTTAAGTAGTCCCATTTCTCCTGGACTCCATGTAATCCGTTCCAGTCTGATAAGGACTCATTTATGACTAATTTCATTTTTGAAAAGTCAGTTTTTCTAAAATCTAAAACTTTTGTTTTTGTGTGGTGGGACTCTTTCACAGTTCTTATATTAAACCACACTGACTGGTGATCACTAGATCCCAAGATTTCGCCTACAATGACATCATATACCGAATCCCCATTTGTGAATACCAAATCCAAAATGGCCTCCCTCCGGGTTGGCTCCTCAACCACTTGTTGTAGAGATAACCCCAGTAGGGAATTTAGAATATCTGTACTCCTGGTAGAACTTGCTATTTTGGTTTTCCAGTTTATATCTGGAAGATTGAAATCTCCCATAATGATAACTTCTCCTTTCAATGTCGTGAAGCCTGAATCTCTGCTATGACATGAAGACAGATTCTGTGCTGACATAAGGCCAGATTCTCTGTTACGGGACCTCTCTCCTCTGTCTGGGTGCCGGGGCCTAAATATGTGACAGTGGCCTGTTCCAGTGGTGGGTGACGTGAAGCCTGATTCTCTGCTATGACATGAAGACAGATTCTGTGCTGACATAAGGCCAGATTCTCTGTTACGGGACCTCTCTCCTCTTTCTGGGTGCCGGGGCCTAAATATGTGACAGTGGCCTGTTCCAGTGGTGGGTGACGTGCAGCCTGATTCTCTGCTATGACATGAAGACTGTTTCTGCGCTGACATAAGGCTAGATTCTCTGTTACGGGACCTCTCTCCTCTGTCTGGGTGCCGGAGCCTAAATATGTGACAGTGGCCTGTTCCAGTGGTGGGTGACGTGAAGCCTGATTCTCTGCTATGACATAAAGACAGATTCTGTGCTGACATAAGGCCAGATTCTCTGTTACGGGACCTCTCTCCTCTGTCTGGGTGCCGGGGCCTAAATATGTGACAGTGGCCTGTTCCAGTGCTGGGTGACGTGAAGCCTGATTCTCTGCTATGACATGAAGACTGATTCTGCGCTGACATAAGGCCAGATTCTCTGTTACGGGACCTCTCTCCTCTGTCTGGGTGCCGGGGCCTAAATATGTGACAGTGGCCTGTTCCAGTGGTGGGTGACGTGAAGCCTGATTCTCTGCTATGACATGAAGACAGATTCTGTGCTGACATAAGGCCAGATTCTCTGTTACGGGACCTCTCTCCTCTGTCTGGGTGCCGGGGCCTAAATATGTGACAGTGGCCTGTTCCAGTGGTGGGTGACGTGAAGCCGGATTCTCTGCTATGACATGAAGACAGATTCTGTGCTGACATAAGGCCAGATTCTCTGTTACGGGACCTCTCTCCTCTGTCTGGGTGCCTGGGCCTAAATATGTGACAGTGGCCTGTTCCAGTGGGTGGGTGACGTGAAGCCTGATTCTCTGCTATGACATGAAGACTGATTCTGCGCTGACATAAGGCCAGATTCTCTGTTATGGGACCTCTCTCCTCTGTCTGGGTGCCGGGGCCTAAATATGTGACAGTGGCCTGTTCCAGTGGTGGGTGACGTGAAGCCTGATTCTCTTCTATGACATGAAGACTGATTCTGCACTGACATAAGGCCAGATTCTCTGTTACGGGACCTCTCTCCTCTGTCTGGGTGCCGGGGCCTAAATATGTGACAGTGGCCTGTTCCAGTGGTGGGTGACGTGAAGCCTGATTCTCTGCTATGACATGAAGACAGATTCTGTGCTGACATAAGGCCAGATTCTCTGTTACGGAACCTCTCTCCTCTGTCTGGGTGCCGGGGCCTAAATATGTGACAGTGGCCTGTTCCAGTGGTGGGTGACGTGAAGCCTGATTCTCTACTATGACATGAAGACTGATTCTGCGCTGACATGAAGCCAGATTCTCTGCTATGGCATGAAGAGACTGATTTTCTGCTGACATGAAGCCAGATTCTTTGATATGGCATGAAGAGACTGATTCTCTGCTGACGTGAAGCCAGATTCTCTGCTATAGGACCTCTGTCCAATTGATATTGGTTAATTTTAATTTTTTTAATTTTAATTCATTTCCCTATCCACATTTGTTTGCAGGGGATTTACCTACATGTTGCTGCCTTTTGCAGCCCTCTAGCTCTTTCCTGGGCTGTTTTACAGCCTTTTTAGTGCCCAAAAGTTCGGGTCCCCATTGACTTCAATGGGGTTCGGGTTCGGGACGAAGTTCGGGTCGGGTTCGGATCCCGAAACCGAACATTTCCGGGAAGTTCGGCCGAACTTCTCGAACCCGAACATCCAGGTGTTCGCTCAACTCTACTAATAAGTAAGTTTGCCCTATCTCATAGCGATTCACCCGTGGTCCTGATACCCAGTAATGTGTCCGCATGACTTTCCTTTATTTCCTATATTTCACTTAACCTGCTGGGCAAGGGCAATTGCGCATGCGCGCGATTTCAAGCGAAGATGCAGAATATTGGCTGTCAATCAAAGTCTAGGGGGAGGGAAATAGGTGCTTATGGTGTGAGGGGAAGGAATGAATTATGCTAATGAGCATAACGGTGGGAAACTTTAGGGGCGATATATTAGGATATGGGGGTCAAGAGAAGGTTATGGATGGATCGCCTGAAACTCTCATGGTAGACAAGATTTAAGGTACCTTTAGTTTAATATGTAAAAACATGGTGACAGGTTCCCTTTAAGGAAATCTTTGCAAAATCTCCAGGTGCCATTTGGTTTTGGAATTATCAGTATTGGGTTAGACCATTGAATGTGGGATTCTTTAATTACTCCAAGGTCCAACAGTTTCTTAACCTCTTCATAAATAACTCCTCTCCTTGCTCTGATATTCGGTAGGGTCTCAGCTTAATCTTTGCCTCTGAAATAATAAGAATGTTATATTTAATAAGAGTGGCGTGACCTGGGATATTAGAACTTTTTTTTCACGGCTGTCTTGTACTGTTACTTTTGGCAACAAGGATATATTAGAGCCTACAAGCTCTGATTGAGATGAGGTGCATGTGACGAGAGAGTGTCTGTTGTTCAATGGTTTTATTAGATTAACATGGCACACTTGCTCAGGCTTCCTCTTCCCAGGTTGCCAAATTTTGTAATTCTCCTCATTTATTTTTTTCTTTCACCTCAAAAGGGCCTTGACACTTAGTCAGAAATTTACTTTTAATGGTTGGTATGAAAATAAGAACCCATAAGAACCCTGTTACCTGGTGTAAAAGTATATACTCTGGCATTGTGGTTATACACCCTTTCTCGGGCCTAATGAGTTGGGCCATATGTATTACAGCTGAGATTCGATCTTACATTTGTGAAATGTGTTCAATGACACTATAGGGTGTAGCTTCTCCTTCCCAGGTTCTTTTAGTTTATATAAAAGCCCTCTGGGATGCCAATCATATAACAATTCATATGGAGAGAGCTTTGAAGGACGTCATGAACTGCAAACATGAGGTAAAGATGAAGAAAGTCTAAATTTTTTGCCATCTTTATCCATAACCTTCTTTAACATGGCTTGCATTTTATTAAATCTCTCTACCAGTCCATCAGACTGATGTAAATACTTGGGTGACTTTACACATTTTACACAACTCCTACATGACACGAGACATTGAAGGGGTTACCTGTCACCTGCCTGAACACATGCACCAACTCTAGTTATGATTTTGGATGGTGTATTATGCAGCAGCAGCATTGCTTCAAGATAGCGAGCAGCGTAATTCATAATTATTAAAATGGTGGTGACCTTGGGAAGATTTTACAATAGGTCTCACTAGGTACTTTGCTGTTGGTTTAGTTGGCACTTTGATAATTGGAATTGTCACCAAGGGACTAGGATAACATGGCATAAAAGCGAAAAGCTGGCAAAGCGCATGAATCACAATAATCTTTCACATCTTTGTGCACCCCAGAAAAAAAAGCCAAGTGTCAGGTTCAACTATTTTCTCACTAAAAACCTTCACATTTCCCTGGATTTAGTAAGAGTAGGAACTTTGTAACTATGTAATCAGCATGAAACTGATCTTCCTTACTTCAAGATTTAGGCACATTTCAGTCCAGGCGCTTCACCTTTCTGCCTGGATCTTCTTAATTTGTTGTAGGAACAACATTGCTGCTGCCAACAACATCCTCTGACTTTCCTGCTATTGCAGATAAAGAAAAGGTTTATATCATAACATATAGGCAGTGTAGTAGTACTATCTTCCTGCAACTTCTAGAAATGTTGGAAACTTTGTCCGACAATGACATTATTAGAGATGAATGAATTCTAAATTAATCGCATTGTACAAAAACTTTGTTAAAATATAACAAAATTTGGGTACAATTTTTATATATTTTTTTTATTTTTTGTGATTTGATCCGGGTGAATTTTGGAGAGAAAGAGAGAGAATGTGAGAGAGAAAAGAAAACATAAAAAAAAAAAAAAGGAGTAGACCTTATAGTGGCATACACAAATTATTAGGCCAATTGGAGCACTTTTGATATGGGTACAACCAATTTGGACCTAAATGAGATCAGTTGACCATTCATTTTGGTTGAATTGAACTTTGAGTGATTCACCCATCTCTAGGCATCTTGCATTAACACTGGCACTAAATCAACTGCTAATTGTATCACCCTAAACTGGGCTATTATGTCCACCCTAGCAGTGGGATAACTATGGGTATCCTTTTGAATGAAATCCATATAACTTGTATTAACCTGGCTCTTTCTGGGAGTTACCAAATCATATTTTACTAGGGTAACCAGACTGCCTGAATCTAGTAATCTAATTACCCCTTTCACTTCCGTACTAATAGTGCACATTTTATAATCGACATTAGTATAGGCTAGCCGGGAATACAGAGACAAATGATGATTAATATATACAGCATCACATTGCATAGACTCATTAGTCATAGGGCAGTTGTCAACATGCCCTGGCATTTGACATATGAAGCAACTTATTTAGTCTTTACTGAGTCTTTAAATAGCCACAGACCTTCTTGACACCACTTACCAGTCTCTAAATCTTTTACTTTTAGTGTTTCCGCTCTTCTGCATGTCTATTAGATCTGCCAGCCTGTTTTTCTCTCAAAACAGTCATACCAGGCAATCCTGGAGATGTCTGCTGTGGGGCTAGGGTACATTAAGGCACAACTGCTGTGTACCTCTCCACCATTGGTTTTATACCTTTATACCTGGCTAGACTATGAGCTCTGTCCAAGATCTATTGTGAATATTTAGTTTGGATACAGCAGGTAGAACATTTCTGGATTTCCCTTTCAAAACTCAAAGAGCAATTTTACCCGTGATGCAAGGGAGCTGGTCACCATTGCGACCTGCTATTGGCTGCACCCCCCGAAGGCGGATATTTTGATCCTACAGGGAGATGCAGTGGCAGCCATGCAAGGATCGGGGGTGTTGGTGAGTCGGGTAACTATGATCTATAGGAGCGGCCTGAGCATTGTGGGGGGAATTTTTAGAATTGGATAACCCTATAATTTCAAAAGGATAAGACTTATGTAGTATCCTGTGAGAAACTTGAAATATCCCCAAAAAGGGTAGCAATGAGTTGTCACCCCAGGTAAAGAAATTTTGGTTTAGGAAGCGAGTTCCAGCAACCATAAGGTAAAAGGATGGGGAATTCCAGATTTATAAATTTGAGGGAATGAGTAGAAGTTGTGCACAGTATGGTGCTCAATCAACATGAATTCTGCCTGCTTCTTAGATAAGGCACCAGAGGGTACACTTTCAGTTACGAATTAAAGAGGACCTTTCATTGGTTTGTAGTAAGGGAGATAAATATCTGTACCTGCAGATGCTGCCACCCTGCCAGTTTTTTTTAAATAGCGCTCCTGTGTCCCGTTATGGCCCCCCGCAAATTTCGCACTCAGTATGCTAATACTGAGCATCGGAGCAATGGGGAGGAGACACAGTCTTTCTCTGTGAGCATCTCCTTATCCCCTGGCTGTAACACTGTTTAATCGCAGCGCAGAGTGTCACAGCCAGGGAGTTGTTTCTGAATTCTGATTTATACATCACAGATTGCAAAGAGTAATCACTTATCATCTTTTTGGATCACAACAACTATCAACTCTGTCAGTGCCATTCTCTCCCTTTAAAAGAGGAGTTATGCAATGAAATAGGCTGAATATCAACAGTCTTTTGGATTTGATCATTAGCAGAAGAGTTGGTGAAATTGGTGAAAAAGGAATAAATGGCATAAAATGTTTTTTTAGTTTTTTTTAGAAGAGAACATATTAGATACACTAGTGCTACCTGGGAGCATTGATTTGGCTTATAATTATTGGACAGCGCCACCTGTTCAGAAAAGGAGATGAAGAGGGTTAAATGGATGCATTAACATTAGGAATATCAGAATTAGTACAGATCCCTGGCATACAGCCAGTGCAAGAATCAGATGAATAGTAAAATTCTTTACTATTAGGTTTTCTGGAAAACCTATACAGATTACAGTGGTAGATAAGAGCAAACTATAATCCAAGACAGAAATGTCACCCACAGATTTTTGCAGTTAATTTACAACCTGGCATTGCTTTATTTCCGCTCTTCATTTTAAAAAAATAATTTTCTCAGTCCTGAGTGCATAAGAAGCTTGTTTTTGGTTTAGTGGTACTTCGGGAACAAAAAGATCTACCATGTGGAAATCCAACAAACCTTTCTTTCTCTGACATCGGCCATTATGAGAGTCAGCACACCACAATACACATTAGCTGGTCATCCTACTGTCTGATAAACAAAACAATATTACAAGTTTATTTCCTAGAAACATTTATTTTCTGTTGATGATTGAAGGGTTTGTCCCATACAACAACGTATCTCCTATCCACATCATAGGGAATAAGTGATCAGCAGAGGTCCATACGCTGGTCCTCCCAGAAATCACTAGAACGGAGGCCAGTTTTAATTAATTTGAATTGTGTGGTGGACACGCATGTGTGAGATTGCACAATGCAAATGCTCAGCTATCCACATAGATTTGTATGGAGCAACAGCACGCATGCATGCCCAATGCTCCATTCAAATGGGGAGACATGGGCCCCCATTTCTAGTAATCAGTAGGGACTCGAGTGGTCAGAACCTCGATGATCAGACACTTATTACCAATCCTGTTACCAATAACGGGACAACCCTTTAGGCACAGAAAGTAACAGAAAAACCCCAAAGGGCTCCATATGAAAATGTGCAGTAATGATGTACAGTACAGTATAGGTTTTTATATACACTGTTTTATGACTCCGGAAAGGATGTTGTGCTGAGCCATACTACAATAGAGTATGAGCAGACCCCTGCTTTCTTCCAATGTAATATTAAGCAGAGTAGTAAAAAACATTTGTCTTTTACTTGAAAATAATTTTTATTTTCTGTTACCTAACATACTTCCCTTGCTGCATTTTTAAATATTTTCTTTTAAGAAACTGTAACTTTATCTTTTTTTTTCCGTTTTACAAATCAAAATCTATAATTACTGTCAGTTACGCAAAGGGCTAATTATATCCTAAACATTAATCAGTAAATTTTTAATAGGAACCTCTTTGAATATCTAAAAGAAATGAAAGATTGTACAAAGTCAATGCTGTTTTAAATCTTAATAACAGTGGCTTTATTATTTTTGTTTTTAGAATTATAACCTTTATTTCTGTTGGAATTTGTGACAGATTTATAATTCGCTGTAATTAAATCAACCTTTTGGCTTTAGACGGCAGAACAATAGAAAACTTCCTGTGCTTAAATTTGCATGTTGTGTCAATCATTATTATAATATATCCAGACAAGTACCAGTGATTGCCCAGCGGTCGGGAGTTATTATATTGTCAGGTAATATGTGGGGCACAGGGTATTGTTGCTCACCTTAGGTAGCCTTGTGATGAGGAAGGCAAATGCATGGATTATATGGCTGTTCTTTATGTTATGATAGGTGTATTAATAATAGGATATAGCTAGATATAGAATTAGAGACAAATGACTATATGTCTCTCAGCATGCTACTATATAGTTTATTCTATTTTCTTCTTACTGAAACCATTGTTAAGACGCCCACAACACCACACGTATATGCGGATGGATATATAGTACCAATTGCATTTCCTTATGTGCCGGAAGACAACTTCCTCACACACTTTTCCTGAAAACACCTGAACCTTTGTGTTGGCATGGGATATATTTTTAAGATTATTTAGGAATTTACAGTGCTTAGAATATTATTAAAGAGAATGTGTCAGAAAATGATCTATTGTTTAAATCAGATTTTAACATATTTTAAATACTTTTTGATTATGTTATTTTTTATTTTCCATGCTGATATCTATATTTAAACAAAAACATAAAATCTAGCATTTTTCACACTGGCCCCTAAGCCTAATTAAAAGGCATCAAAGTAGACAATTTGTGGCACACCAGAATCGATTAATGCTTTTTAATTAGTAGACGTAGTACATCATTTCATATATATTGTATATAGTACATCCAGATTAGATAATATAGGTTAAAGTCGTATAGTTTAGGGACTAAACTATACAACTTTAACCTATATTATCTAATCCGGATGTACAGTCGTGGCCAAAAGTTTTGAGAATGACACAAATATTAGTTTTCACACAGTTTGCTGCTAAACTGCTTTTAGATCTTTGTTTCAGTTGTTTCTGTGATGTAGTGAAATATAATTACACGCACTTCATACGTTTCAAAGTCTTTTATCAACAATTACATGACATTTATGCAAAGAGTCAGTATTTGTAGTGTTGGCCCTTCTTTTTCAGGACCTCTGCAATTCGACTGGGCATGCTCTCAATCAACTTCTGGGCCAATTCCTGACTGATAGCAACCCATTCTTTCATAATAACTTCTTGGAGTTTGTCAGAATTAGTGGGTTTTTGTTTGTCCACCCGCCTCTTGAGGATTGACCACAGGTTCTCAATGGGATTAAGATCTGGCGAGTTTCCAGGCCATGGACCCAAAATGTCAACGTTTTGGTCCCCAAACCACTTAGTTATCACTTTTGCCTTATAGCATGGTGCTCCATCGTGCTGGAAAATGCATTGTTCTTCACCAAACTGTTGTTGGATTGTTGGCAGAAGTTGCTGTTGGAGGGTGTTTTGGTACCATTCTTTATTCATGGCTGTGTTTTTGGGCAAAATTGTGAGTGAGCCCACTCCCTTGGATGAGAAGCAACCCCACACATGAATGGTCTCAGGATGCTTTACTGTTGGCATGACACAGGACTGATGGTAGCGCTCACCTTTTCTTCTCCGGATAAGCCTTTTTCCAGATGCCCCAAACAATCGGAAAGAGGCTTCATCAGAGAATATGACTTTGCCCCAGTCCTCAGCAGTCCATTCACCATACTTTCTGCAGAAGATCAATCTGTCCCTGATGTTTTTTTTGGAGAGAAGTGGCTTCTTTGCTGCCCTTCTTGACACCAGGCCATCTTCCTCACTGTGCGTGCAGATGCGCTCACACCTGCCTGCTGCCATTCCTGTGCAAGCTCTGCACTGGTGGCACTCCGATCCCGCAGCTGAATCCTCTTTAGGAGACGATCCTGGCGCTTGCTGGACTTTCTTGGACGCCCTGAAGCCTTCTTAACAAGAATTGAACATCTTTCCTTGAAGTTCTTGATGATCCTATAAATTGTTGATTGAGGTGCAATCTTAGTAGCCACAATATCCTTGCCTGTGAAGCCATTTATATGCAACGCAATGATGGCTGCACGCGTTTCTTTGCAGGTCACCATGGTTAACAATGGAAGAACAATGATTTCAAGCATCACCCTCCTTTTAACATGTCAAGTCTGCCATTTTAACCCAATCAGCCTGACTTAATGATCTCCAGCCTTGTGCTCGTCAACATTCTCACCTGAGTTAACAAGACGATTACTGAAATGATTTCAACAGGCCCTTTAATGACAGCAATGAAATGCAGTGAAAAGGTTTTTTGGGATTAAGTTAATTTTCATGGCAAAGAAGGACTATGCAATTCATCTGATCACTCTTCATAACATTCTGGAGTATATGCAAATTGCTATTATAAAAACTTAAGCAGCAACTTTTCCAATTTCCAATATTTATGTAATTCTCAAAACTTTTGGCCACGACTGTACTATATACTATATATATGAAATGATATAATACGTCTACTAATTAAAAAGCATTAATCGATTCTGGTGTGCCACAAATTTTCTACTTTGATACCAGACGACGAACCGTCCTCCGTGAGCACCCAACCTTATACAGGGTGTGCAGATCTCATCATCCCTTTACTTTAATTAAAAGGCATCACCTTCTTGGTTTGTACAGATCACTTTACTGCAGTTATCTGCTTATCTGTCAGTCTAATGATGGACTTATGTCTTTTTTCAACTGAATCAACTATGTAACTATGTAATCATCTCTGTGTATAGATAAGACAGGATTCACCATTGACAATAGGTGATTGTAAAAGCTTATCTATTCTTTCCTTGTACAATAGGCTCTGCACAGGTCACAGATCGTGCCTAGAAAACTCTTTTATAGAAGTTAATGAGGTCCCCTCCTGACCATTCTGTCTATGGCCTATGTGGCTGCCAAAAAGCAATTCTTTAAATGTTAGCTTAATGCTGTTAACAGCTCAGGCAAGATATCAACCCCCCCCTCATCCCCCCCATAATCATGTACAGGAAACAAATATCTGTAATGAGAAAATAAAAACAGATAAAAAAAGGCTAACTATGTGGTTTTAAGTAGCAGGAAAAAAAAATGCATGCAAAATAACCATGGAGCCCCAGATATGGGTCTTCAACACAGTGAAAGCCAGATATCCCTCCAAGGAAGGAAAACCAAGCAAAGTGGTGTCCCCATTATAGAGATCACCAGACTCACTATAGGGTCCAGACAAAATAGCAGGTTATGTAGGGCATAGTGCAGGGATGTAATATTGCTTACTAGTTTGTCTGGGCGCCGCTCCGTTCGCCCGCTGTGCACCCGTAAACTTTTCCCGCCTGGTATGCTAATGAATAGCATTGGTACAGAGAGGAGGAGACTACCCTGTTTCTCAATGGATGTCTCCTTCTCCCTGGCTGTAGCGCGGTCTAATCGCAGCAGAGAGCATCACAGCCAAGGAGAAAAAAAAACTCACCTTCTTCCTGGCTGTGACTCTCTGCTGTGATTGGACCGCGCTACAGCCAGGGAGAAGGAGACACCCATCGAGAAACAGGGCAGTCTCCTCATCCCTGTACAGATGCTATTCATTAGCATACCTGGCAGGAAAAATGAACGAGGGGCACAGCGGGCGAACGGAGCGGAGCCCAGACAAACTATTAAGCGATATTACATCCCTGCACTATGCCCTACATAACCTGCTAGTTATTTCATAATGTCTGGACCCATGAAAGGTCATCTTTAAGTATGTGACAGGGGAAGACCTAAGCCAGTTATTCATCCACAGACAGCTGTTTCGGGATGTTGCCCCTCATCAGTGTGGAGTAGGATTCTGCTAAACTGGGAGCAATGATTTGAAGACTACTCAAGCATATTTTATTTAAGGTACTGTTATATATTTGCTCTTTGGCACTATTTCTGCATTAATACATATTACAATGTACAATGTTCATTCCTCAGCCACTGTATCGTGAAACTATGAGCAGTGCATGGTGATTTTTTTGGCTTAGAAAGAAGACTAGGCAATACCAACAGACCTAAACTAACTACCAACTGTCTGGTACCTCATAATATAGTCCCTTCTTACTTACTCTCTATAAGCCACTTCTATTGGCTGCTCTGTGGTAATCAGAAGATCACTATGGAGAAGCTTGGCTGTCGAGAAAGTAACGTAGTTGATTAGGTGCATGTGCACATTGCTATATCTGTTGAAAACTAGGTGGCGCCATACCATGTAAGTAAATGACTTAACTTTTTACTGGGTCATTGTTTTTATTTTAATTGACAATATGTCAATGGCGAACACTGTTCATTTTTAAAGATCTGGTTCACTGCTACAGGGTTAATGCTATGGTTTACTGTTAAGGTTCACTCAGATGCTGGCTATTAAACTGGTACAAATGGCTAATGTGATTTTTCTATGCCTGTATTCCAAAACAATGATTATGGTTAGGAAATAGTTAACTGGCAGTGCTTAGTAATACTTGCCGAGTGGTGCGATGGTCCCACTCTTCGCTGGTAAATGGGTAGTTTGTGGCAAGCGAGCAAAGAGTAAAGACATTCTGGCTGCTGGTGGTGTGTAATCCAGACAAGATAGAGCATGAGAAAGTAATCCTTCTCATTCTTGTCAGTGAAAGTTGCCAAAAAAGCAATATTGCAAAGAACCAATCACTGAGAGAAAAAGTATTGGATTATTGCGGAAAGCTGAAGACCATTTAAAGACCATGCTTGGACAAAATCAGTAAAGGTAACGCACGTATACGTCTGTATACTTTACTGCATGTGGCTTGTGTTATATTGCTGCCCATCTGATGTAGGACTGCACCCTGCAGTTGGGCAATACAGATAAATATTGAGGAATTGCATGGTTTTAGCCATTTGGGAATCTTTTCTGTAAAGGATAGACTTTATTTTATTATAATCAAGAGAGTCTGGTCAATGTTCTCCATTTCCAAACCACCATCACCCTCCTGTGCTTTTCTGCCTTGCATACCACTGCTCATCTCGCATCAAGGACATTTCACAACCAAAATGGGAAAAAACACAGAAAGTGCCAGCCAGGGTTGGATGGACTTACGGAAGCATCCAAGCTGCCTGCACTCTGCTCTAACATCCATAGCAGTGAATGGGAGCTATGCAAACAGCATAGCACAGCAAGCTACTCTGTGTCCGTAACTCCTTAGCTTACTGCAGTTATTCCCATCTCAGCCATTAAACTGAGATAAGACAATGCCTTTTTAATGATGAGACAACCCTTTCCATTCATTCAGAGAAAACATTGGAGAGGAGAGGTTTAAAAATGAAAAATCATGTGCTATAAAAGTTTAAATATAAAATATATGAAAAATATAATGTTAAAAATAATTGAGAAATATATCAAATATAATATATATTTTTTTTATATTTTTAAACTTTGTAATTAATGATATGCTTTCCTAAAGTTTAAAGTGATATAAAAATATATAATAATGATAATAATAATAATAATAATGATGATGATGATGATAGATAGATAGATAGATAGATAGATAGATAGATAGATAGATAGATAGATAGATAGATATTAGTGTTGATCGAGCACCAAAGTGCTCAGGTGCTCTGGTGCTTGAGTAGGACACTTTAGGATGCTTGGGTGCTCTAACGAGCACCTGAGCACAATGGAAGTCAATGGGAGAACCCGAGCATTAAACGAGGCACCTCCTGCTCTGAAGAGGGTAGGGTGTCTAGTTCACATGAAAAGGTCAGAAATTGATGGAAACATCACTGAAATGGTTCGGGATCAGCATGGGAAGGATGTCTGGAAGCATCTTGGACTCCCAGGTTGCTGCTGGGAACAATGTTGTTCGAGTATTATGCCAGTTTTACAGACTGACAATAATACGCATAAAACCGAAGATAAAATCTATTTTAGAGGAAAAATTGTTAGGAAACATTCTTTCCTGTATATTTACTTGTATATAAAGTGCAAGTGATGCCAAAAATTACAAGGAAGAGGCACTCCGATACAACCTGTATATCACATTAAGGAGGGCCTCATTCACATTGTGGTACAATTGTTCAGGTAGTGGGAGGGCTGCCAAAAATTACAAGGAACCAGCACTCCAATACACCCTTTATCACACATAAAGGAGGGCATCATACACACCCTTGAAAAATTATGATTAATGGCCTGCTGGTGACCCTCAAAAACATTAGGAGCAAGGGCCTGCTGGTGACCCTCTAAAACTTTAAGGGCGAGAGCCTGCTGCTGATCTGACTATCTTAAACATTAAGGTTGAGGGTCTGCTGTCGAGCTGACCATCTAAAACATTAGGGGTAAAGGTCTGCTGCTGACTCTCTAAAACATTAGGGGCGAGTGCCTGCTGCTGATCTGACCATCTAAAACATTATGGGCGAGGGCCTGCTGCTGAGCTGACCATCCAAAACATTAGGGGTGAGGGTCTGCTGCTGAGCTGACTCTCTAAAACATTAAGGACGAGTGTGTGCTGCTGATCTGACCATCAAAAACATTAGGGGCGAGGGACTGCTTCTGAGCTGACCATCTAAAACATTAGGGGAGAGGGCCTCCTGCTGAGCTGACCATTTAAAATTTTAGGAGTGAGGGCCTGCTGCTAATCTGACCATGGAAAAAATTATGGGCAAGGGCCTGCTGCTGAGCTGACCCTCTAAAACATTATGGGCAATGGCCTGCTGCCGAGCTGACCATCTTAAACATTATGGGCAAGGGCTTGCTGCTGAGCTGACCATCTAAAACATTATGGGCAAGGAAATGTTGCCGAGCTGACCATCTAAAACATTATGGGCGAAGGCCTGCTGCTGAGCTGACCTTCTAAAACATTAGGGGTTAGGACCTGCTGCTGAGCTGACCATCTAAAATTTTAGGAGTGAGGGACTGCTGCTGATCTGACCATAAAAAAAAATTATGGGCAAGGGCCTGCTGCCGAGCTGACCATCTAAAACATTATGGGCGAAGGCCTGCTGCTGAGCTGACCTTCTAAAACATTAGGGGTGAGGACCTGCTGCTGAGCTGACCATCTAAAACATTTGGGGTGAGGGTCTCCTGCTGAGCTGACCCTCTAAAACATTATGGGCTATGGCCTGCTGCTGAGCTGACCATCTAAAACATTAGGGGTGAGGGCTTGCAGCTGAGCTCAACATCTAAAACATTAGGGGCAAGGGCCTGCTGCTGATCTGACCATGAAAAATGTATGGGAGAGGGCCTGCTGCTGAGCTGACCATCTAAAACATTATGGTCGAGGGCCTGCTGCTGAGCTGACCATATAAAACATTATGGGCAAGGGTCTGCTGCCGAGCTGACCATCTAAAACATTATGGGTGAGGGCCTGCTGCTGAGCTGACCATATAAAACAATATGAGTGAGGGTCTGCTGCTGAAAAGACCATCTAAAACATTAGGGGTGAGGGTCTGCTGCTGAGCTGACCATCTAAAAAAATAGGAATGAGGGCCTGCTGCTGTTCTGACCAAGGAAAAAATTATGGGCGAGGGACTGCTGCTGAGCTGACTATCTAAAACATTATGGGCGAGGGCCTGCTGCCGAGCTGTCCATCTGAAACATTATAGGCAAGGGCCTGCTGCTGACTATCTAAAACATTATGGGCGAGGGCCTGCTGCTGAGCTGACCATCTAAAACATTAGGGGCGAGGGCCTGCTGCTGATTTGACCATCTAAAACATTTGGGGTGAGGGTCTGCTGCTGAGCTGACTCTCTAAAACATTAGGGGTGAGTGCCTGCTGCTGAGCTGACCATCTAAAAAATTATGATTGAGGACCTGCTGCTGAGCTGACCCTCTAAAACATTAGGAGCGAGGACAGCCTAATAAGCATGTTGATATGATGGAGGAGGAGGAGGACAAGAAAAGGAAGATTGGACCATATACCCTTTTTTGTGGTGGAAGGGGTGCATAGAAATACAGTGTATTCATTACACCATAAAAGCAACATTTAAAGTGCCTTTATGTTCAGCCACTTTCCTCTGGTGGAGTAGAGAAGTCAGGGGCAATCCAGGACTTGTTTATTTTGATAAGAGTCAACCGTTCAGCATTTTCAGTTGACAGGCGGATGGTCTTATCAGTTATTATACCCCCAGCAGCACTAAATACCCGCTCTGACAAAACTCTAGCGGCAAGGCAGGCCAGCACTTCCAAGGCGCAGAGCGTCAGTTCATGCCACGTGTCCAGCTTGGACACCCAATAGTTGTAAAGCACAGAGGGATCATTGAGGACGCAGACACGGTCTGCTACGTACTCCTTCACCGTCTTCCTAAAATTTTCCCTCCTTGTGACAGTAGGCCGCGCATCAGGGTGAGGTTGCTGGCGGGGTGTCATGAAACTGTCCCAGGCCTTGGAGAGTGTTGCCCTGCCTCTGTTGGAACTGCTGTGTGCTCCCCTCATCTCCCCTCCTCGGTTGCCCAAGGAACTACGTACTCTACCGCCAGCGTTGTCAACTGGAAATTTTTGGAGCAATTTTTCCACAAGGACCTTCTGGTATTGCACCATTTTGCTAGTCCTCTCCACCACAGGAATGAGAGATGAGAAGTTCTCTTTGTAGCGTGGGTCGAGAAGGGTGAACAAAATGCGTATAACGTGAGGGTCACGGGAAGGGCAGCATAACATAAAGTCAGCCATGTGTGCCAGAGTCCTAACAGACAAGACTTTGCTGTCTTCATCAGGAGGATGACTCTCACTCTCCTCATCCTCTTCCTCCTCTTCGGCCCATCCACACTGAACAGATGGAATACTACAATCTGTAGCGGAGGCAACCGTCTCCTGCGCCTCCTCCTCCTCATCATCATTATCATCCAATTTGCGCTGAGAAGATGAACGGAGGGTGGTCTGGCTATCACCCTGTGAACTATCTTCCCCAATTTCCACCTCTGCAAAGCGTCCGCCTTCATTGTGAGCAGCGAGCGTTTCAGTAGACACAGAAGTGGGATGGTTACGCTGTTAATAGCGACATCGCCGCTCACCATTTTTGTTGATTCCTCAAAGTTGCGTAAAACCTCACAGAGGTTAGATATCCATGCCTACTCGTCGCTTGTGAAGAGCGGAAGCTGACTGGAAAGGTGTCAACTATGTTGCAGCCGGTATTCCCCTACTGCCCTCTGCTGCTCACAAAGCCTGACCAACATGTGGAACGTGGAGTTCCAGCGCGTGCTCACATCACACAACAGACGTTCAGCTGGAAATTGCAAGCGCTGCTGCAGCGCTGCTAGACCGGCGGCAGCTGTAGATGACTTTCAGAAATGGGCACACACGCGGCACAATTTCACCAGTAGCTCAGGCAAATTGGGATAGGTTTTGAGAAACCCCTGAACCACTAAGTTTAACACGTGGGCTAGGCATGGCATGTGTGTGAGCTTGCAGAGCTCTAAGCCGCCACCAAGTTATGGCCATTATCAGATACGGGGTCTAAAATTTGCCCCGACAAATTCTCTAGACAAATTTGCCACCTTTATAGGGGTACAGAAGTTCATCAGGCATTTGTGTTTGAAGAAGTATTATTTGAAAAATCCCATAAATAGAGAGATAGACCTAGTAGCGAACGTGGAGAAATACTCACACACTGGTCTAAAAACTAAATAGTGTGGAATGAGACCTTAGGAAAATAAAAAGTCGCAAGTTAAGTGCCAATTTAAGTAATGATGAAATAAAGGCAATTAAAACATTGCAGGAAACTTATGATATTACCATCAGACCGGCGGATAAGGGGAGTGCTGTTGTCATACTTAATACAGAAGCATATGTGAAGGAGTGTCTAAGACAACTAGAAGAAAAAAGCACCTATCAAAAATTAAAGGGTGATCCAACAGATATGTATTATAAAACACTGGAGAAATATTGAAACAAAGGTTTTGAAGCAGGCTTCCTTTCCACTCAGGAAGCTAGATTTATTTTGGATACAGATAAAAGAATTCCGACGTTCTATTGTATCCCCAAAATCCACAAAGATATGAAGTCGCCCCCTGGATGTCCAATAGTGTCAGGGATAGGCTCCATCTCTTGTAACCTATCGAAGTATATAGATCAGTGGTTGCAACCTTATGTTAGACGGATGCCATCCTTTATCAGAGACACTACAGATATTATAAAATGCCTGGAAATGATAAAATGGGAAGAAAAGTGGATTTTGGGGACTCTAGACGTCAGATCTCTGTATACAGTGATTAACCATACGCAGGGGGTGCAGGCACTGCATGAACAACTGTCGGTAGATGACTGCCTGGTGAGCAGTTGTCGTTTTTATTAGGAGTAACACACATACTGACTCATAACTATTTTTCGTTTGAGCAGGAATTTTATGTTCAGCGTACTGGCACTGCCATGGGCACCAGATTCGCCCCCAGCTATGCCAATTTGTTTTTGGCACAGTGGGAAAGAGAGGTCATCATACCCAAGCTGGGGACGAGTCTGGTGCTATGGCGCAGGTACATCGACAACATTTTGTTCGTCTGGCGAGATACACCCGAGTCGTTGGATCTTTTTCTGAAATACATCAATACTAATGAGAGGAACCTGGTGTTTAGCCCCAATACAAGTAAAGAAAGGGTAGAATTTCTGGATTTGGAGATATGTGTTCAAGGGGACAAATTATGTTGTAACACCAGTCACTAGGAATAGATACATTAGGTTTTCTAGCTGTCATTTACCACGCTGGCTTACTAATGTCCCCACCAGTCAATTCCGAAGATTGAAATGGAATTGTACTGAAGATAGTAAGTTTGAAAAGGAAGCAGAGAGTTTGAGACAACAGTTTCTAGAAAGGGACTATCCAGTGCAGGTAATAGACAATTCACTGCATAAGGTGAAAAAAATGGAAAGGAAGGAATTTTTCTCCGATAGCGTCCCTCAACAACATGATGAAACCCTCCCTGAGAATGGTCTTACCATTTAACTCTCAGTATTGGGCAATGGAAAATATAATAGAGACATTGGGGCCATTTGCTAAATGATAAATTGATAGGTCCCCTTCTAAGTGAGGCCCCAAAGATTACATATATGAGAGCAGGAAATTTGGCGGGTAAAGTAGCCCCAACCGTGAAAAGAAGAAAAAATGAGGTTCAGAGTAAAAATTATTGGTTGGCAATAAAAGGCTTCTTTAGGTGTGGTAGATGCGCCAATTGTAAGATCACTACTTTCTCTAAGAAGACTACTCAGGCGGAGTCTGTATCCAACTCCTTCAGTTTGTATATACAGGAATGTTTGACATGTGACTCTACTGATGTTATATACTTGCTTGAATGCAAATGCAGAAAGCAGTATACTGTAGGGAGAACCAAAAGAACCCTCAAAAAAAGGGTAGCGGAGCACATCTCAAACATCAAGAAGGGTTTGGATACACATTCCTTGTCAAGACATTTTAAATTGATGCACAATTGTGATCCCACCGGTCTAAGATTTATGGCGATTGAGAAAGTCAGGCAGTCTTGGAGAGGTGGGAATCACATAGCGCACATGTCTAGACAACAATCACGAAGGATCTTCGAATTTGACACAATGATCCCAAGGGGCCTTAATGCTGAAATGGAGTTGTTTAGATTCCTGTGAGAATTGGGGGGTTGTCTGGTGGTGATGGGACATCGGAGTCTGGTCGTCTATCGACATTCAGATCTCCCCTCCCTATCAGATAACTCCCCTTGTACATGTACCTCTCCGGGATCCAGGACGTTCCATTCCCTATGGGGCTCTTGAGGAACGAATGCATATGAGCGACGTTTTTTGAGGGAACCATAGAAGACAAATGCAGGACATTTGCTCCTTGTGTATATGGTTGCTTTCCCCTCTATCTTATAAGTGGTACGCTGATATAGATATATACCCCACATATTATGGGTAAGTGTAATTCATTGACACCAGTACCGCATGCGGTTTTCTTGCGTTTGTGCTGCGTTACGGTATAACTTATGCGACACATTGGTGTGTCATTTGCGCTATTTTCTCCAATTCCAAATATGGTAGCACATTCATACGTTTTATTATTTTATGGATTTTAGCATATATATTATATATTGTATTGTTATGTGGTTTTTAGCATCTAATTGGGCACTGTAGAGTATATAGGCCCACTACACCTTAGGGTTTGAATATGTATGCCAATGTGGATATCCTACTCCATTCCAGAGTTTTAGTAATGCAGAATGAAGCGAAGCATTATGGGAATATTAGTCCCCTATATAAGAGTGTGGAAACGCTCACTCAGTTGGCCACTGAGGAAGAGGTACAGTACCTCGAAACGCGTCTGGCGTAAGGAGTGAGCGTGTGTCTCATTAATCCAGCAGAGACAATATCTTGATACACAAAGAAAGGAAATCGGGAATATTTGGATCCGGTGAAAGCCGTCCCTCACTAGTGACGTCACTTCAGCTTCATCGGGTTTCCAGAGTAACCAGGTCACGTGGGACGCCAAGCAGAGGTTCAGCACACCACGTGGGACGCAGCTGGTGTACGGCTGCCTGGAACCAGCGCTGCAGAGTCGCAGTGAAGAAGGGTAAGACCCGGCTCCGATCAGGAGTTTGTTTGATAGTTGTGCATACACTGAGCACTGCTGCTGAGGCTTATTTTGAGCTGCTACAAGGTACTGGACTAAGTTTGGCATTTGAGCCTATACAGCGGGCTAGCCATTGATGTCGGTGGATGAATTGTTGCATGTTCCTCTATAGCGCAACAGCTATTTAAATATAGTGCATTGGCACATGGGACTCACCATTAAGCTGTCATCAATTCTATGCTGGACGGTCTGAGGAGCAGCTATACACTGGTGCATGAGACAGAACACTTGCTCCACAAGTGATATACAGCCAGTACAGGATATATAGGGGTCTTGGCTGTTAGGGCCTATTTTATTTCATTTTATGTATTTTCGCCATTTTATTGATATTGTTCATATGTGTATGTTTTAATAAATTGTACCTATTTGGCGGATTTAGTGCCCACATTTGAGTCTGAGTGTGCCCCAATATTTTTTTTTTCATATACGTTCCTATCTGGGCCTGAGGGTGGGCCATTTAGGTGAGCACCTTATCCATCCAAGGTGAGAGGTTGAGCCGCTGGGATTTTCTATTCAATTATCAGATACAACCATGCCTGGTTATAGGTGGAGTGGCGAGAGCCACAGCTCAGTCTGGTCCCTTATACCCTGCCACAGCTCTGCGGCGGTGTGCTGTTTGTCACCTAAGCAAATGAGTTTCAGCGTGGCCTGTTGCCGCTTCCCCACTGCAGTGCTACACTGCTTCCAGCTACTGACTGATGGCTGACTGGTGCTGCAAGATGACAATTCAGAGGTGGAAGTGGAGGGGGAGGTGGAAGTAGGGCCCGCAATCCTTGGCGTCGGTAGCACATGTGCCATCCCAGGGTACGACTCGCTCCCGGCCTCCACAACGTTCACCCGGTGTGCCGTCAGGGAAATGTAGCATCCCTGGCCACAAGCACTTGTCCATGTGCCGTCGTCGAGTGGACCTTCTCAATAACTGCGTTGGTCAGGTTACTGGTGATGTTACGGGACACATGCTGGTGTAAGGCGGGGATGGCACACCGGGCAAAATAGTGGCGGCTGGGGACTGAGTAACGAGGGACGCCCGCCACCATCAGGCTGTGGAAAGCCTCAGTATCCACAAGCCTAAATGGCAACATTTCCAGGGCCAGCAATTAGGAAAGGTGAGCATTTAGTGCTATGGCATGTGGGTGGGTGGCTGGGTATTTGCGCTTTTGTTCAAAGGCCTGGGGTATGGACATCTGTACACTGCGCTGAGACACAGAAGTGGATGTGCTAGATGATGGTGCTTGCGAAAGTCCAGGTGCAGGGCGGGAGGCATCTGGGCCTGCGTCTTGGACAGGGGATTGGCCAGCACGTAACATATGGGAAGAGGAGGCAGTGGCCCGCAGACACTGATTGTGGACCCAGGTGTCCGGCCCACCTATTAGGGTGCTTTGATGCCATGTGGTGGATCATGCTGGTGGTGGTGAGGTTGCTAGTGTTCACGCCACTGCTCATTTTGGTATGGCACAGGTTGCAAATGACAATTCTTTTATCGTCCACACTTTCATCAAAAAAGCTCCAGACTGCGGAATACCTACCACCTGGCAAGGGAAATTTCCACAAGGCGGTGCTACAGGGAACAGTTGCGGGCCTGTTAGGAGTGGCCTGCCTTCTCCCTTTTGCCACCCCACTGCCTCTTCCACCCGGTTGCGGTGCTGCGGATCCCTCCCCCTCTGTACTGCTGTCCTCACTCAGCTTACCACCTTCCCAGGTTGGTTCAGTGATTTAATCGTCCACCACCTACTCTTCCACTTCCTCTCTCTGGTCATCCTCCTGACTTGTTGACCTAACAACAACCTCACTTATTGACAACTGTGTCTCATCCTTATCATTAACCTCTTGAGACACTAATTGCGGTTGACATATTGGCAACTGTGTCTCATCATCATCATCCACCTCTTGAAACAATAAATGCTGTTCCCCACCGCCATCTTCTTCTGACTGTGGATGATCAAGAGTTTGGGATTCAGGGCACAAGATCTCTTCATGTCCCTCTTCAAGCGGGCTTGGCGAGAGGCCCAAATTAATGACTGGTGCTGAAAAGAGCTCCTCGGAATATCTGAGTGTGGGATCACTTGTTTGCAAAGACTCTTCATGGTGGGAGGAAGGAAGATCAGGGTGATGATTCTGTTGACAGACTCTTGGCTACTAAGACTGGACTTTGTGGAAGACAGGGTGGTGCTTAACCGACTGGAAGCATTATCTGCTGTAATCCAACCGACCACCTGGTCGCCCTGGTCTGACTTCGAGAGTGGTGTCCTGCGCCGCCCTGCAAACTAGGAGATGAAGCTATGTATCAATGTATTTCTTGTGCTTAGCCAGCAGGCACAGTTTCACCGCGCCCAGGGTCACAGCCTCTGCGTGCTCCATCAGCAGCACGGCCACTTCCCCGTCTCTTACTGCTCGCCTTCATTATACAGGAGATGTAGCGCAGGTAATGTAACTGTCCACAGCAGACACCGTCTACGGAAAAAGTACACTGGATGTCACAGATATTTTTAGTATGCGCACAAGTTAAACAGGAGATGTAGCGCAGATAATGTCGCTGTCCGCAGCGTCTACGGAAAAAGTACACTGGATGTCACAGATATTTTTAGGCTGCGCAAACGTGATACAGAAGATGTAGCGCAGGTAATGTAAATGTCCGCAGCGGACACGGTCTATGGAAAAAGTACACTGTATGTCACAGATATTTTTAGGATGCGCAAACATTTTGCAGAAGAGGTAGCGCAGGTAATGTCACGGTCCGCAGCATCTACGGAAAAAGTACACTGGATGTGACAGATATTTTTGGTATGCACACACGTTAAACAGGAGATGTAGCGCAGATAATGTTGGTGTCCACAGCGTCTACGGAAAAAGTACACTGGATGTCACAGATATTTTTAGGCTGCGCAAACGTGATACAGAAGATGTAGCGCAGGTAATGTAACTGTCCGCAGCGGACACCGTCTGTGGAAAAAGTACACTGGATGTCACAGATATTTTTAGGATGCGCAAACATTTTGCAGAAGAGGTAGCGCAGGTAATGTTACTGTCCGCAGCGTCTATGGAAAAAGTACACTGAATGTCACAGATATTTTTAGGCTGCGCAAACGTAGTACAGGAGATGTAGCGCAGGTAACGTAACTATCTGCAGCGGACACCGTCTATGGAAAAAGTACACTAGATGTCACAGATATTTTTAGTATGTGCACACGTTAAACAGGAGATATAGTGCAGATAATGTCACTGTCCGCAGCATCTACGGAAAAAGTACACCGGATGTCACAGATATTTTTAGTATGCACACATGTTAAACAGGAGATGTAGCGCAGATAATGTCGCTATCCGCAGCATCTACTGAAAAAGTACACTGGATGTCACAGATATTTTTAGGATGCGCAAATGTTATACAGAAGATGTAGCATAGGTAATGTCACTGTCCGCAGCGTCTATGGAAAAAGTACACTGGATATCACAGATATTTTTAGGCTGCGCAAACATTATACAGGACAGGAGATGTAGCGCAGGTAATGTAACTGTCCGCAGCAGACCTCGTCTATGGAAAAAATACACTGGATGTCACAGATATTTTTAGTATGCGCAGATGTTAAACAGGAGATGTAGCGCTGAAAATGTCGCTGTCCGCAGCGTCTACGGAAAAAGTACACTGGATGTCACAGATATTTTTAGGATGCGCAAATGTTATACAGAAGATGTAGCATAGGTAATGTCACTGTGAGCAGCGTCTACGGAAAAGTACACTGGATGTCACAGATATTTTTAGGCTGCGCAAACGTTATACAGGACAGGAGATGCAGCGCAGGTATTGTAACTGTCCGCAGCAGACACCGTCTACGGAAAAAGTACACTGGTTGTCACAGATATTTTTAGTATGCGCACACGTTAAACAGAAGATGTAGCGTAGGCAATGTAACTGTCCGCAGCGTCTACGGAAAGAGTACACTGGATGTCACAGATATTTTTAGGCTGCGCAAACGTTATACAGGACAGGAGATGTAGCGCAGGTAATGTAACTGTCCGCAGCCTCTACGGAAAAAGTACACTGAATGTCACAGATATTTTTAGGATGCGCAAATGTTATACAGGAGATGTAGCGCAGGTAATGTAACTGTCCGCAGCAGACACCTTCCACAAAAAAAGTACACTGGATGTCACAGATATTTTTAGGCTGCTCACACGTTACACAGGAGATGTAGCGCAGATAATGTTGCTGTCTGCAGAAGCCAAACAATTGCATGCTATTTAGCGCATGTTGCATTAAAAATATATATTGCTGCCAGATGCAACAATAGTCCTTAAAAGGACTTTTGGGTCTCTAACAATTGCACACAATTTAGCGCAGGTTGCACTAATAATATAGATTGCTGCTAGATACAACAACAGTCCTTAAAAGGACTTTTGCGTCTCTACAATTGCACGCAATTAATATATATTGCTGCCAGACACAACAATAGTCCTTTAAAGGACTTTTGGATCTTAACACAAACTCTGCCTAACAAAAAAATGTAATTGATTTTCCTACACTATCTGTCCCTTCTACAGCACAGCTCTCCCTGCCTAAGACTGAGCCGAACCACGTGTCATCGGTGCTTTATAGCACCCAATGACGCGTTCCGGCCAGCCAATCACTGTAATGCCAGTAACCAACATGGCTACGGCATTACAGTGAGTGGCAGTACTTACCTGCACGTTTATTGGCTGCATAGCAGCCAACAAACTTGCGGGGAGGAGACTCGAGCATCGCTCTCAAGCACACGCGGTATTCGGCCGAACACCGCGATGTGCCAAGCACTGGTGTTTGGCTGAGCATGTTCGCTCAACACTAATAGATATGTATTTTCTGTCTTCAAACAAGTTAGATGTGCTATGAACATTGCAAGAGTAGTATAATATATCTATATACAGTGGTGAAAATAAGTATTTGATACACTGGCAATTTTGCAAGTTTTCCCACCCACAAAGAACAGAGAGGTCTGTAATTTTTATCGTAGGTACACTTCAACTGTGAGAGACAGAATATAAAAAAAAAAATCCAGAAAATCAAATTGTATGATTTTTGAATAATTAATTAGCATTTTATTGCATAAAATAAGTATTTGATACAATAGAAAAACAGAACTTAATATTTAGTACAGAAACCTTTGTTTGCAATTACAGAGGTCAGACATTTCCTGTAGTTTTTGACCAAGTTTGCACACGTTGCAGCATGGATTTTGGCCCACTCCTCCATACAGATCTTCTCCAGATCTTCCAGGTTTCGGGGCTGTCGCTGGGCTACAGCCAGTTTCAGCTCCCTCCAAAAATGTTCAATTGGGTTCATGTCTGGAGACTGGCTAGGCCACTCCAAAACCTTAAAATGCTTCTTATGGAGCCACTCTTAGTTGCCCTGGCTGTATGTTTCAGGTCATTGTCATGCTGGAAGACCCAGCCACTACCCATCTTCAATGCTTTTACTGAGGGAAGAAGGTTGTTGGCCAGAATCTTGCAAATCATGGCCCCATGCATCCTCCCTTCAATATGGTGGAGTCATCCTGTCCTCTTTGCAGAAAAGTACCCCCAAAGTACGATGCTTCCAGCCTGATGCTTCACCGTTGGGACAATGTTCTTGGGGCTGTACTCATCCTTCTTCTTCCTTCAAACATGGCGAGTGGAATTGATACCAAAAAGTTGATACCATCCAACCACATGACCTTCTCCCGTGCCTCCTCTGGATCATCCAGATGGTCATTGGCGAACTTCAAATGGGCCTGGACATGTGCTGGTGTGAGCAGGGGGACCTTGTGTGCCCTGCAGGATTTTAATCCATAATGGTGTAGTGTGTAGTGTGTTATTAATGGTAATCTTTGAGATTATGGTCCCAGCTCTCGTCATTGACCAGGTCCTCCCATGTAGTTCTGGGCTCATTCCTGACCTTTCCCAAAATCATTCTTACCCCACGAGGCAAGATCTTGCATGGAGCCCCATACCGAGGAAGATTGACAGTTATCTTGTGTTTCTTCCATTTTCTAATAATTGCGCCAACAGTTGTTGCCTTCTCACCATGCTGCTTGCCTATTGTCCTGTAGCCCATCCCAGCCTTTTGCAGGTCTACAATTTTGTCCCTGGTGTCCTTAGACAGCTCTTTGGTCTTGGTCATAGTGGATAGGTTGGAGTGTGATTGATTGAGTGTGTGGACAGGTGTCTTTTATACAGGCAATGAGTTCAAACAGGTGCAGTTAATATAGGTAATGAGTGCAGAGTAGGAGGACTTGTTAAAGAAAAACTAACAGGTCTGTGGGTGCCAGAATTCTTTCTGGTTGGTAGGTGATCAAATACTTATTTCATGCAATCAAATGCAGGATGACAGGCCGAACTGGATGGACAAATGTCTTTTTTCAGCCTTATGTACTATGTTACTAAGTAAATTAATTATTTAAAAATCATACAATGTGATCTTCTGGATTTTTTTTTATAATGATGAAGAGTACCTAAAAAAATTACAGACCTCAAAATTTTTTCTAAGTTGGAAAACAAAAATGCCAGTGTATCAAATACTTATTTTCCTCACTGTATGATTTTTTTTCCTTAAATTTTTTTTTCATGTAAAAATCGTATATTTTTGTTTTTAAGAAATAAAATCGTGCTACAACTGGTAAAAGGGTATGAAGGATATAAAAAATATTAAACAATAGTTGAGATAGATGATAGATAAATAGATAGATAGTTTTCTTATTTTTTATAATATTTTTTTATTTTATGTAAAGATTTATTTTTTTGTCTTCAACAAAGTTAGATATGCTGTGAAGATTGACAGAGTAATATCATAAAAATATTAAAATTAGCCCTAAATTACTATTCAGATTATCACATTTGACTAAGTGGGCCTTGGTTGGAATTGTGAAAGATGCTATTTGGGGAAAAGCTTTGTGGGTCTCACAAGAAGGTCAGAAGCACTGAGTGTGTAATAAGCAGGAAACTATAGAGCAGCCATTATCTTCCCTGTGACAACAGAGCAATTCAATGACCTGGCATGCTGACAAATGGAGAGGAAAATTCTGTACTGAGATGTAAATTCCTCATGCAGGTCCCTCATGAATATCTTGTCTCCAGGATACAATCTAGTGACCTGGAAAACGAGGTTCCTCCCCAATCAAGATGACAGGCAAAGCTGGTTTCCTGTTAGAAAGACTACTAGGTGTGTAAAAAATTACTATTCCTGAAGAAAAAAATTAGGTGTCGCACAGAGGAAAATATTACTTTTAAATGGTCTTCAGCAGAGCCTTTGAATGGCAGCTGTTAAAAATTCAATTGTGTATATGTCACACTGAACGCCAGACAGGGACTTCATATAAAAGGACATTTTCTTTTCCATCTTTATTATTTTAGTTTAAAAAAAAAGACCAATTGGAAAAAAAAACGATTTTATCGCATGCTAAATTCAACCCACATTTGCATATTGATAGAATTTCTTATTGACCCTTAAAAACAACAAAGCCAAACGCATTGAAATATCATAGTGATTATTTCAAATGGATCAAATTTAAGATGGGAATTGTCAAAAACTAGCTTTCCCAATGAATTAAAAAGCCTGGGACTGATAACCGTGGACCCGTGACTTATTACAGTGGTGAGGTGTACTGTGCAGTTAATTTTCTGAAGATTTGACTCATGTGCAAATAATCGGGTACAGCATAATGGGAAGAGGGGGCGCCAGTTCAGAATAACGATGACTCGTTGGGGGTTGTTGAAGTTTATTAGAAATCCTCAAATCGTTAACTAAAAGACATTGACAGATCGATCTACCGTAGGAACAAGTAATTGCATTCCACTGACACTATTAAATATATTAGTCAACAAATAGACTAGAGGGAATCCTTTATCTAGATTATTTAATAGAAGTTTTTAGTACGTTTTTAGTATTTTTTTAGTTTTAAAAAATACTGCATAGGAACCGCATGAAACCTAGTGTGGTGATCTTATTATGTATCTTAATATTTATTATTTATTTTAACAAAGAGAGGAAGACACAATGTGAAATAGTACTTTAACCTCATGTATATCAGTTCACAAATGAATTAGAGAAAATCCCTTTATCCAGATTATATAATAGAGGATTTAGCAGCTTTTAGACAAAAAATGCCATTTACAAAAATAACGCATTGAAACCGCATGCGATTTTAATGTTTATTTTAACATCTATTTTAATATCTAATATATTGTTTATCACATTGTCCAATTTATTCAATTTTTTATTTGGTATAATGAGAAGAGAATTTAATGTAAATTAAGACGGTAAGAGATGGAATAAATGTACTCAATAAGGAAATCCTGGAATAACTCCAATGCCTTGTTTTGTGGACATCAGTAGGAAAAAGGAAGTGAGGTATAAAAGGACGTCTCATTTAGAAGCCAAGTTACCACTGAGGAAGAAGTCAGACAATTTACAAGACTTGAAACGCGTGTGGGAGGAACTTTGGCTTTATGATACCTGCACTCAACATGCGCTGCAAGAAATGACACAGAAATATTATAGAATCAGCTGATTTAGTAATTAGAGCGACAAATATACAATTTGAAATCCCCGCTTAGCCGGCAAGCAGGGAGAAAGCCTCTCAATTGGCTGATTCCCATCACTTGATCGACTGGAGGAGTAGTCGATAACACGAGGGGTGCTGAATTCTGATTGAAAATATCGCTCACACAAGAATAGAGGTGATACTCAACGAAAAAAGGTAGGTAAGCAAGATAGACCCACACTGAAGATTAGTGTGGCAACGCTTTATATACACATACCTCACAGAGATCAACTGAACAGTGAGTACCTGTGGAATATAATCATGTGATATCAAATATACGTATACTGTTAGATCGATATGATCCCTAACTGTCTAAATATATAATGCTAAAATTTCGAGAGAAAAAGCAAAGTGTCCTATTGATCGATATAATATAACTAAGGAGAACTGTTCTTATGAACTATTTGTCTCGAACTACCTCATCGATTTTATAGTGGATTGAAGTGCATTAATGGACTAAATACCTTACATACCAGGGTGGAGTCAAATCTATACATTGAGTTTATGGACTTATTTATCTTTATTCCTATCTCGTTTATTATTTTAATTGTTCTTATAGATTGTTGTTCTAATATTGTGAATAAAATTGTGTATGCTACATGTACTATAGATGTCCGAGTGCCTATCAAAGAAGTAATATTGTGGTTTAAGTTTATTAGAACATGTATAATTAAAGGGAATCTGTAGGCATTAAATTGTTTAAGCAAAGTTTTCACATTAAACTTTTATTTTTAATTTTCTCTTTATAAAAAAAAATCTAGAAACTTTCACGCTGTTTGCTAAGACCTAAGAAAAGCTTTTCAGCTTGTGCTGTGTACACCAAAGGTATATTTTACAGCAGTAGGTAGAAAAGACATGTACAGTGAGCCCTAACTGTAACCCCACCCACTTTCCCTGCCTACTTGCAGTGCAAGCCCTAAGCGGCAAGTCTGTTACTGGTCGATGTTCCCTATCCTACTAAGGTTCAAGGCAGATGAAACACAGAGATAAAACCACACAAAAGCAGGGTCATAGAGGAATGAGTCGGAACCAGGAGGATGATACAGTACCAAATCAAAAGACAGAGGTTAGTCAAATTGCCAAGCCGAGATCAGAACCAGATAGGAGAACAGTACCAAAACACAAAAGCAAGCTAAGGTCAGTAATTTGAGCAATCCAAACGCACAGACAGACATAACTGGAACCAGGAGCATAGCTAAAGAGTCACAGATAGAGATGAGCGGACACCTGGATGTTCGGGTTCGACGGGTTCGGCCGAACTTAACAAAAAAGTTCGAGTTTGGGACCCGAACTTAACCCCGAACCCAAACCCCATTGAAGTCAATGAGGACCCGAACTTTTGAGCACTAAAATGGCTCTAAAAATGTCATGGATAGGGCTAGAGGGCTGCAAATGCCAGCAAAATGTGGTTAAGAGCATAGCAAGTGCTCTGCAAACAAATGTGGATAGGGAAATGACTTCACATAACATAAAATACGTAACAATAAAAAATTATAATCTTGATCTAGGAGGACGAGGTCCATATGGAGTAGGAGGTTGAGGAGGCAATGGATATGGCGGTGTAGGTGGAAGCGGCGGTGGAGGAGGAGGAGGTAGTTTACACTGTTTTTTGGTTTTAATTTTTTATTTTTATTTTAAAATTAGGGTACACCCCAAAACATTAGGAAATATAAAATGTGATAACCCCCTCTAGCCGTGCTAAACAAACGTTCAGACAATACACTGGCTGCGGGGCAGGCCAGCACCTTCAAGGCATAAAGGGCAAGCTCAGGCCATGTGCCCAATTTGGAGACCCAGAAGTTGAAGGAGGCAGACCCATCAGTCAGTACGTGTAGGCGTGTGCACACATACTGCCCCACCATGTTGCACATCCCCGTGATGTTTACGATCCAATTGGATATCTTCTCTATCAACTTTCGATGTTCTTTTCTGCGCCTACCATGTTGATCATGGTTAGTGGCGAATCAGGGTTCCACACCGGAGAGGGAGCGTGAGAAAGGGATACCACATCCAAGGGAGATTAATTGTTCGAAATTAAATGTGATCAAGCCGAAAAGTGGGACAAATTATTGAAGTGGGATAAGTTGTTAAAGTTTAAGCATTGAATGAAAGGAGGGGCCGCACGTCAATTAAAGATTTTTTATTTATTTAATTCCCTGTCACCTATGCAGAGCAGGGGTTTGTATATGGCAAAATTGGTAAAATGTCACCTGACAATATAACAGACGATTTTTTGAAATTTATGTCCCTGTCACCTATGCAGAGCAGGGGTATATCACACCCATAAATTGGTGAATTTCACCCAAATATGTAACAGACAAAATAGTGAATTTTTTTTTACCTGTCTACTAGGTATAGCAGTGGTATACCACAGCCAAAAATTGGTGAATTTCACCCGAATATGTAACAGACAAATTAGTGAAATTTTTTTAACGGTCTAATAGGTATAGTAGGAGTATATCACAGCCAAAAATTGGTGAATTTCACCTGAAAATGTAACAGTCAAAATAGTGAAATTTGTTTACCTGTCTACTAGGTATAGCAGTGGTATATCACACCCAAAATTGATTAATTTCACCAGAAAATGTAACAGACAAATTAGTGAAATGTAGTGTTGAGCGAACAGTTCGAGCATAGTTCGGGTCCGTACCGAATTTTGGGGTGTTCGTGACACGGACCCGAACCCGAACTTTTTCGTAAAAGTTCGGGTTCGGGTTCGTCGTTCGGCATGTATTTTGGCGCATTTTGAAAGGCTGCAAAGCAGCCAATCAACATGCATCATACTACTTGCCCTAAGATGCCATCGCAGCCATGCCTACTATTGGCAAGGCTGTGATTGGCCAAGTGCAGCATGTGACTCAGCCTCTTTATAAGCTTGTGCGCACGTCGGGACGTGCTCACTCCCGATGTGAATAGAACAGGGATAGACGCAGCTGATGCTAGGGCGAGAATAGGCAGGGATAATTGAATAACTGGAAGCAAATTTCTCTCCTCCACCTGTGATTCATCTGAACAACTGCAGCTGAGCTGCTTTTTTGATAGGGATTGGCTATTTTTAGAGTGGCCAGAGTGATTTTTCCATCCACATGTACCTGGGCTGACCGCCGGCCGCCATTTTGCGACTTGTAGTGCTGCAGCAGAAGCTGCCACAGTGTGCATTCCAAAGCTCCAAACAAGTCAGACATCTACACCTGGGATTCAGACCAATAGCGATTTAGCAGCACAGTCCAAGGCTATTTTTTTTAAAGGTTGTGCAGACCATTTTGTGGCACATGTTACTGGGCTGATAGGCGGCGGCCATCTTGGGACTAGTGCTGCAGCACAATCTCTCCCAACGTCCATTAAACACTTGTAATAGTGGTCTGTGCCATAGAAATCCTACATCAGGGACTTGGGTGTGCTTGTGTCACCCCTACTAATACCAGTCCACCTGTAATCCATACAGTGAAAAGCCATAAAGTATTCCAGTGAGGGGATTTTTTTTTTATTTAAAAAAGGCCAAGTTAGTTTATCTGGCGTTCAATATACTAGATACAGTTAGGCCTGTGTTTCATACATCTGGAATTAGCAAACTAATGTGCTGGGGTTGGGAAAACATATATGTACCCATACTAGAATCTGTCAAAGAAAGTGGTACTCACATATAACAGTCATTCCATCTGTAATCCATACAGTCAAAAGACTGAAAGTATTCCAGTGAGGGGATTTTTTTTATTTAAAAAAGGCCAAGTTAGTTTATCTGGCGTTCAATATACTAGATACAGTTAGGCCTGCGTTTCATACATCTGGAATTAGCAAACTAATGTGCTGGGGTTGGGAAAACATATATGTACCCATACTAGAATCTGTCAAAAAAAGCGGTACTCACATATAACAGTCATTCCATCTGTAATCCATACAGTCAAAAGACTGAAAGTATTCCAGTGAGGGAATTTTTTTTATTTAAAAAAGGCCAAGTTAGTTTATCTGGCGTTCAATATACTAGATACAGTTAGGCCTGCGTTTCATACATCTGGAATTAGCAAACTAATGTGCTGGGGTTGGGAAAACATATATGTACCCATACTAGAATCTGTCAAAGAAAGCGGTACTCACATATAACAGTCATTCCATCTGTAATCCATACAGTCAAAAGACTGAAAGTATTCCAGTGAGGGAATTTTTTTTATTTAAAAAAGGCCAAGTTAGTTTATCTGGCGTTCAATATACTAGATACAGTTAGGCCTGCGTTTCATACATCTGGAATTAGCAAACTAATGTGCTGGGGTTGGGAAAACATATATGTACCCATACTAGAATCTGTCAAAGAAAGCGGTACTCACATATAACAGTCATTCCATCTGTAATCCATACAGTCAAAAGACTGAAAGTATTCCAGTGAGGGAATTTTTTTTTTATTTAAAAAAGGCCAAGTTAGTTTATCTGGCGTTCAATATACTAGATACAGTTAGGCCTGCGTTTCATACATCTGGAATTAGCAAACTAATGTGCTGGGGTTGGGAAAACATATATGTACCCATACTAGAATCTGTCAAAGAAAGCGGTACTCACATATAACAGTCATTCCATCTGTAATCCATACAGTCAAAAGACTGAAAGTATTCCAGTGAGGGGATTTTTTTTATTTAAAAAAGGCCAAGTTAGTTTATCTGGCGTTCAATATACTAGATACAGTTAGGCCTGCGTTTCATACATCTGGAATTAGCAAACTAATGTGCTGGGGTTGGGAAAACATATATGTACCCATACTAGAATCTGTCAAAGAAAGCGGTACTCACATATAACAGTCATTCCATCTGTAATCCATACAGTCAAAAGACTGAAAGTATTCCAGTGAGGGGATTTTTTTTATTTAAAAAAGGCCAAGTTAGTTTATCTGGCGTTCAATATACTAGATACAGTTAGGCCTGCGTTTCATACATCTGGAATTAGCAAACTAATGTGCTGGGGTTGGGAAAACATATATGTACCCATACTAGAATCTGTCAAAGAAAGCGGTACTCACATATAACAGTCATTCCATCTGTAATCCATACAGTCAAAAGACTGAAAGTATTCCAGTGAGGGGATTTTTTTTATTTAAAAAAGGCCAAGTTAGTTTATCTGGCGTTCAATATACTAGATACAGTTAGGCCTGCGTTTCATATATCTGGAATTAGCAAACTAATGTGCTGGGGTTGGGAAAACATATATGTACCCATACTAGAATCTGTCAAAGAAAGCGGTACTCACATATAACAGTCATTCCATCTGTAATCCATACAGTCAAAAGACTGAAAGTATTCCAGTGAGGGAATTTTTTTTTTATTTAAAAAAGGCCAAGTTAGTTTATCTGGCGTTCAATATACTAGATACAGTTAGGCCTGCGTTTCATACATCTGGAATTAGCAAACTAATGTGCTGGGGTTGGGAAAACATATATGTACCCATACTAGAATCTGTCAAAGAAAGCGGTACTCACATATAACAGTCATTCCATCTGTAATCCATACAGTCAAAAGACTGAAAGTATTCCAGTGAGGGAATTTTTTTTTTATTTAAAAAAGGCCAAGTTAGTTTATCTGGCGTTCAATATACTAGATACAGTTAGGCCTGCGTTTCATACATCTGGAATTAGCAAACTAATGTGCTGGGGTTGGGAAAACATATATGTACCCATACTAGAATCTGTCAAAGAAAGCGGTACTCACATATAACAGTCATTCCATCTGTAATCCATACAGTCAAAAGACTGAAAGTATTCCAGTGAGGGGATTTTGCTTATAAAAAATAATATATTTCATTGTGGTGCGAGTTGAATCGCAACAATGAAGAAAAATACTATTAAGGGACGAGGACGCGGTCGTGGTGGTGTCCATGGAGCCTCTGTTGCTGGTAGAGGACGTGGCCGTTCGGCCCCAGGCGCACACAGTAGGGAACGAACTCCCTCAACTAGCCGGCAGAATGTACCGCAATATCTCGTGGGGCCCAATGCCGCTCTTAGGATGGTAAGGCCTGAGCAGGTACAGGCATTAATCGATTGGGTGGCCGACAGTGCTTCCAGCACGTTCACCACATGGTCTTCCACCCAGTCTTCTGCGGAAAGCGCACAGGTGGCACCTGAAAACCAAGCCCATCAGTCTGTCACATCACCCCCAAGCATATCAGGGAAACGGTCTGAGCCACAAGTTATGCAGCAGTCTCTTCTTCTGTTTGAAGACTCTGCTTCCAGGGTTTCCCAGGGGCGTCCACCTAGCCCTTCCCCAGTGGAGGAAGACATACCATGCACTGACGCACAACCACTTATGTCTCCAGATGAAGAGGACATGGGAATACCACCACAGCAGAGTCACCGACTCTCTGATGATGACGAAACACAGGTGCCCACTGCCGCGTCTTTTTGCAGTGTGTAGACTGAACAGGAGGAGGTCAGGGAGGGAGACTGGGTGGAAGACGATGCAGAGGACGATGAGGTCTTAGACCCCACATGGACTGAAGGTCGTGGCGATGACTTTCACAGTTCAGAGGAAGAGGTAGTGGTGAGACTGAGACAACAGCGAAGCCAAAGAGGGAGCAGGGGGCCAAAGCAGACGAGCCGCCGCCCCCAGAGTTCGCCTGCTACTGGACATAGCCAACAGGGACCCAGCCCCACAAAGGCAGCTTCAAAGAGTTCCCTGGCATGGCACTTCTTTAAACAATGTCCTACCGACAAGACCCGAGTGACTTGCACGCTCTGCCATCAGAGCCTGAGGCGAGGCATTAACGTTCTGAACCTCAGCACAACCTGCATGACCAGGCATCTACATGCAAAGCATGAACTGCAGTGGGGTACACACCTTAAAAACCAGGCACTCGCTGAGGCTCCCCCTGCTCCCTCTACCGCTGCTGCCTCGGCTTCCGCCTCGAGAGGAATGTTGCCACCTGCCGAGCAGCAAACAGAGGATGTGCCACCGACACCACCACCACCGCCACCGTCAACTAGCGTCTCCACTATATCACACAGCAGCGTTCAGCTCTCAATATCTCAAACCTTAGAGAGGAAGCGCAAATTCCCCCCGAGTCACCCTCGAGCCCTTGGCCTGAACGCCAGCATTTCTAAACTGCTGGCCTTTGAAATGCTGTCATTCCGGCTGGTGGACACAGACAGCTTCAAACAGCTGATGGCCATGGCTGTCCCGCAGTATGTGGTTCCCAGCCGCCACTACTTCTCCAAGACAGCCGTGCCTTCCCTGCACATGCAAGTGTCCGATAAAATCAAGTGTGCACTGCGCAACGCCATTTGTGGCAAGGTCCACCTAACCACAGATACGTGGACCAGTAAGCACGGCCAGGGACGCTATATCTCACTAACTGCACACTGGATGAATGTAGTGGCGGCTGGGCCCCCGGCGGACAGTTCCTTGGCGCACGTCCTTCCGCCCCCTAGGATCGCAGGGCATCATTCTCTGCCTCCTGTAGCCTCCTCCTCCTACTCGGCTTCCTCCTCCACTGCTTCCACCAGCTCATCCGGTCAGCCACACACCTTCACCACCAACTTCAGCACAGCCCGGGGTAAACGTCAGCAGGCCATTCTGAAACTCATATGTTTGGGGGACAGGCCCCACAGCGCAAAGGAGTTGTGGCGGGGTATTGAACAACAGACCGACGAGTGGTTTCTGCCGGTGGGCCTCAAGCCAGGCCTGGTGGTATGCGATAATGGGCGAAATCTCGTGGCAGCTCTGGGACTAGCCGGTTTGACGCACATCCCTTGCCTGGCGCATGTGCTGAACTTGGTGGTGCAGAGGTTCATTCACCACTACCCCAACATGTCAGAGCTGCTGCATAAAGTGCGGGCCGTCTGTGCGCGCTTCCGCCGTTCACATCCTGCCGCTGCTCGCCTGTCTGCGCTACAGCGGAACTTCGGCCTTCCCGCTCACCGCCTCATATGCGACGTGCCCACCCGGTGGAACTCCACCTTGCACATGCTGGAGAGACTGTGCGAGCAGCAGCAGGCCATAGTGGAGTTTCAGCTGCAGCACGCTCGCGTCAGTCGTACTGCCGAACAGCACCACTTCACCACCAATGATTGGGCCTCCATGCGAGACCTGTGTGCCCTGCTGCGCTGTTTCGAGTACTCCACCAACATGGCCAGTGGCGATGACACTGTTATCAGCGTTACAATACCACTTCTATGTCTCCTTTAGAAAACACTTAGGGCAATGATGTTAGAGGAGGTGGCCCAGGTGGAGGAGGAGGAGGAGGATGAGGGCTCGTTTCTAACACTTTCGGGCCAGTCTGTTCGAAGTGGCTCAGAGGGAGGTTTGTTTAAGCAGCAGAGGACAGGTTCACAAGTCGCCAGCCAAGGCACTGTACTGGAGGACGAGGAGGATGAGGAGGAGGAGGTGGAGGGGGACGAGGATGACGCAAGTTCACAGCGGGGTGGCAGCCCAGGCCCATCACTGGTGCGTGGCTGGGGGGATACGGTGGACGATGACGATACGCCTCCCACAGAGGACAGCTTGTCCTTACCCATGGGTAGCCTGGCCCACATGAGCGAATATATGCTCCAATGCCTGCGCAACGACAGCAGAGTTGCCCACGTTTTAACGTGTGCAGACTACTGGGTGGCCACCCTGCTGGATCCCCGGTATAAAGACAATGTGCCCACTTTAATTCCTGAACTGGAGCGCGACCGTAAGATGCGCGAGTACAAGCGCACGCTGATAGAGGCGCTCTTGAGAGCATTCCCACATGTCACAGGGGAACAGGTGGAAGGTGAAGGCAGAGGAGTGGCAAGAGGTCGCCAACGCAGCTGTGTCACGGCCAGCTCATCTGAGGGCAGGGTTAGCATGGCAGAAATGTGGAAAAGTTTTGTCTCCACGCCACAGCTATCTGCACCGACACCTGATACGGAACGTGTTAGCAGGAGGCAGCATTTCACTAACATGGTTGAACAGTATGTCTGCACACCCCTCCACATCCTGACGGATGGTTCGGCCCCATTCAACTACTGGGTTTCGAAATTGTCCACGTGGCCAGAGTTAGCATGTTATGCCTTGGAGGTGCTTTCCTGCCCGGCGGCCAGCGTTTTATCTGAACGCGTATTCAGCACGGCAGGGGGCGTCATTACTGACAAGCGCAGCCGCCTGTCCACAGCCAACGTGGACAAGCTGACCTTCATAAAGATGAACCAGGCATGGATCCCACAGGACCTGTCCCTCCCTTGTGCAGAGTAGTCCTTATTAACTGCCTAAAACATGTCTTGTTGTGCTACGGGCCACTTCTTTATTTGATACAAATTTTATGAAACCCACAGTTGAATGAAACTCTTCTCTGTCTGGGCGCCGGGGCCTAACCAGATGAAAGTGGCCGGTTAAACTAACGGGTGACATGAAGCCATAACCTCTGCCATGCTACCTCTGTCTTCTGTCTGGGTGCTGAGGCCTAAGTCAAATAAAGCGGTCTTCTGCTGTGCTGGGGGATATGAAGCTAATCTCTGACCTCTCTCCTCTGTCTGGGTCCAAAGGCCTAAATCACTGAAAGAGGCCTTCTCCTGTGGTGTGTGATATGATGCCAGAATATGTGCTGTGGGGCCTCTCTCCTCTTCCTGGGTGCAGGGGTCAAATAAACTAAATTGTGGCCTACTCCTGTGGTGGTTGATATGATGCCTGATTCTCTGATGTGGAACCTCTCTCCTCTGTTTGGGTGAAGGGGTCAAAGTAACTAAATGGTGGCTTCTCCTGTGGTGGCTGATATGATGCCAGAATATGTGCTGTGGTGCCTCTCTCCTCTTCCTGGGTGCAGGGGTCAAAGTAACTAAATGGTGGCTTCTCCTGTGGTGGCTGATATGATGCCAGAATATGTGCTGTGGGGCCTCTCTCCTCTTCCTGGGTGCAGGGGTCAAAGTAACTCAATGGTGGCTTCTCCTGTGGTGGCTGATATGATGCCAGAATATGTGCTGTGGTGCCTCTCTCCTCTGTCTGGGTCCAAAGGCCTAAATCACTGAAAGAGGCCTTCTCCTGTGGTGTGTGATATGATGCCTGAATATGTGCTGTGGTGCCTCTCTCCTCTTCCTGGGTGCGGGGGTCAAAGTAACTCAATGGTGGCTTCTCCTGTGGTGGCTGATATGATGCCAGAATATGTGCTGTGGTGCCTCTCTCCTCTTCCTGGGTGCGGGGGTCAAAGTAACTCAATGGTGGCTTCTCCTGTGGTGGCTGATATGATGCCAGAATATGTGCTGTGGGGCCTCTCTCCTCTTCCTGGGTGCAGGGGTCAAAGTAACTCAATGGTGGCTTCTCCTGTGGTGGTTAGTATGATGCCAGAATATGTGCTGTGGGGCCTCTCTCCTCTTCCTGGGTGCAGGGGTCAAAGTAACTCAATGGTGGCTTCTCCTGTGGTGGCTGATATGATGCCAGAATATGTGCTGTGGTGCCTCTCTCCTCTTCCTGGGTGCGGGGGTCAAAGTAACTCAATGGTGGCTTCTCCTGTGGTGGTTAGTATGATGCCAGAATATGTGCTGTGGGGCCTCTCTCCTCTTCCTGGGTGCAGGGGTCAAAGTAACTCAATGGTGGCTTCTCCTGTGGTGGTTAGTATGATGTCAGAATATGTGCTGTGGGGCCTCTCTCCTCTTCCTGGGTGCAGGGGTCAAAGTAACTCAATGGTGGCTTCTCCTGTGGTGGCTGATATGATGCCAGAATATGTGCTGTGGTGCCTCTCTCCTCTTCCTGGGTGCGGGGGTCAAAGTAACTCAATGGTGGCTTCTCCTGTGGTGGCTGATATGATGCCAGAATATGTGCTGTGGGGCCTCTCTCCTCTTCCTGGGTGCAGGGGTCAAAGTAACTCAATGGTGGCTTCTCCTGTGGTGGTTAGTATGATGCCAGAATATGTGCTGTGGGGCCTCTCTCCTCTTCCTGGGTGCAGGGGTCAAAGTAACTCAATGGTGGCTTCTCCTGTGGTGGCTGATATGATGCCAGAATATGTGCTGTGGTGCCTCTCTCCTCTTCCTGGGTGCGGGGGTCAAAGTAACTCAATGGTGGCTTCTCCTGTGGTGGCTGATATGATGCCAGAATATGTGCAGTGGGGCCTCTCTCCTCTTCCTGGGTGCAGGGGTCAAAGTAACTCAATGGTGGCTTCTCCTGTGCTGATTGATATAAAGCTGATGGTTGTGCCATCTGACATGGTTGCCAGGGTCTGATTCAATGGGGGCCTACTCCTGTGGTGGGTGATCTAAATGCCTGATTCTCTGCTGTGAAACCTCTCTCCTCCGTCTGGGTGTAGGGGTCAAAGTCTTTCAAAGTCGCCTTCTCCTGTGCTGATTGATATGAAGCTGATGGTTGTGCCATCTGACATGGTTGCCGGGGTCCCATTAAATTGGGGCCTACTCCTGTGGTGGGTGATCTAAATGCCTGATTCTCTGCTTTGAAACCTCTCTCCTCCGTCCGGGTGTAGGGGTCAAAGTCTGTCAAAGTCGCCTTCTCCTGTGCTGATTATAAAGCTTATGCTTGTGCCATCTGACATGGTTGCCGGGGTCTGATTCAATGGTGGCCTACTCCGGTGGTGGGTGATCTAAATGCCTGATTCTCTGCTGTGTAACCTCTCTCCTCCGTCTGGGTGTAGGGGTCAAAGTAACTAAATGGTGGCCTACTCCTGTGGTGGGTGATATGATGCCTGGTTCTCTGCTGTGGGACCTCTCTCCTTTGTCTGGGTGCTGTGGTCAAAATAATAGTAAGTGACCTTCTCCATTGGTGGGTGACTTGAAGCCTGATTCTGTGCTATGGGACCTCACTCCAATTAATATTGTTTAATTTTTATTTATTTTATGTTAACTCATCATTTCCCTATCTACATTTGTTTGCAGGGGATTTAACTACATTTTGCTGCCTTTTGCAGCCCTCTAGCCCTTTCCGGGTGTGTTTTACAGCCTTTTTAGTGCCCAAAAGTTCGGGTCCCCATTGACTTCTATGGGGTTCGGGTTCGGGATGAAGTTCGGGTCGAGTTCGGATCCCGAACCCGAACATTTTTCGAAAGTTCGGCCGAACTCGTCGAACCCGAACATCCAGGTGTTCGCTCAACTCTAGTGAAATGCTTTTACCTGTCTACTAGGTATTGCAGTGGTATATCACACCCAAAAATTGGTGAATTTCACCAGAAAATGTAACAGACAAATTTGTGAAATTACATAAAATAAAATGCGTACAAATTAAAAAAAAATAAACTTGATTTATGAGATGGAGGTCCATATGGAGTAGGAGTTTGAAGAGGAGGTGGACGTAGAGGTGTAGGTGGAAGCGGCGGTGGAGGAGGACGAGGTAGCCAACACTGGTTTTTGGTTTGAATTTCTTTAGTTTTTTGTTTTGTTTTTTAAATTAGGGTACACTCCAAAAGAGTGTGAAATATCCAAAATACAAGAATGAGTAATTGCGCTGTAGTATAACAATGGCTGGTTAAGGCCGGTATACATGTCTATTCTGCACAAGGTACGGACAAGTCCTAAAGGGATCCATGCTTGTCCGTACCTTGTGAGAATGCCACCAGCAGCGCGTCTACCAGCGTGCGCTTGTACTCACGCATCTTACGATCACGCTCCAGTGATGGAATTAAGGACGGTACGTTGTCCTTGTAACGGGGATCCAGTAGCATGGCCATCCAGTAATTAGTACAAGTTAGAATGTGGGAAACTTGGCGGTCATTGCGGAGACACTGCAGCATGTAATCGCTCATGTGTGCAAGGCTGCCCAGATGCAATGACAAGCTGTCCTCTGTGGAAGGTATATCGTCTGTTTCCTCTGTATCCACCCAGCCACGCACCAGTGATGGCCATGAGCTGGTTTGGGTGCCAGCCTGCTGTGAACACGGTTCCTCCTCCTCCATCTCCTCCTCCTCATCCTCCACCTTCTCATCCTCCAGAACTGTGCCCTGGCTGGACAATTGTGTACCTGGCGTTTGTGGGTGCAGGAACCCACCCTCGGAGCCACTTGTGAATGATCCACCATCATCGCCAGAAGCGTTTTTTCAAGGAGGCGTAGAAGTGGGATAGTAACGCTGAGAACGACGTTATCGGCACTGTCCATGTTGGTGGAGTACTCGAAACAGCGCAAAAAGGAACACAGGTCTCGCATAGAGGCCCAGTCATTGGTGGTGAAGTGGTGCTGTTCCGCAGAGCGACTCACCCGTGCGTGCTGCAGCTGAAACTCCACTATCGCGTGCTGCTGCTCGCACAGTCTGGCCAGCATGTGCAAGGTGGAGTTCCACCTTGTGGGCACGTCGCATATCAGGCGGTGAGCTGGAAGGCCGAAGTTACGCTGCAGCGCTGACAGGCGAGCAGCAGCAGGGTGAGAACGCCGAAAGTGCCCACAGACGGCCCGCACTTTATGCAGCAGCTATGACATATCGGGGTAATTTTTAAGGAACCTCTGCACCACCAAATTCAGCACATGCACCAGGCAAGGGATGTGCGTCAAACCGACTATTCCCAGAGCTACTACGAGATTTCGCCCATTATCGCACACCACCAAGCCGGGCTTGAGGCTCACTGGCACCAACCACTCATCGGTCTGTTGTTCAAGGCCTGTCCACAGCTCCTGCAGGGTTTTCCCCCCAAACAGATACGTTTTAAAACTGCCTGCTGTCGTTTACCCCTAGCTGTGCTGAAGTTGGTGGTGAAGGTGTTACGCTGTCCGGATGAGGAGCCGGTAGAGAATGAGGAAGCGGAGTAGGAGGAGGAAGCAACAGGAGGCAAACTGAAGTGCCCTGCAATCCTCGGTGGTGGAAGGACATGCAGGTTTTGTTGCCTCTTCTTAGGAAAAAAGAAGGTGCCCGACTAGTTTTACAGTACAATGTGTTAACTAAAACAGATTATCTAAACTAAAGCAGGGTATCTTGCTACAAACCATAAAGTGAAACTGGTATATTAATGCAGTAATTGCGGTTTCAAACGGGAGGTCCCTGCCCGCTGCTGTCTTGCTGCTCCGGGCTGGCACAGATGTCAGTCTGCTCTCCTTATGTGAATTGGGACTAGTGCTGTGAACTTTCTTTCACCACTGGGAGAGTTAATGATTTCCTACTGCCCCTGTCCAGGTGATGATCGGTCTCCCTACTTAGCTGGGCTGTGTTCCACCCAGGGCCATCTTTAATTTTGATTGGACCCTGGGCAAAAATTAACTTGGACCCCCTGGATCCTGCGTTCCCACACATTAGCATGCAACCACACCCTCCACCACAACACAAACAAAAAAGAAATGCTGTATAGCACCCTATAGTATACAGCACCCCACAGTATGCAAGCAGTATAGCACCCTATAGCAGTGATGGCTAACCTTGGCACTCCAGCTGTGGTGAAACTACGACTCCCAGCATGCTCTATTTATTTCTATAGAGTTCTGAGAGCAACCAAGCAAGGGGGGCATCTTGGGAGTTGTAGTTTTACCACAGCTGGAGTGCCAAGGTTAGCCATCACTGCCCTATAGTATACAGCATCCCAGAGTATGCAGTATAGCACCCTATAGTATACAGCACCCCACAGTATGCAGTATAGCACCCAATAGTATACAGCAACCCACAGTATGCAATATAGCACCCTATAGTGTACAGCACCCCACACTATACAGTATACAGCACCCACAGTATACAGCACCCCATACTATACAGTATACAGCACCCCACAGTATATAGTAGAGCAGTATAGCACACTGCAGTATACAGCACCCCACAGTATACAGGACCCTATACTATACAGTATACAGCACCTCACAGTATACAGTAGAGCAGTACAGCACCCCACAATATACAGCACCTCACAGTATACAGCACCCCAAACTATACAGTATACAGCACCTCACAGTATACAGTAGAGCAGTATAGCACTTCACACTATACAGCACTCCACAGTATACAGCAACCCACAGTATGCAGCCCCCAACAGTATACAACACCCCACAGTATGCAGCACCCCACAGTATACAGTAGAGCAGTATATCACTCCACAATATACAGCTCTCCACAGTATACAGCACCTCATGGTATACAGCACCTCACAGTATACAGTATACAGCACCATACAGAATACAGCACCTCACAGTATAAAGCACCCCACAGTATACAGCCCCCACAATATACAGCCCCCGACAGTATACAGCACCCCACAGTAAAAAGCACCCCAGGTATACAGTAAAGCAGTATAGCACCCCACACTATATAGCACCCCACAGTATACAGCACCCCACAGTATACAGCACCCCACAGTATACAGCCCCCCATGGTATACAGCAACCCACAGTATACAGCACCCCAGGTATACAGTAAAGCAGTATAGCATCCCACACTATACAGCACCCCACACTATACAGCACCCCACAGTATACAGCACCCCACAGTATACAGCCCCCCACAATATACAGCCCCCCACAGTATACAGCACCCCACATTATACACAGGACTGGCCTTAAGGGTGTGCGAGCTGTGCGGCCACACTGGGCACCATGGCAACAGGGGCGCCCTGCAGCCAACACAGCCACCCCATCATGTGCCATCCAGGGGCACGGTAGGGGGCGGCGGCGGGGGGGCACAGGGAGATGAGCGCCTTATTGTGGATGCGCTCATCTCCATAGTCATCTGTATCGCTGTCCTCAGGACAGCGATACAGATGGCTGTGCTGAGGCAGGGGAGGGAGAGGCGTGTCCCTTTCCCTTCCTCTGATAGCCGTACAGCGCGGGACACAAGCTGGAAGAGGCTGGAAGAGGCCTGCATCGCATCGCTGACACTGAGGTAAGCATAAGTGTTTTTTTTTGGGTTTTTTTTATATATGCAATACTTTTACTGGCACATTGGGGGGCTGTTATTACTGGCACATGATGGGGATGCTATTATTACTGGCACATGATGGGGGGCTGTTATTACTGGCACATGATGGGGGGGCTGTTATTACTGGCACATGATGGGGGGGCTTTTATTACTGGCACATAATGGGGATGCTGTTATTACTGGCACATGATGGGGGGGCTGCTATTACTGGGACATGATGGGGATGTTGTTATTACTGGCACATGATGGGGGGCTGCTATTACTGGCACATGATGGGGGGGCTGTTTTTACTGGCACATTGGGAGGGGCTGTTATTACTGGCACATTGGGGGGGCTGTTATTACTGGCACATGATTGGGGGGGTTGCTCTTGTTACTGGCACATTATTGGGGGCACTATAAGGGCATCTACTGAGGCCACAAAGAAGGGATATTTTATATGGGGGCTCTGTACAGTAGAATTTTATACTGGGACACATTATGGTGGGCACTATGGGGAAGGGGGAGAGGAGTACTATGGGGTCATCTACGGGCAGCACTAAGAAGGGGTATTTTATACTTGCAAATTATGGGGGACACTGAGGGCATCTACTGGGGCATTTTATACTGGTACATTATGGGGGGCACTAGAAGGAAGGGGGAGAGGAGCACTATGGGGGCACTGTATAGGGGTATTTTATACTGTCACATTATGGGGGCACTATGGGGACATTAGCTCAACTGGAGGCATTACAAGAGGGTCTTTTTTGCACTGTCACATTATAAGGAGAATTATTTCTACTGGGGGGCATTATGGTGGGCTTTATTACTCCCCCATAGTATGACCCCCTAGTAGCAGCACCAGCCTCTCCCTGCTCTGCTATCCCTCTGCCCCTCCAAATCCTTATTATGAAATCTTTCCCATTAGGATAAAACACAACATCAGCTCCACCGAGCCCCCCAGCCAAGTGTTGAAGTGGTGTCCGAGATCCACAAGGGCCAAGCCAAGTAATTGTAAGTTTTCATGTGAAATATGTTTGTTATACACATATAGCATATACTGTGCCACACAATATACAGTATACCTCTACACTGTGTAGTCTGTTCTATAAGCACCATTGTTTTGTGGCGGCGGATAGAAAATAATCTGGAAGTGCTCCTCCCGAGACCAGGCTCTGGATCAACCACTGGACACAGCTCGCAGTCGGTCTCTTACAGCAGGCCGGCCCGATATTGTATGAAAAACTATTTGTTACAAAGATTGTTTTCCTCTTTGTGTATGTTTAGGTGAACCGGGGGGGTGGGGCCACAAGATTAGCTCGCACAGGGCGCTTGAACACCTAAGGCCAGCCCTGAGTATACAGCACCTCACAGTATACAGTAACCAGTGAAGGTGATCTCTTGCCTGACTACCCATGTACCGTAAAGTGCCTGTGTACTAATTCTGCTTCTTGCTATGTGTCCCGACCTTGGAACTGTGACCTGGACTTTGCATGTACTCTGCCTGTCCCAACCTTGGAATTGAGATTTGGAATATGTATGTACTCAGTCTGCCCTGACTTTGGACTGTGTTCAGGCTATACTTTTTGCCTGAGTCCTTGGGGCTTTGTACTGGTGTCTCTGACCCCTGTGGGGCAGCAGCCAACTACACCAGGACTACTCCAGGAGGTAGCAGTCTGGCTGGTTATCTGCAACGAAGTCCAGATCCCTGTATAAGTGTTTAAGGGTGAATACCAGGACAAGGCCCTTAGTTTTAGCCCAAAGTCAAATTAGCCCAAATGCAGTTATTGCGGTATTATACATTTACTGTGTGCATCGATAATTATCCGGCTGCTTTTTTACACATTTGCTGGGTTACGAACAGATCTCTGCCAGTCCCTATTATAGTTAATCGGGCTGTACAGCATTCCTGTAGCTTCCAGCAATCTCGGATAATGCAGTTGTAGTTGAATAAAAGTCTGCTTGTATCAGGTATGTCAACAAGTTTCAGTTGAATTAGTTGAGTTTTTTATTGGTTAAATTACGCGTTTCGGAGCAGCACGTGCTCCCTCATCAGATTACATCATCAGATGTAATCTGATAAAGGAGCATATTCTGCTGCGAAACACATAATCCAATGATGTAATCTGATGAAGGAGCATGTCATACTTCGAAACGCGTAATTTAGCCAATAAAGAAGTCAGCTGATTCGACTGAAACCTCTTGTTAACATACCTGATACAAGCAGCTTTAGAATTTTCTTCAACTACTACTGCATTCACACAGTTGGGCCCACTTCTGGATTCGATGGTCACATAGCAACCCCCCGGGAAACCTATTCCTGCCATTCCAAGTGTTGTGCCTTACTGCACAACCACACAAGATAATTGATTTTGCCTTGCCATCCTTTTATTTCTGTACGGTCCTTTACATGAGTGTTTCTCCCTGCTTCTCCAGCACTGCTGGATACAGAAACATCTGTCAGGTAATAACCTGGATCTGAGACAAGCTAGTGTGAAACTAGCCTAAACTGAACTTCTCAATTGCCAGCATCTGTATGTACTATGAGTCTATCCCTCGCTATGCTCTCCCTGATAAAACCCTGATCTACTTATGCGGACTAGTGTAAGCAGACGGGCAACTGATTAGCATGCAGGAAAGTAATGGAGATGTTTTCAATGCATTTATGTTACCATTTTCAGCAGAATTTAGGAAATAATGTAAGAGTGACCAACCCCTTTGAAGCGCTATGTGCCAACCCAGCCATTAGGAGCATGTACTAGGCCAGTGGTGGGCAAACTTTTTTGTCAACTGAGCCAAATATCACCAAAACCACGATTTAAATATTTTTGGAGAGCCACATTTTTAAAACCTGAAATATATAGGAAGGAAGCGCATGCTGAAGTGAATGGGTCCATGATGCGGGCTGCACACGGCCGTGTGCAGCCCGCATCATGGACCCATTCACTTCAATGGGTCCAGGATCCGGGATATGAGTGCTACAGAGTGCTTCGTGGTGCTTCTGGCTGTGCCTCCACACCGCAAAAAAGTAGTGCATGCGCTGCAATTGTAATAGACATGTCTGATTTACCTCTACATATCCACAAGTATTTTAGCCTCTGTACCTTTCATACTGCAGCGATGGACGCAGTCATACACGCACTCTCCACATACATGGACGCAGTCATACACGCACTCTCCACATACATGGACGCAGTCATACACGCACTCTCCACATACATGGACGCAGTCATACACCCACTCTCCACATACATGGATGCAGTCATACACGCACTCTCCACATACATGGACGCAGTCATACACGCACTCTCCACATACATGGACGCAGTCATACACGCACTCTCCACATACATGGACGCAGTCATACACCCACTCTCCACATACATGGACGCAGTCATACACGCACTCTCCACATACATGGACGCAGTCATACACCCACTCTCCACATACATAGACGCAGTCATACACGCACTCTCCACATACATGGACGCAGTCATACACGCACTCTCCACATACATGGACGCAGTCATACACTCACTCTCCACATACATGGACGCAGTCATACACGCACTCTCCACATACATGGACGCAGTCATACACGCACTCTCCACATACATGGACGCAGTCATACACGCACTCTCCACATACATGGACGCAGTCATACACCCACTCTCCACATACATGGACGCAGTCATACACGCACTCTCCACATACATGGACGCAGTCATACACGCACTCTCCACATACATGGACGCAGTCAAACACGCACTCTCCACATACATGGACGCAGTCATACACGCACTCTCCACATACATGGACGCAGTCATGCACCCACTCTCCACATACATGGACGCAGTCATACACGCACTCTCCACATACATGGACGCAGTCATACACCCACTCTCCACATACATGGACGCAGTCATACATGCACTCTCCACATACATGGACGCAGTGATAGACACACTCTCCACATACATGGACGCAGTCTCCACATACATAGATGCATTCATACACACACTCTCCACATACATGGACACAATCATACACGCACTCAACATATACATAGATGCATTCATACATGTGCTCACCATATACATAGATGCACTCATACACGCACTCTCCACATACATGGACGCACTCATACATGCACTCACCATATACATAGATGCATTCATACACACACTCTCCTTAAGGGGTATAGCTTTCAAAATGGGATCATTTATGGGGGTTTCTGTAATTATGGCAGCTTAATGCCATTTCCAAGTGTGCAGTGAGGCCTGAAATATTTTAAATTTGGACGCACTCACACACACACTCTCCACACATACATAAATGCACTCATACACACACTCTCCACATACATGGACGCACTCATACACATACTCTTCACATACAGGGGTGCACTCATACACACAGTCACCACATACATGGACGCACACATATACAATACACATATATAGACACCCAGCTTTCCTGCTGTGCCTCTCCCCCATACTCTAATGCCTCTGCACTTGTGCCATGCAGGATAGCAGGGAAGCTGGATGACATTTCATGATATAATTCACCCAGCTTTCCTACTGTACTGCAGGTCACATGTGCACAGTCTGGGAAAGCTGAATATAACCCCAGTAATTCCCCAGCTACTCACATCACTGGTGCAGTTGTGGCAATCCAACTGATGTTCAGCTTGCTGGGCATGGAAGATTGTAAGGTTTAATCAGGCTGCAGGAATCGCGGGTAGAAAAGGGGTGGGGCTATTATAGCTCCGCCCACATCGGTCCGTCCTGTTGCTGGTCACTGTCCATCATAAGAACTAATGAGAGGGAGAGGCGAAGCAATGTCACTGATGTCAGGTCAGTGACAGAGGTGCAAGGGCAGGACTCTGGACCCGGTGCAGGAGCAACACGCCCTCTCTTGCTTTGTGGAACGCAAATGCGTCCCACAGGCAAGATTCCTCTGTAGTGCAGGATGGGTTGGTTTTGCCGTGCACCACCAAAGAGCTGCATTCAAGGGTCTAAAGAGCCGCTTGTGGCTCGCGAGCCGCACTTTGCCGACCACTGTACTAGTTTATCAGAATTCCTGTATTTTATTTTTTTTAGGTATTTCTAAGCCATGAAAAAAAGTTTGCTCTCAAACACATAACATATGTTATCCTTCACAAACCCAATTCTTTAATCCCGTCAGAACAGAAAAAAATTCTACTGTATGCATCAGCGCAATCTGATTACAATGCAGAAAAGCTTGGAAACGCATATGCCTGACTTCTCAATTGTGTTGTTTTCAGCTGGTAATGTTGTGGTGCCTTCAATGCATCACATAATGTTTTGTCTTCTAATCAACTTAGGTCAAGGATTTCCAAGAAAATATTCTTATTTGAGTTAACACTAAGTAAAGCAATGACAGACAAATCAGGGCCAATGATATATAGAAGCCAAAGCTCTTGAGAAATTTACATCTCGGGGGCCGGAATTTCATTTCTTTTGGATCTCCATAATATTAGGGTCCTTTTAGACCATTCTGATAATATTCAGATGAAATTACTCAGCTGATTGAATTTCAAGAGAACACTTATTGTGTTTCCACGATTACAGTTAATTTGGCCGTACAATTTCTAAAGGCATTGCTGCTCTTCTTTTCGAGGACATCTTGAAGCTAAAAATATCTTGGTAAAATTTTAATCAAAACCTATAACAATTCATAGTGGATTGGATAGCCATTATATTAATGTCACTTATTATATATGTGATTTCATGATTATTCTAAGCACTTGTCTGAACAAAAAAGCTTGAATCTCTAAAGAAGATCTGGGGCCTCTCCAGACATGTTTGTTTCAGTACATACTTGTATTCTCCATAAATAATAATTCTGGAACATCTATTCTTGCATTGAACTCCCCATTGTGCTGTTTCATATTTTTTCATTGTGTTATTCCACTTGAAATGTAAGAATACTTTGACAAGTGGGTGTCGCCCTTCTCCTTGCAAATGGGTGTGTCTCTACACACTCTGGAACTCTTCAATCAGTCTTGACACTGTATTGACACCTCCTACTAACAAGGGGAATGATAACATTTTGTTCCTAATTTGTTCATACATTTCCAGAAAGAATAACCAGGTAGAAAGAAGGTGCTACATGCTGCTAGGTTGCTTTTTAGCTGTTTCATTAGAGCAGGGTTTTGATCTGTGACTACAGCCCAGCCTCTTTTTATTGCCCACAGGGAGTGTGGGGTAGTCTGAGATGTACCTCCGATCTCATCATTTGTTCAGGCTGCTGCTCTCTGCCTACCAACTAAGGTCTAAGACAAGTTCATCAAAAAGACAATATATATATAATAGCAAAGACCGAAAGATTGTAAAGTACAAACTACTGAAGTATCAGTATAAGATTATTAGGTATACTGAGATACCTGGAAGATCACTTTAAAATGATGGTCCCTAATAGGAAGTGGTCGGATGTATAATGAATGTGAACTTGGTTTTTAACATTTCCAGAAAGTGCATCTTACTGGAAGAGCTCCTGCCGTCAACCATATTAGCTCAATGGGGCTTACTTATCTGTTACTAACTCTACCAGACATACCTTGGCAGAGGTGGCCAAGATAGCTTATATATCCCAGAGAAGCCTCCACACTGAAATTTGATAAATATGTACACTTACTCTTACTACCAGGAACAGTGCCTTGTAGAACTAGCACTGCTGAATATTATCTGGAGAAAAAAAAAAGCACTTTTAAAGAGGTTGTCTCACTTCAGCAAATGGCATTTATCACGAAGAGAAAGTTAATACAAGGCACTTACTAAGTTTTTGAGCACAGGCACAGCTGCTGGATTTTAGGGTGGTCATAACCCTTGGAAATGAGCAGTGTATAATGTGATGGAAAAATAAAACAAGAAAGCAAGGGAGACAATATGGACAATAGGGTGTTTCATTTTGTAGTAGAAAAAAAAAAAAAATATTTGCAGACTTTGCTTACATCCCGAGTCTCAGTGATGTAAATGATATATATGCCAAATTTCAAGAAGATTTAGAGGTTGCACACTTTGATCAGTTTTGTAAAAGTAGGCAAAAAATAAGATTTTTCAATGTTAATTACTTTTATTGGGAAAACTAGAAATCACAAACTTAAAATAATATTAAAACTAGATTAATAGTTAGTATGATAGGCAAAACATGTGTTATATTAATAAACTTTGAACAATGCAATCCCTTCTTTTGTTAGCTTGGTGATGACTTTTCTGTGATGCTCGACTTCCCTCAACAAGAATTGTTTTTGATGTTCGCCCCTGACCGATTTGTTAAACTTTTTTTATCAGATCCTCTTTCTGCGGTATCATTGACCACCTTTAGAACACTCACATGGCTTCTTAGAGAATCACTGCAGTATTATGTCACGTCATGGATCCCAAACAATTCAAAGAACGTCTTTTTTTATTAGTAACGAAATGGCTCAGGTCTTTTCATTCAAAAACTAGATTTTTACCCTCTAAACGTTTCATTTACTTTTTCTTTGCAGGTTTTGTTTCTAAATTTTTTGTCATATTTTTCTTAACAGCCTGAGTAATACGTTTGTCCAAAAAAGCCAATCCTATGTTTGTTTCTGACACATACCAAAGGTGTCTCTTAGCAACTGTGAGAGCACTTTTTTTGCGTCTGCATCTGGGTAAGTGCTCAGAAGCTGTAGCATATCCAAATCATTCTTTGGAGCCCATCGACTTACAATTGCCTCGTACGAACATATATGAGGCTGACAAAATGTGCAACCCGTTTCATTCTTTTCAATTCTCATTGAAGAATTTTTAACTGTTTAGTGAAGAGGACAATTTTAAGTGCATATATTGCCTTTGCCATCCACCTTGCTTGATGCAGAGCACCTGGGATCCTGAAACTGAAGCCGTTTTTAGACCAACGATGTGCGCTACCCCTAAATCCATCTTTGCCATTTTACTCCAGAGAAAGACTTGACAAAAAAGAAACCTGCTGAAGTTATTGCTAAACATCTTGTGGATTTTTTAAAGAAAAACAGCATTGATAAAAGTTTGCAGGCTATTGGTGGTGATTCAAAAAATGTTAACACTGGTTGTGAAGGAGGAGTCATGCATTAGGTTGAGGTAAAGCTGAATCGTAAACTCATCTGGTTGGTTTGTGCTCTTCATACTAATGAGCTACCTTTGCGGCACTTGATCAAACAGTTGGATGGGAAAACTTTGTCTAACAACAAGTGGAGTGGTAAAATTGGCAACTTGCTTGATAGTGCAACTGAACTTGAAATCAATCCCTCATTTGTCAGAATATCCTTTCTAGAGCCTTTGGTTCCATTGAGTGACACTGTTGTCAAAAATCTCTCTACAGATCAGGCTTATGGTCACAGGATAACTCAGGCCGTAAGGACAGGTGTACTTCCAACTGATCTGGCATTATTAGAAATTGGTCCTGTAAGCCACTCTTGGCGGTTAACAACTGCAAATAGGATTTGTCGCATATGGGTTTCAAAACATGGCCTTAAAGGCAACAACTTGAAGACGTTGCAACTGTTTGTGGAATACATTGTTGGCGTATACTATCCCTGCTGGTTTACAATAAAATCTAAATTCTCTTGGGTGGAAGGACCCCGCCACATTCTTTATCAATTGAAGCTCCTAAAATCCCAGAAGAAGGCAGTAGCAGATATTGTTTTGCAAACAATCCAACGTTCATCGTGGTTCGCATTTAGTGAAATGGTGTTTCAGACACTTTTATGCTCGGAAGACCAAGAAGAAAGGAAACCAGGGGTCCAGAAGATAATTGAATTAAGGAATGAAGATGATGATACACCAGGAGACCTATCTGTTCGGCCTAGGAAAACATCTGCATTCAATCCAAATGCAACTTAACTTTTGGAAGTGATAGACTGGTCAGAAAAAGTATATGAACCTCCACTTACTTGTAAACTCAAAATATCAGAAATATGAAAGTTTGTTCAAGAGCCAATGCAAGTTCCAAATTGGCCAGGTCATGGACAGTCCATAGAGAGGTGTGTGAAACAAGTAACAGAGGCTTCTAGCAAAGTGTATACTCATGAGAAACGAGAAGGATTCATTAGAGGCCAGGAAGCAAGCAGAAGAATGATGTCTATGAATGAATCAAAGCAAGATTTTATCAATATTGTTGGTTGAAGCTTTATAATTTTTTTTACAATGTGTTTTCAGTGTTTGATAATAGAGACAGAATATAAATAAAATTGTTTTACTTCATTAAACAACTTTTTGAGCAAATTTTTGTGGAGTTTATATGAATTTATTCCCTTTTTTCGGAAATTTCAATATACATTATAATGAAGCACAAATTTACCAAGCTTAATGTTTATCAATAAGGAAAAACCTTTTAAATTAGGATATTACACATCAAAAGGCACATTTACATAAATCCCACATTTTTATTTTTCTCCTCTAGATTGACACGCCCTATTATGCAATCTTCTTGAAATTTGGCATATATATTTTTTACATCACTGAGACTCGAGGCGTAAGCAAAGTCATATGAAAATCACATCTTTGGAAAAATGAAACACCCTAATGGACAATCACAATACATTAGTAAGTGCCTTGCATTAACTTTGTCTATATGATAAATGTAATTTATTAAAGTGAGACAACCCCTTTAATCCATATGCAAATGAACAGTTGTACTGAAGGCAGGCCCAAGCAACTCTGTGCATCCCTGCTCATCCTGCTTCCTTTACCAGCCCCTTACTCTTCTTCTTGATTCATGTATCAGGTTTTTGAATAGTCATCTCACACTGACAGTCACGAAGGAGAGGGAGTGAGTGGCAGAGGAAGCAGAATGGGCAAAGGTATAATTTTATTCAGCTGAGCTGGCTCAGTGGGTCCTAGGTTCAAATCCGACCAAGGACAACATCTCCATGGAGTTTGTATGTTCTCCTGTTTGTGTGGGTTTACCCCAGGTACTCTGTTTTCCTCCCAAAAAAATCACTGATAAGGACCTTAGATTGTGAGCCCCATTGGGAACAGCTTGATGCTAATGTCTGTAAAGTTCTGCGGAATTTGTCAGCGCTATATAAATGCATATAATAAATAACTAAATACAAGGCATTATTGCTAGCTTAACAGAGAAACCCAGGAGTCCATGGATCCTACTATAGTTACTGTAAATGTTAAGGCAGTGATGGCACTCAGAGCCATCTCTGTGGGCACCCGCACCCTGGAGAAAGTCTGTGGTGTACCAATATGCCTTAGACTTCTCCTGCTATTCATCAGCGCAGGGCGCTGATGAGGTTTACCATAAAGGTTCACCATAAATGTGTTATGGTAACCAGTTGGCTCTGTTTTGAGAACTGCACATGTGTGGTAGAGGAAAGTAGGAAGTGTGTTTTATGTGTACAAGAGCCCTAGGTATTGACAGGAGAGGAGTTAAAGGGGCAATTAAATGAATAATTGTCCATTCAGATGAATAGATTGACACCTGCACTCCAAAAAGCTGTTGTGCAGTGATGAGCGGCAGGGGCTATATTCGAATTTGTGATATTTCACTAATATTTTGTAGAATATTCGTCATATATTTGCGAATTCGAGTTTATTTTATTGAATGGAAAAAAACGGCAATGTAAAAATCATGTAAAGCGAATTTGTAATGCGAAATACAGGCGTGGGTCACTTTGGCTACATTTTTCAAGCTGCTAGAAGTTTCATGAGTTTCTCTTGAGACTGGAGAAAATGGTTGGCACGGCAGAACATTACAATAGTTTTATATGTAGATAGAGTCAAGTGCTCCAATATATTCGCGATTGCCCTAATCGGCAGTGATTAGAATATTTTTTCGCACTACGTGCAACTTCACATTTTAACAGGTCTGACTACAGATTACTGATTGGTGCACTAAGTATTGTTGTGAACTTAACATTGCTTCCTTCTCATTGGCCCACAAGTAAGAAGCAGAGAGGAATCATGTGTTTAGATGGACAAAAATGCTGAATATTCGATATAACGAATATATAGCACTATATTCTAAATATTTGCAAATTCTCGAAGTGACGATATTCGCGATAAAAATTTGTTATTCGAATATTCGCGCTCAACACTACTGTTGTGGTGCCACTGATAGCCTGGAGCCAATTATGGTAAAAGGGTCGACCATGTATTATACTCACAGAAGATAATTTTAATTAATGCACATCTGTTCAATTAACTCCAGACAAGAGAATAATTATGTTTTACAGTAATACTCATATAGGTTGGCTGAATGTTTCAGTCAGACCTTCTAAATAGACCTTCCCAGTCAGGACTTCTACATGCTCCTCTTCCTCTTTACAGTCTCATATAGTCTGATTAGACCAAAATGTTCAACCAACTTGTATGAGTAAAACATGATTATTCTCTTGTCTGGACTTAATTGAACTGAGTACATTAATAAAAGTATCTTCTGAATATAATACATTGAGTGTTGTGGTACGACCCTTTTATCATGATTGTCCATTCAACAACTTGAAGGACTTAAGGTAGGAGATGCATTCCTGTGGAGTGGCCTTGTTAGGGTATTAAAATGACCATACGCATTAGATCACTTTCTACCAAATGCTCATTCTCATGACATCTCCATACACAAGTTCGGTCCTGTGCCCTAAAAAGTGAGATGTAGAAAGTCAATGCCAGATACATCAGGTGGTGGCTTATTTTCCTGGGAAGAAGAGAATCCAGCAGAAGAAATCCAACAGCAGATGTAGGGTGAGAGTTGGGAGGCCTCTATATATGTTAGTTGGTCAGCAAAATTGGCATGTTCATCCAACATTTATCCAGTGTGTCTGGCCAGCTTTACACTTATACTTTAGCAATACTGACTTAACCCAATAGACTTAAAAAAAAATCACTATGGTCATAAAATAAAGTTCTTCCTTTATTTTACTTTTAACAGTCTAATTTTTAATAGTTCTACAACCGTGGAAAAAAAAAAACATTGAGTGGTCAAATTGAATGTAACAACTTGAAACCATAATAAATTTATTTCTTAATGCAACTCTTGTAAAAATGTTCAGATGAATGAGAAATTATAAAAGAAAGGACTGAAAATAATTCTTGGTGAAAATGCAGAATAGTGGAAATGTGGAATAATTAATTATAATGTTGTCATACTAGACTGATACTTACAATTAAATAAAAAAAAATTAAATAATATATCCACATTGTCATTAAAACCCAAAAGTAGGTGACATTCAACTCAGCATATTGTCATTTGATTCGAATAATCTATACGTAAGTAAATACCACTCTGGCTGAAAGGCGGAATTTTCTATTGAAATACATTGTGCTATTCTCACATAGTCATTATTTCATGTTATTGTGGCTGCAAATTAGTTTACTTATTTTATTTTAAACAAAAAAACAAATAGTACACAAAAGAATATTACATAAAAAAAATTACACATTGTTTTTAATGACTACAGACGCGCAAAAGAGCTTTTTCTTTACAAGCATTTCATATACTGGGAATAATATTATACACAGCTTGACAAAAGGTCAGAACAAATTTATTGTAGCTTTTTCTTAACTAGACACAGATAATGTTATTGCCATTTTGTGCACAATGTATTGTAACACCATATTAGGCCGAGATTTCAGAATTTTCCATTTAATAAAAATGGTGGAAGAACGGTATGGGGTGAACGATAAAGTTTATTTTGAATGTTAACAATTTAAATAACAAAAGTGTATTGTTAGCAATTTTTCTTTGCTAGCTGTTTTTGTAGCTTATACATTAGATTTCCATTGTTGCTTTATGCTTTTTCATTTCTATAGGCAGAGATATACTTAAATTTCACAACTATACTGTAGATTTTATGCAATCATTGAATGTTATTTTAGGGGCTGTGTCCAATTCAATTTTATCATGTGGCACAAAAATATAACAATTTACCTAAAGGGGTTTTCCTGACTCGTATAGAAAAATTTTAAAATTTGTATGAATTTTTGCAGATATGTTGTGCTCTGTTTCTTGCGTGACATACATCGGTCTCATGCTGTGCTGTAAAAATCCTTTGAGTCCTCATCTGTGGGCTGTATAAGTTGGCGGTGGGGATCTGATTCATCCAGTTTGCTGCTATCTGTGCTGCCCTTGAATGGATCCTCTTCTTGCTCATGCGCTAAAGGTTAAACAAACTGTTTAGTTCATGCACAAATTTTCTTCATCCACCCATTTACCATTCCAGCACTTTGAACACTTGTATTTGCTACCTACAGCTACCCTGCTAATTTGTTTACATCCCTCACTTCCTGTTCTGGAATTCTGTAGTTTCCTGTACAGCTACCCACCCACTTATGTCACCACCGACGCGCCATTCGCTTATTTCACAGGAAGCCAGGGGCCAGGAGAATGTCTTCTGACTTCCTGTGAGCACCTAGTCAAAAGTTCAGTTAGAACAGACCACAGCGAATATACCTTCTCCTCTCACCACTGATGCACCATTCGCTCCAATGACAGAAAGTGAAGAGCAATAGAAGCAGAAGTGGAGAGAAAGCAGTGAAGGGAGTCATGTGATCATACTAGCAATCTGAAACAGATACTACCAAGGTAATACAAATTAATGACAAAGTTCTTGGGCAGGGAGTAAATATTATTTATGAAAATAGACCTTTATGCCTGGAATAAAGCCTTTAAAAGGGGTTCTATTTAAATTAATTTTCAGTCTTGTTATAAAAACTCATTGACCAAAAAAAAAAAAAAAAAACGCACCAAGATGAAAGATGTAAGTGATTACAATATTAGAGCGAAAGGATAAGTTTATTGGAGAAAACTATACAATTGAAAGGAGGCTCTAGTACCCTACTGGGCCATATCTATCCTGGATACAAAATGAGATACTGTTGGGCATGGAGGCATACAGGTTCCTTATCCTGCAACATAATTGCCCACAGATGTTGCAGATGAGCCTGTGGAAACTGCACACACGTAGGTTGCCGAAGCTGGTGTCCCAGCTGGTCTCCTAAATGGTCGATTGGCGATAAATCTAGCGACCAGGCTAGTCTCCATATAACCAAGGACTAATTGACAACTGGGTAATACCATTTCTCTTCTCAGTCTAATCCGAATTTCAAGGTAACTAATTATTTTTTCTAAAATTGTGGCTGCACGTGTTAGAAAGTGAAAGTAAGTGTACAGGAGACAAGCTCAGAAATGTGAGATCACCATGCAGCCAGCCAATCCACAGGTAACCAACCCCTGTGATCTCACAGCTAGGCAGAGCCCTATAAAACCCTGATCCTGCATGGTCGCCGGCATTTTCCTTTGAGCTAGAGACGTGGTGAGATGTTCATTTACTAGGGACAGTGTTGCTGCTAATTGTTAATTTACAGAGAATGTAGGACAATACTGGGGAAGGAGAATGCAGGGGGAGTGAAGGGAGAGTGCAGGGAAAGTGGAGGGAGAGCGTAGGAGACTGCTGAACTACAGACTTGGCTACAATTTATCGCTATCATAGCTAAACCATTCTGTTACGGTGCCATCAGTATTATAGGTCACTGTTACTTTTAGGCACAGTGGCTAGGGTATCCCTGATTCATAGCGATTGATGACGAATTAATTTGTGACAAATTAATTCGTAACTAATTGAACTTCTTGTCGAACTTCGCTGAAGCTGCTAAATCAAATTTTTCAGAGCTTCATAGTTATTACGATTGAAAAAATATAAGTCAAGTTCAGCCAAGGGATAGGTGGGTATGGAAATCCAAGAAGGAAGTGAGACTCAGATTTCTACACCTTTTGATAAGCATTAATGTCATTTATTTTTAAGAATTCATCTAAACCCATTTTTTAAACTGCCCACTGTTCCTGCTGTGACCACAGTTCTTACAGTGAAGAAGCTTTAAAGCTTCTGGAGACTGAACTTTTTCCAGTCGGCAGTGTCCCCTTGTCTTTTGAATGCATTTTACATGGAACTGTTGTCCACGGTATTTTTTATATGGCTAAAGAAGTCACTCTTCTTTGTACTTTTTCCAGTTCCAAAGTGTCCTTTCTATGGACTAGTGCCCAGAACTGAACTGCATATTCCAGATGAGACCGCAGCAACGGTTTGTAAAGTGGTAGTATTACATTCCTTCTTCGCGAGTCCATGCCTCGTTTAATGCATGACAATATCCTAGTAGCTGTAGAAGCAGTTTATTGACATTGTATGCTGTTATTTAATCTATGATCTACAAGGACACTCAAGTCCTTCTCTACAAGTGACTCTCCCAGTGTTACATCTCTTAGGACATACACTGAACAAAAATATAAACACAACACTTTCGGTTTTGCTCCCATTTTGCATGAGCTGAACTCAAAGATCTGAAACATTTTCTACATACACAAAAGACCCATTACTCTCAAATATTGTTCACAAATCTGTCTAAATCTGTGTCAGTGAGCACTTCTTCTTTCTGAGATAATCCATCCCACCTCACAGGTGTGGCATATCAATGTGCTGATTAGACAGAATTAATATTGCACAGGTGTGCCTTAGACTTCCCACAATAAAAGCCACTCAGAAAACCATTCATTATCCCCTGCCCCATGTAATATGGGAGCAAAACCGAAAGTGTTGCGTTTATATTTTTGTTCAGTGTATGATGCACAGAGATTACCAAGATGCATAACTTTACATTTATCCACATTGAACCTCATTCACCAAGTTGATGCCCAATCAGTGTCCAAGTCAGCTTATATTTTATGGACATCTTCCATAGACTGCATAATACTACATAGTATGGTGTAATTTGCAAAAAATAGAAATGGTACTATTAATTCCATCCTCGATATCAATAAAAAATAAATCAAATAATAGAGGACCCAGCACTGAACCTTGGGGTAAACTACTTATGACTCGGGACCATTGTGAATAACTCTTTGGACATGGTCCTTCAGCATGTTTTCTACCCAATTACAAACTATATTTTCCAAGCCTATAGACCTTATTTTACCTATTAAACGTCTATGAGGGACAGTATCAAAAGCCTTTGCAAAATCCAGAAACACTACATCCACAGCCGCCCCTCTGTCCAGGCTTCTGCTTACCTCACTACATCCACAGCTGCCCCTCTGTCCAGGCTTCTACTCATCTCCTCATAAAAACAAATCAGGTTAGTCTGACAACTTCTGTTCTTGGTAAACATTTTTCCCACAACAGAAGCTTAACTAACTGGTCTATAATTACTTATAGAGGACCTATATCCCTTTTTGAACATGGGCACTAGTGTTGGGCATGAATATTCGAATAGCGAATATTAATCGCGAATATCGTCACTTCGAGAATTCACAAATATTTAGAATATAGTAATATATATTCTAGATTTTGAATATTCTAGATTTTTCTTTTCATCAGTAACCTCTCTTCTTGCTTGTGGGCCAATGAGAAGGCTGCAATGTCTTTGTCTGAGCTTAGAAACATCCCTAGCAACCAATAGGAAAGTTGCCTACCCCTTACTATAAAAGAACCTCTCCAGCAGCTCTTGTATGCAGTATTTTGCAGATCTGAGAGAGACAGCAGTGTTAGTGGTGTGCTCTCTGCTTTTCTGTGTCATTACATTAGATAGTTAGTTAGTTAGTTAGCTTATATATATATAATACAGATAGTTAGTGGGAGATAGTCAGTGTAGGTTAGATAGTGATATAGTGTAGCTGATTGTGTTGTCTATTCATGCATGCTACATACATAGTGCTGTGACACAAGTTCACAACAATACTTAGTGCACCAATCACTAATAAGTAGTCAGACCTGTTAAAATGTGAAGTTGCACGTATTGTGCCAAAATATTTGCATCATTAGTGCAGATTTTGCAATCGCGAATATATTGGAGCACTCTATCTGCATATAAAGCTATTGTAATGTTCTGCCGTGCCAACCATTTTCTCCAGTCTCAGGAAACTTCTTGCAGCTTGAAAAATGTAGCTATAGTGACCCACGTCTGTATTTCAGGCGCATTACGCAAATTTTACATTGCCGATTTTTCACAATCAAGAAATAATCTCGAATTCACGAATATATGATGAAAATTCTTCCAAATATTCACAAAATATTGCGAATTTGAATATTGCCCTTGCCGCTCATCACTAATGGGCACCACATTTGCCTTGTGCCAGTCACTCAGCACTGTACCAGTCACTAGAGAATCTTTAAAAAATATAAACAAGGGCACATCAATGAATGAACTGAGCTTTTTTAGAACTCTTGGGTGTAATCCATCTGGACCTGGAGCCTTGTTCAAATTTACCTTATTTAACTTAGCTTTGACCATATCTACAGTTAGCCATTTGAGATTATTACTAGATGTACTAATAGCCCTGGCACCACCGATATCACCTCCTTTCTCTTCTTTTGTATATACAGAGCTAAAAAATTGGCAACTCTGCCTTTTCGTTATCTTCAGTGACTAACCCCCCTTTACCATTATTTAGGAGATCTACCTGCTCTGTGTCATGGATCAGCGGGTGTGAACCCATTGTGCCACTGACTGGCTATACTCTGGAGGGGCATGTCTGAGCAACTACCTGTTTTTCACTAGAGCCTCAGATGGTGAGGAAAGACTTGAGCCGTTAGGGTAGGTGACAGGGGCTACTCTAGAGCAATCCCTGAGTCAGTGGCAGCTGGTCCAGGTGGACCAGGAGATATTTTGGTAGGTATCAGAAGTACACGTGTAGTCAGGCAGGCAGGGTCATTACCAGGAGCAACAGTGCAGTACCGAAGAATGAGGCAGAGGCGTAGTCAGACAGGCAAAAGGTCTGGGCAGGCAGCACAGGTACAGGTCAGGCAATCCGAGTCGGCAACAGGAGAGACAAGGCAAGCAGGCAGGGAACAGATGATAAGCAGAGTGCAGGAACAAAGTATAAATCAGGAGCACACGAGAATATCAGGAACCAGCAAACTCAAGGACCTTGATACTGAGGCATCTGGGAAGAGGGCTGAGCCACTTAAATACCTGCAGGAGAGCCAGGGTTGGTCAGCAAGGTCACCTGACCTAACCCACACAGCCCAGGGAGTGATGCGCTCCACCCTTAGAGCAGTGTAACATGAAACCAGCTGACCTCATTCTGTGTCCAGGGCTGAGTGGAAGCTGTGGAGCGGAATCCTCAAAAGCAATACCACCTACAGACACAGAGCCCAGGATCGCATCGGTGAAATGGGAAGGACCAACCACAGGTCACCCCTGAGCGCGGCGCCCGGGACCGCGATGATAAGTGGGGGAACAGCGGCATACAATATTTTTGGGGGGATTTGTTTTGCTCCCTTTCACCCCCTACAGTTCGTTTTGTATTTTTGCAGATTTTATCTCTTTTTTTTACAGATTTTATTAAGCCATTTGTAAACTTCAAAGGCTATAGCTCTCCCCTCAGATTTGTATTTTCTAAATGCCCTTTTTTGTAATTTATTGCCCTTTTTACAGGAGCTTTAAGCCATGAGGGTTTAATTTTAGTTTTTTTTATACTTGTTACCTACAGTCTGTGAAGGTTCTCATTTATCCAGGTCATGGTATATCTGTAAAGAATAAATCAAGGCAACTGGACTTACTGTAGATTTCTTGAAAACGTTTCACTCGTTCTTCCGAGCTTTCTCAATTCATTCAGAATTGAGAAAACTCGTTGGAGGAACGAGTGAAACGTTTTCAAGAAATCTACAGTAAGTCCAGTTGCCTTGATTTATTCTGTACAGATTGTTACCTACAGGAATAAATTTTGTAGTGTAATTACTCAATGTGGATTTAAAGCTCTCCCATTTATCCTCAGTATTATTATGTAACAGTAACTGCTCCCAGTCTATGCCCTGAAATGCTGCCCTAAACCCGGGGAAATTGGACTTTTTAAAATTCAGCGTTTTTGCTATACCAGCCAGGAGTTTGCTTCTTATAGTGTAGGGGGAATATAATTACAGTGAGGAACAGAAGTATTTAAACACCCTGCAATTTTGCAAGTTCTCCCACTTAGAAATCATGGAGGGGTCTGAGAGACAGAATAAAAAAAAAAAAATTCAGGAAATCCCATTGTATGATTTTTACACAGCCAGGATAATCAAGGAGTCGCTCCGTAAGAAGCATATCAAGGTTCTGGAGTGGCCTAGCCAGTCTCCAGACCAAAATCAAATAGAACATCTTTTGAGGGAGCTGAAACTCCGTGTTGCTCAGCGACAGCCCCGAAACCTGACAGATCTAAAAGAGATCTGTGTGGAGGAGTAGGCCAAAATCCCTGTTGCAGTGTGTCCAAAACTGGTCAAGAACTAAAACGTTTGACCTCTGTAATTGCAAACAAAGGCTTCTGTACCAAATATTAACACTGATTTTCTCAGGTTCAAATACTTATGTTCAGCAGTGCAAGACAAATAAATGTGATTTCCTGAATTGTTTTTCTTTTTATTCTGTCTCTCAGAGTGGGAATGCACCTACAATGCACCTTCAGACCCCTCCATGATTTCTAAGTGGGAGAACTTGCAAAATTGCAGGGTGTTCAAATACTTCTGTTTCTCACTATATATATATATATATATATATATATATATATATAGTGACACAGTGAGGGGGATGGTTTGGGAAAACAGGTATTTTCCTCCCAGCATGTGCTGCTGGGCTGATTTGCTGCCAAGTGGGGTCAAATACCGGACTGGATTTTAATGGCCGGTCCGGGTTTTTGGCAGCACCTGGCTGTCCTTAAATAGACAGCTGGGCTCAGCAGCAGGATCTCTGTGTTGGGATCTGAGGCTTGGTGCCAGGTTGGAGGGCTGAGACCCATGGGCCGAGGAAACATGCCCCCTAAAGCCTGCCATGGACTGCTGGAGGCAGAACTGACATCACGGTTACTTGTCTTATATGAACTTTCCAATTTGTGTGAAGTAACACCAAGATGTACTTTCCATTGTGTGTGAAGTAAACACTGAGACTGCAAATTAACACATTGTTTCGTGCATTTGCCTCAAGTGTGAATAAAACACTGAAGTTTTGCGTTAAGAACTTGTCTTTTGCCTCTGTACTGCGTCCACTTGCCCTATATACCAGAGCGAAACCCAACAATTGGTAGAGTATGCGGGCAAGCGCAGTGAGGCAGACGTGATCGCCGAAGTATTGTTGTTTTTCATTTTTGCTCCGGGCACGGTTGTATGTCTTGCATTAAACCCTCTAAATTTCAACCCTTGACCCTCGACAAAATAGAGGCCATAATGAAGGTTCTTGTGGAGGCTAACCAGCAGCAGCGAGAAACCAACCTGCAACAACGGGAGGCTAACAGGCAGCAGAAAAAAACAAACCAGCTGCTGTTACAACACGTGATAGCTATACAGACGGCAGGAACATCCCAAAGCATCCATGATGTCCAGAAAGCGGTCCTTGCGGCGATCCCCAAGATGACACCCTTAAATGAGGTCGAAACCTACCTGGTGATGTACGAGAAGGTAGCCAGAAAGGGGGAGAAACTACCCCAAGACCAGTGGGCTGAGGTCGTTGCTCCGTTCCAGGCATCCGATTCTCAGCGGGTGTTTTTCGACTTGCCGGATGATCAAGCGGCTGACTACCAGCAAGTAAAGAGGGAGATTCTGGCAAGATTGGGGGTGAATGTGTTGGTCTGGGCCCAGCAGGTACATCAGTGGTGGTTTAACCCACTGAGCCCGCGAGACCCCAGTATTATGACTTATTTCACCTCTTGCAAAAGTGGCTACAGCCTGATATGCTGAGTTCCACGGCTATGCTGGGTCGACTATTAGCTGATATGTTCTGGAGGGTTTTGCCACCCCCTCTCCAGCACTGGATCAGCCAGGTGTCTCCTGGAAATGCCCTGGAGATGATGGACCTGGTGGAACGCTATGAGGCTACTAAGAGTCTACAGGGGGGTTCTTTTAGGAGGGGGGCAGTCAAACCCCAGAAATCTCCACCCCAGGCCTGGAGATTTGAGCCGATGAAACCCACCCTGAATGTACCCGCTATGTGCCTGGCTCCGTTAGTCTGCTGGCAGTGTCAGGAGCCTGGCCATGTAAGGGCTGACTGTCCTCATCGAGTTCAGCCCATGGACACTAATTGTGGTTACCGTCAGTCGCTATATGCCAGGAAACTGTGTGCAACAGGTACCCCAGAATCTCTAGACCACTTGTGCTAGGTAGAAATGGGAGACACTCAAGTGGAGGTGCTGCTGGACTCAGGGAGCCTGGTGACCCTAGTAAGGGCTACCCTAGTGCAGTCCACAGAGTATACTGGCCGAAAAGTCGGGGTGATGTGCATCCATGGAGACTTAAAAGACTACCCCACCATACTGGTGTCTTTAACCACGGTAGCCGGCAGGTGGACCCATGATGTGACAGTCGCCACAAATCTACACTACGAACTCATAATAGGGAAAGACTTTCCGGGCTTCCCGGCCCTATGGCCGGTTGTGAGAGTTACTGATACTCGTGGTTCAGCAGTAGGGGTGACCACCACTTCGGTGGATAAGGGGGAGACAACCCCGTTTAGTGTAATGGTGGGAGACATGGAGGACTTGCCACCGGGTCCTGAGTTGGCAGATCTAAACGTCTCCGGGGAAAATTTCAGTACAGCACAACACCGGGACCCAACCCTATCCTGAGCCTGGGAGAATGTGGTAATAATTGATGGTGAACCACAACAACCTGGGGCCGAGTCGATGTTTCCCCGTTTTGTGGTTCATCAGAATATGCTGTATAAGGTAAACAGCTGCGGGGTGAACATATTGAACAGTTGGTGGTGCCCCAGGCTTATCGCAAACTCGTGTTAGACTCAGGCCACCAACATGTTCTCAGGGGTCATCTGGGTATGCAGAAAACACAGGAGCAGATATTACAACGGTTTTACTGGCCCAGTGTGTTTAGAGAGGTGGACGAGTTTTGCAAGTCTTGCCCGACCTGCCAAACAACTAGCCCCCAGCACCTTTTCCGCAGTCCCTTAGTACCTTTCCTGATCATCGAGGTACCGTTTGAGCAAATCACTATGGACCTCATAGGTCCAGTACCGAAGTCCGCTAGAGGACACCAACACATCTTGGTCGTCCTAGTATATGCTACTCGGTATCCGGAGGCGGTGCCACTGCGACATACATCGGCCAAACTTATAGCTAAAGAGTTAATGGAGATGTTTTCCCGAGTGGGGCTACCTAAAGAGGTTCTGACTGACCAGGGGACCCCTTTTATGTCCAAGGTCATGAGGGAACTCTGTAAATTGCTGCACATCAAACAGCTAGGGACGTCTGTTTATCATCTGCAAACTGACGGCCTGGTAGAAAGGTTTAACCAAACATTAAAAAACATGTTAAAAAGTCGCTGCGTGATGGCCGCATAGCTGCAGCGCTCCTGACTATATCGCCTCCACCTTAAGCTTCTTGAGCCCACAAAATGGTCAAAATAGGAAGAGAGAAGTAAGGGACCATACACTCCACCCCAAGACAAGAAAAAACGCAGTCCGACATGGACAGGTACCTTCAAAAGAAGCACACTTCCCCAGCTAAGAGATCCAATATGGCGCCGAAAGGCGCTCCCCAGCCCTCCACAAGGAGAGACTCAGATGAGGAGAGCTCAGGAGCAGTCTCCGATACAGCGGGTGAGTCAGACCCCTCCACAATCTCCAAGTCATTCCTCACTAAAGCCCTGAGAAATGCTATAGCTCCCGTAATGAGAGACTTGGCGGACATAAAAGCTGACATGAAACAACTAGGAAACAGAGTGTCCGAGCTGGAAGACTCACAGTCAGAGCTTATTCAGCACACCTATTAACACCTATTATGGGCAAAATACAAAATTTGCAGCCTTTGCTGCATCTGTCAGTGTGAAATACACATGCGTTAGATACTGGTGTTCTATTCTGTTATTAAAAAAACACCCATTTTGGGTCAAATACAAAATTTGCGGCCTTGGCTGCATCTGTCAGTTTGAAATACATGCGTTAGATACTGGTGTTCTATTCAGATATTAAAAAAAAAAAACATTTTGGCCAAATACTAAATTTGCAGCCTTGGCTGCATCTGTCAGTGTGAAATACACGCTTTAGATACTGGTGTTCTATTCTGATATTAATAAAACAACCATTTTGGGCAAAATACTAAATTTGCGGCCTTGGCTGCATCTGTCAGTGTGAAATACATGCGTTACATAGTGGTGTTCTATTCTGATATTTAAAAAAAACACCCATTTTGGGCAAAATAAAAAATTTGCAGCATTGGCTGCATCTCTCAGTGTGATATACAAGCTTGAAATACTGCAATAATATTCTGGGTTTAAAAAAAAACCACCCATTTTGGGCAAAATACTAAATTTGCGGCCTTGGCTGCATCTGTCAGTGTGAAATACACGCGTTAGATACTAGTGTTCTATTCTGATATTAATAAAACACCTATTTTGGGCAAAATACAAAATTTTCAGCCTTTGCTGCATCTGTCAGTGTGAAATACATGGTGTTCTATTCTGTTATTAAAAAAACACCCATTTTGGCAAAATACTAAATTTGCGGCCTTGGCTGCATATGTCAGTGTAAGATACAAGCTTGAAATACTGCAATAATATTCTGAGAAGCTGGAGGTGGTCACCCCCTCATACAGAGACCATCTAAATCATGCACTCCTGCAAATTAAAGATCAGGAAAACCGTAGTAGAAGGAAAAATATCAGGATTAGGGGTTTACCGAGACATATGACGCTGCAGCGGGATGCAGGTAGTCTCCTCTATTTTTGCTCAACTTCTGGGGAATGATAGAGCTCGACAAGTAACCATTGAACGGGTTCATAGAGCTCTTAGACCCAAACCACCGCCAGATTACCCCCCTAGAGACATTATATGTGGTCTTCTCAGTTTTTTAGGTACCCCAGCCATACTAAGAGCCGGTGGAGACGCAAAAGACATATCTTATGAGGGGGCGCACATACTAATGTTTCAAGACATCGCTGCCAGCACCCTGGAGAAAACACTCATCTTGAAGCCCCTAACCAAAGCTCTCAGATACGCTGTCTATACCCATTTGGCCTGGCAATAATGAAAGAAGGTCGCCAGATCATCATACGCTCTAGCGAGGACATTGAACAAGCCTGGGAAAAGCTTGGAATTCCTCCCATGAACATCCCATCTTGAATCCCTGTCCCCCCACCATCTGACCTTCCAAGAATACCACAAGCAAAGACCTGGTCAGTGGTCGGGAAAAACAGAGGGTCCAAAAGACCATCCGTAACCACAGACTTTGCTCCAAATTGAGAACTGGACACGAGGCCTATCTTTTTCTTTGTGTAGAAAATATTGGGATAGCTCACCCTCCAAGTTGCAAGGAAAAGGGTGCTCCCCCTAAAAAGGTTACCCCAAACCTTTAGGGAAAAGTCAAGTATGCAAATATGTAAGAGGGGCACACCTACATCTGATTCACACCAAACGCTAATCAATGTTTAGTATTAATATTAAAAAAATTATTAAATACAGTTTAATATAATATGCTGAATATGGTACCTTATCGCTCTAAAATCATAAAATACATGCTTAAAATATAGCCATGCCAAGGGTTAATGTGTACTTCAATCTGAGATTTCAGTAGTGGATATAATGTCTATTTCAATACTACCGAGTCTCAGTTTATAAAATGATAGTGAATGCAGTCTCTGTGTTAATCCGCAGTTTGTCAGCGATATTTTTAATATAGGAATTTGCTGAGATAGAAATATTGTCCTTTGCAATTCCTTGCATATGGTCTTTCACAGTTATAGCTCAAAAAGGTGTTTGGCTAGTGCACTGTGATAATATAATGATAAATTACTCACTGTTTGGAAGCAGTAAAGTGTTCGGATTTTTGCGCTTAACGTGGCGTCCCACGAATTATCAGCACAGGTAGTCGTACCACCGATCAATTTTACATGTGAGCTATGAGCTTGCAAACAAAGAAACAAGTCTCTGTACAAAAGTCTCTACAAAAGGAAGAAAAACCGCAGTTCACTATCTGCGCATCTTTACTCAACTTGCAACAATATCCGAATATATTTTGTAAAGAAACGAAAGTCCGGTATTGTCCTGGGAAAAAAGATATCAAGCTACTACAAATTTCAAGCGGGTGTAACCACACACCTACCCCGGCACCCAAACGGACTGTTTCTTTGTTTGCAAGCTCATAGCTCACATGTAAAATTGATCGGTGGTACGACTACCTGTGCTGATAATTCGTGGGACGCCACGTTAAGTGCAAAAATCCGAACACTTTACTGCTTCCAAACAGTGAGTAATTTATCATTATATTATCACAGTGCACTAGCCAAACACCTTTTTGAGCTATAACTGTGAAAGACCATATGCAAGGAATTGCAAAGGACAATATTTCTATCTCAGCAAATTCCTATATTGAAAATATCGCTGACAAACTGCGGATTAACACAGAGACTGCATTCACTATCATTTTATAAACTGAGACTCGGTAGTATTGAAATAGACATTATATCCACTACTGAAATCTCAGATTGAAGTACACATTAACCCTTGGCATGGCTATATTTTAAGCATGTATTTTATGATTTTAGAGCGATAAGGTACCATATTCAGCATATTATATTAAACTGTATTTAATAAATTTTTAAATATTAATACTAAACATTGATTAGCGTTTGGTGTGATTTAGATGTAGGTGTGCCCCTCTTACATATTTGCTATCTTTTTCTTTCTTCTCCTTTCCTTTTATCTCCCTTCCTCCCTTTCATTATTACTATAGGCTCATCAAACCTCCAGCACTACTGAAGAAGCACACTCTAAACCTAAGAAGCAAGATTGACCATTGTGGACCCACTTGATTGCACATCCTAACATGTGGACTCTAATTGATAAGTACCTGCTTTAGCACCCAAAATGGTGGAGGTATATGAGCCTCGCTTTATGAAGCAACCACCTCCCATTTCCTGGGGATATCCCTCCGGGAATCCTCGGGCCGCTCCAGGCGGCCCGTGGGCTCTGGAGGCGTCCTCCCTTCTAACACATATGTTTACCTTACAACTACTACGTTTTTCAATGTTATGTTGGTTTATTATGTTTAGTACTTTTGTTACATACTCCAGAAATCCAGTGAGAGGGGTACACCTTCGCTCCATTTTATTTATGTAATATGACTGACCTAAATATTATAGCCGTACAAACAGGAAAAAGAAAAAGAACGAAGCGGCACTGCAAGAGTCAGGCAAGTGAAGCCGGTACTCTGACTGGCTCAGATAGCGGCACCGCAGCAAAACATACACTCCGTCTGTGGTGCTCAGCATTAGATAAAGGTCATATCGATAGTGCGCATGTAGAGAGATCAGAAATAATATGCGGCACTCACCGGAATCTTCACAAGGTGATGTTCTTTATTAGTCCTTCATACAGGACAGAAAGATAGGGTACTGGGGCGGACAGGTTCCTGCAGATGAATGGCGGCTACGGCCGTTTCGCGCTATGGATTGCGCTTCTTCTGGCCGCACTAATCGTCAGGGCGCAGCATTGCGCCATATATACGCGACGCTCCACAGCCGGCATCATGTGCAGCAGCTGTGCGCCGCCAGTAAATGACGAAAAACTATATGACAAAAGGGAACAAGACAAATCACACAGACAAATGTAAGAAACAAATATAAAAACAGACAGACACAGGTTGGATGGATCGCATTGGCACGGCAGCTATACCATATGCAGCAATCATAAATGTAGATAATAATATTATACGGTGCAGCGTTAGGAGAAAAAAACTGGGCAAAGGGGAGTTAATCCCTTAAAGGGACCTGAGGTTCATTTTGGAAAAGCTGACTCACACCTGCAAACAGACTTTTGGCAACCCGCTCTTAAAGGAACACGGACATGTCGTTCCTATCGTTCAGTCCTGCCGCTCCAGTGGCTTGAGTGGAAAGAATCCACCTTGCTTCCCTCTGCAGGAGCAGCCGGTGACGATCCCCTCCCCTAGGAATGGATCGGACCTGCTCCACTCCCGCAAAGGAAAGACAACGCGGACGGCCACCATGTGCGGCCCTGATATGTTCAATCAGGCGGGGACATCCTCTACCTGAACGAATTGAACTGACATGTTCCCGTATTCGCTCAAAGAGCGGGCGAATCGTTTTACCGATGTAATATCTATTACATGGACAAAAAACGACGTACACAACGTAGGGCGTCCGGCATGTTATAAAATCCCGTACCACATGCTGAACCCCTCCTATTTGTAACCACTTGCCACAATTATTTAGTGCGCAAAAGGAGCAATGCCCACATCTATGGTTGCCTGCGGGTTTTTTGCCGGTGAGCCATGTCTCCGCCTGTGGTGTGCGGAATACGCTATTCACCAATTTATCTTTGAGGGTTGCGCACTTTCTGAACGTGACCAGTGGTCGCTGACTGGAGAGGTTGCTTAGAGCCGGGTCTCCCTTGAGGAGATCCCAGTTCTCATATATCACCCGTTTGATGATATCTGCGGCAGGGCTGTACTTGAATGCAAAAGCAAAACGGGGTCGCTCAATGCCTTTGTCCTTCTCCACCAGCAATGTGTTACGGTCCAGTGTGGCAGCTTTACGAAGGGCTGCTGAGACTATTCCCGGTGGGTACCCCCGATCCACGAGACGTTTACTGAGCTCGTCGGCTTGCCTGTGGAACCCAGAGTCGGTGTCATTAATCCTCCTCAAACGGACAAATTGTCCGTATGGGACGGCTTTTTTCACCGATGGTGGGTGGAAACTGGACTGGTGAAGTAGCGAGTTAGTCGCCGTGGGCTTGCGGAAGCCCGTGGTATGTAATACACCATCTCTCACTGTGATACGCACATCCAGGAAGTCAAGCGATTCACCCACAAAATTGAGGGTAAACCGCATGTTCATCCTGTTGTGCGCATTGAGATACTCCACAAATCTGTGGCATGACTCCTCGCCACCCGACCAGACCATGAAAACGTCATCCACATAGCGTAGAAATAAATGCATGAACCGTAGAAAGGGGTTACCCACCGAGAATATGTAGGTCTCCTCAAATACCGCCAGGTACAGGTTCGCAAACGTGCACGACACGGGCGTGCCCATTGCGGTACCTAGTACCTGGCGGTACCACTGACCGTCAAACTGGAACACATTGCTGGTGAGAACCAGATCCAGTGCCTCCAAAATAAAGCTATTAAACAGGGCCTCTTTGTTACTCCTACTCAGTACTGTGTCAACAGCACTGAGCCCTAATTTATGGGGGATCCTAGTATATAGACTCTCGACGTCCAAGGACACCAGGCAGAACTCCCTCCGCCACTCAAAATGTTGGAGTGTTCGGAGGAAGTCCCCGGTGTCCTTGAGATACGTCGGAGTCCCCACAAGGAGTGGCCTGAGGAGCCAGTCCACATAGCCCGATAGTGGCTCCGTCACTGACCCAATCCTGGCCACTATAGGGCGACCAGGGGGCTGGGTCAGTGACTTGTGGATTTTAGGTACAAAGTACCAGACGGGGACTTTGGGGTGGGTGGGGATGAGCCGTTTGGCCATGCCCTTGGGTAAGAAACCGGCCCCTATGTACTTCTCAACAAATGCCTGAAGTCTGGCAAGAATTCCCTGTATGGGGTCTCCCTTCAATTTGAGGTAAACTGTGCCGTCTCCCAATTGCCTCCCCGCCTCCTCCCTATAGTACTCCCTGGTCATCAGAACCACATTCCCTCCCTTGTCGGCCGGCTTAATAACAATGTTATCCTGTTGTTTCAACCACAAAAGGGCTCGATACTCTTCCCCAGTAACATTCGGGGGTGCTGCTGGGTAAATCAGCGCACGTATCTCTCTTAACACCCTTTTGTGGAACAGGTCTACTGCTGAGCCGGCCGGCATGGGAGGAAGGAAGGTGGAACTGATGCCACCGGTATATTTGTCAATCTTACTACTACCACCACTACTGACTGGCGTGTCTGACTCCATGTTGGCTAGAAACTGGATGACCTGTATCTCCTCCTCACTGTAGCGACCCTTAAGGTGGAAGTCAGCTCCTGTAATTGTCGCCGGGATTTCTCCCGGCAATGGTGCAGCATTGCTCGGGGGGATCTCGGCAAACATTTTTTTCAAAAACAGTTTGCGGATAGACAAAAACAAGTTGATCTCAAAGTCCGCAGGGCTGAACTGCTCAGCTAGGCTGAATCCCAACCCTCGATTGAGGAGGGGGATGCAGCCCGGGGGCAGTTCTAAGCCGGTGAGGTTCACCACTATGTCGGCAGAAATAGTGTTCGTGGGTTCTCCTATTGCCGCCACGTAACCTGGCGTCTCCGCCTCGTCGATTTGCGTATTTCTTTCGATTTTTCTTGAGCGTCTGCCACGCCCCCTTCTCGTTCTCTTTCTAAAGGGGCACAGTTGCTTGGTGAATGGGTTTCATTGCCTTCTGATGGACTAGAGTCCGAGTCGGTAGCCCAGAAGTTGTTACGTCCTCGCCGTGGGGTGCGCTTGGGGCGTATTCTCTTTTTACCCCAGTCGAAAACTCGATCAAGTTCATAGTCATTTTTGTCTCTAATAAATTTATCTCTCTTCTTCTCCTTAACCTCCACTTGGGTTGCCAAAAGCTTTTTATTCATTCGTTTTTCAAAATTTGCAAATTGAGACTCCATCAGCCTCTTCTGTAACTCCTCTCTTGCTCTGTTTAATTCATCTGTCACTGCTGCATACTCCTTCTCATCTCGGGTTAATACAAGACCCATGATCTGCATAGAGAATTGCTGGTGTGCGTCCTTCCACGCACTTACGAAAGCGGGGTCGTCTTCATATTGGACAATTTCTTTGAACATACGCAAGCCCCTTGGGACCCGTTCACAGTCCTGATAAGATTTCAGGGACTTGACTGTCCAGAATAACCGCACCTCTTTATCTGCCAGCTGGAAGATTTTTAACTCCAAAGCCTTGGTGCTGATAGTGTGCGTGTAGTCTCCCTCGTCACAAACTGCAAAGAAAGTGTCCGCCCCCTCTCTTCCCTGTGTTAAGCTGCATGCGTTATCTTGCGTAGCCAGGGAGGCTGGTGTCTGAGAATCTTCTGCGTGCTCAGCCATGTGGATACAATTGATCAAGCCGTACAAACAGGAAAAAGAAAAAGAACGAAGCGGCACTGCAAGAGTCAGGCAAGTGAAGCCGGTACTCTGACTGGCTCAGATAGCGGCACCGCAGCAAAACATACACTCCGTCTGTGGTGCTCAGCATTAGATAAAGGTCATATCGATAGTGCGCATGTAGAGAGATCAGAAATAATATGCGGCACTCACCGGAATCTTCACAAGGTGATGTTCTTTATTAGTCCTTCATACAGGACAGAAAGATAGGGTACTGGGGCGGACAGGTTCCTGCAGATGAATGGCGGCTACGGCCTAAATATTATATACTTCATTGCCAGGGGTTTAAACACGCCACAAAAGAGAAGCCAGATGTTTCGACTTCTCTGTAGGGAAAATGTAGATTTTTTACTACTCCAAGAGATGCACTTCCGTCATAAGCACATACCTGCTTTATCTACCAGATTATACTCCCAATGGTACCATAGTACACATTCCTTGGCATCCAGAGGCGTCTCAATAGCAGTTCACCGTTCATTACCTTTCCAAATGTCTTCACTAATCTCAGACCCTGAAGGTAGATATTTACTCCTGATAGGATCTCTGGGTGGCCAGACAGTTACTATAGCTAAATTTTATGCACCTAAAACCCACCAGATTTCATGGCTCTTAAAGACCCTTAATCTTATAAGAAATCACTCAGTTGGTACACTAGTGTTAGGGGGAGATTTCAATATAGCTATGGACCCTCTCCTAGATTCAACTTCCACTGCTCAACACCCCCCAAGAAAACTCCTTGTTAATTTAAAAATGCTTCTTTCAGATATGGCTATGGTTGACGCTTGGCGCACGCTTGTCACGGTCTTATTGTTGTTTGACCGTGACGCGGTTGCCGTGCAGACTCGTTGCTGGTGGCAACGTGTAGTTTTTTGTTTGCACGTGCAATTCCCCTTTAAGGTGTGCCTCCCTGCTGTTTGGTGAGCTAGGGGTTAATATTTTAGCTAGTGGTGATTATGGTGTATCCTGGGTATGGCCGCAAGCGTCATATATACCTGTGGCTTGCAGGCTGGGGGCAGTTGTACTACAGCCTTGTTTGGTGATGGAGCTCTGCTCCTTGCCTGGGTGATTCTGCCCAGTCCTTGAGGGCCACCTTATTGGACAGAAATTGTTTTTCCTTATGTTTGCTCCTGATTCCCTACCTCACTTGTTTATTGTTAGGTGTGGATTTATGTTCAGGGTGTGTTGTACGTCTTCATGGTTGTTACATGTCTGGGCTGTTGTTGGTGTTAGTCCCTACATGTATGTTTGACGTTTGCCCTGTATGTTTAGGCCTGTATGCAGCGCTGCTTGTGGCTGCCATGCCCTGTGTGAGCATGGGGGGCTCTGGCAGAGTTGGTATGCTGGATTCCTGTGTGGGTTGTTTCTACTGTGACCTGCTGTGTGTTCGGGATCCTTTACTGATGCATGGGTTCCAGGAGGCTTTGGCAGGTAAGTGAGTTGCCTTGTCGCTCTTACCTGCCGATCCTCTAGCTGTGTATGGTCTCTCCTTTTCCGTTTGTCGCTAGGTCTGTGGAGACTCTGGTTCATCCGTGTCTGGATGAACCTGGTTGTCTCTGTTCCCTGTCTCCTAACCTCAGGGAAATTCTGGGATTTCAGGGTTCGGAGGTTCCAGCGTATGGGCCCTCCTACCTTATTGGTCAGCTCATACAGTTAGGAGAACAGGGCCAGTTTTAGGGATGCTTTAGCTGGTTACCTGCCCCCTTATTCCGGCGTACTGGCCTAGCAGCTACCCTTTATCTCTTTACATTGTACAGTGGGGGGTTTCCCCCACTCCTCACTGTGACAACGCAACACATATATGACAAGTATTTTACATTCTATTCTAACGCGCATAACACGTATCATAGCCTGGATTACATATTTGTCCCAGTTAACTCTCTACCTAACATTGTTGCTGCCCATATAGCTCAGATAACTATCTCAGACCATGCCCACATTTCGGTGAGAATACGTCTCCCCGGACAACCCCCTAAAGCATGGACATGGAAATTCAATACTACAATCCTAGATGCCACCCCCCACACCTACCTTAACCCAAAAACTAAAATATTACTTTCAGACTAATGAAGTCCCAGATATCTCACACCCCATCCTATGGGAAGCCCACAAAGCATACATTAGAGGAGAACTCATTGCCCTAGGTAGTCGCCTTAAGAAACAGAGAGAAAAAGAACTGACATCCCTCTTAAACCAAATTACTCACCTAGAGAATACTCATAAAAGCTCGAACTCTACTCTGAACCTCAGATGCCAAGTCAAAGACCTACTAAATTGCAAATCTGCAAAAACTCTTCAGTCTCTACGCTACAAACACTATGCACATGGAGACAACGGGACTAAGGTTATGTCATGACTGCTGAAAAAACAGAGGGCCAAAACCTTTATCCCCTCTATAAAAACTACTCAAGGCTCAAGAGTCACCTCCACCCCCCTAATAACTCAACAATTTCATAAACTTTACACAGACCTATATAATTTACACCCTAATGGGAGGGATAACCCTACCCAACCCCCTTTAGACACCTTGATTGCATCCTTCTTAAAAGCCATAAACATTCCCACATTATCCATTAAAGATAGAACCCAATGAACTACCCCTATATCTGAAGAAGAAGCAGATAAGGTTCTTGGTTCCATCCTACCAGGGAAAAGCCCAGAACCAGACGGTTTCCCTATAATATACTACAAGGTATTCAAGAAGATTTTATTGCCCAAATTTGTGTCATTATGTAATTCCCTATTACAAGTTTCTACACTCCCTCCTCAATCATTCGAGGCACATGTCACCACAATCCATAAAGAGGGCAAAGACCCCGAGCTATGTAGTAGTTACCACCCGATCTCTCTTTTAAATATAGATCTTAAATGGTGGGCAAAGATCTTAGCAAGCAGAATTTCATCCCTCCTCCCCAAGATCATAGGTGAAGAGCAGGTGGGCTTTGTTCAGGGAATAGAGGGGAAACATAATGTCTCTAGAGTTCTTCATGCTGCCAAACAAAAGAAAATACTATTAGTCCTCCTGGGGACAGACGCGGAGAAGGCGTTTGACAGGGTCAGCTGGGAGTTCATGTGACGCACTTTACAGGCCTTCAACTTTCCATCTCCATTCATTCAAGCAAATTTCTCCTTATACTTCTCACCTACAGCCAAAATACAAGTAAATGGTACCTTGTCAGACCCTTTCTCTATTCAAAATGGGACCCGTCAGGGGTGTCCTTTGTCCCCCTCACTATTAATTTTGTGTATGGAGAAGCTTCTTCTGAAAATATGTCAGTCTGACCAGATCCAAGGCCTAAAACTAGGCTCCTTTATACATAAAACCGCTGCTTTTGCGGATGACCTCCTAATGATTATCACAAACCCACTAAAAGCCTTTCCATCTATACTACAGATGTTTACTGAGTTTGGCGAAGTATCTAACTTCAAAATTAACTTTGACAAATCTGAGACCATTTGTCTCATGGTTTGGGAGAAAGAACATACTTTCTACGTATGTCCTCCCCCAGATTTTATATATCATACAGGCATTACCGATAGATATGCCAATATCTTTTTTCACAAAAGTACAAACACTCTTTAGGAGATTCTTTTGGAATAACAAAAGAGACAGATTACCTTACACCCACCTGACTCAAAAATCACGTAATGGCGGTATCTCCTTACCTGACCTATTACTCTATTATCAAGCTATCCAACTATAGTAGCTCGCTGGACTCTCTTGGCCAACACCCTACTGAAGGATCCATACCTGGAGATTGAAAGAGTAGTTCTGTCCCCTAGATACAAGGTGTGGTTGTGGCTTAAACAATTGCCCTTGAGCCCCAATACTGTCCCCAGCACCTTGAAACATGGTATGTTGAGAATATGTAGATTTTACCCAACATTATTAATGTCTCAAGGTTTACTCTCGTCCCTCGCACCCCTGAGCACCATACCATGAGCTATTGCTAATAAAGACATCCCCACATGTTGGGATTCAATACCTGACACACGAATCAAAGAAGCTATCAAAGCTCCCTCAGAGGAAGCCCTACAATCCTTGATTCATCAACAATCTGGCCGACCTATATCTATATATATATTGTCCCAGCTCACGGGTCCCCCTAGATAAGGAATTGATCCTCGTCTGGCTCTTAAAGGGACACTTCAATCCATCTAAACAGGATCTTACAACCCTGCTTATCACAGCTGCCAATTTATTGATCCCCTTACTCTGGCAATCACCAGCAACACCGACCATAACTCAATGGATCAATAAAGTGCATCAAATATGTAGAATGGAGGAGTTGGCGAGTTGGGAGACACACACCAGAACAAAATATCTTCAAATGTGGAGCCCATGGCTCGATTTTATAGATAAAAGATAATAGCCCCCCCCCCCCCCCCCATTAACCCTACCCTCCCTCAATAACTTCTACACACTAGAAAACTTCTGGAGTAACTCTGTTAATTCTGGTACTTCCGTTAGTTATTTACTTTTGTTATACTGTTGAATATATCCTAGTCTCTGCTCAGAAATAACATCTCACCTTTATTTTCGCAATGTCTGTAATGAGAAGTATGGTCCGGATGTGAGCCCAACGCCTCTTAACCGGACAATGCGTGATAGTTCATATATCATCTATTAAGCTTCTGAGATATTATCTCATTATCTACTGGTGGAAGATGAACTATCCATACACAATCTTCTCATCGTTTTGCCGTCATTTGACCATCCTGTATGCTCACCAATTACTTCTGTATCACTAGGTGTCACTGTTCTCATTATGCACCTCTGTGAGTCTTTTTTATGTCTTGATAGACGATTATGTCGATACTTTCCACTTCTGTACATTTTATTAAGATGACATCACTTCTTTATATATCTACAGTTTCTCTGTTTATTTTTCTGTTCAATAAAAACAGACTTGAAACAAACAAAAGCATGTTAAAAAGAGTGGTGTCTAAGGATGGGAAAGACTGGGAAAGTCACCTACCCAAAGTTCAGAGCATAGTGGACTCCCTTCGGAAGGCTGGACTAACCGCTAACCCAAAAAAATGTGCGATAGGGTTAGAGGAGACTAAATACCTGGGGTATGTTATTGGGCGCGGAGTCATCACACCCCAAGTGAACAATATAGAGGCGATACGGAATTGGCCCCGAATTGTCACTACTAGGCAAGTAAAGTCGTTCTTGAGAATGGGCTATTACATGAGGTTTGTCCCCCACTTTGCTACAGTGGCCACTCCATTGACAGGGCTTTTGAAGGGACGCAGGTCGGTGATGGTTCGCTGGGATGATCCGGTGGAAGGGTCTTTCTCTGCTTTGAAGTCGGCCCTGTTTGGGTCCCCGATTTTGGTGACGCCCGACTTCAAAAAGGAATTTATAGTGCAGACCGATGCCTCCAAAGTAGGCCTCGGTGCTGTGTTGTCTCAGGAAATCAACGGGGAGGAGAATCCCGTTGTCGTACTCAGCCGTAAGCTCACCCCTGCCGAGACCAGATACAGTATAGTGGAGAGAGAGTGCCTGGCTATCAAGTGAGCACTCGAGTCTCTCAGTTATTATTTGTTGGGGAGAAAATTCCATCTGGTAACCAACCACTCCCCTCTCAAGTGGATGAACCAGGCAAAAGACAGAAATGCCCGGGTCACCAGATGGTTCCTTTCCCTACAGAACTTTAAATTTACAGTGGAACACAGGGCAGGCTAGTTGCACACAGTGAGGGGAATGGTTTGGGAAAATAGGTATTTTCCTCCCATCGTGTGCTGCTGGGCTGATTTGCAGCCAGGTGGAGTCAAATACCGGACTGGATTTTAATTGCCGGTCCGGGTTTTTGGTAGCACCTGGCTGTCCTTAAATAGGCAGCTGGCTCAGCAGCAGGATATCTGTGTTGGGATTTGAGGCTTGGTGCCAGGTTGCAGGGCTGAGACCCATGGCCCGAGGAAACATGCCCCCTAAAGCCTGCCGTGGACTGCTGGAAGCAGAACTGACATCAAAGTGACTTGTCTTACATGAACTTTCCAATTTGTGTGAAGTAACACCAAGATGTACTTTCCATTGTGTGTGAAGTAAACACCAAGACTCCAAAGTAACGCATTGTTTTGTGCATTTGCCTCAGGTGTGAATAAAACACTGAAGTTTTGCGTAAAGAACTTGTCTACTAGAGCGAAACCCCACTATATATATATATATATATATATATATATATATAAATATATATATATATATATATATAAATATATATATATATATATATATATATATATGCATTTCCATAATCAAGCTGTAGAGGGCGGCATTACATTAGCTTGGAAGCCTTACTACTGTCTAATCTGGTAACAAGTAATGTGTGCATGGCATTATAACAGCATAATGACAATTGTGGGCTTAATATTGCAGTACATGCAATTTTTAGAGAAGAGGAAATCAATTTTATATGTTTAAGTCACAAATCCAGTGAAGGCTGAATTCTTTGTATTACACAGATATTAGCCACGGGCTGTAGATGCCTGCTGGAAAGCAAACAAGCGGAATCATGAGTTATTATGAAGCTTCTCGAGAGCGTTCTGTAAAGCTACTACATTGTACAGCAGTGCTAGAGTTAGCTGTACAGCAGAAAAACACAGCTAAATGCAGATGTAGCAGTGCTCAATACATGGAACAATACATGAAAAATTCCAATGTGTCATCTGTAGGAGAGTTTAATAAAAAACTGAGTTCTGCTACATCTACAGTCGTGGCCAAAAGTTTTGAGAATGACACAAATATTAGTTTTCACAAAGTTTGCTGCTAAACTGCTTTTAGATCTTTGTTTCAGTTGTTTGTGATGTAGTGAAATATAATTACATGCACTTCATACATTTCAAAGGCTTTTATCGACAATTTTTTTCAGGACCTCTGCAATTCGACTGGGCATGCTCTCAATCAACTTCTGGGCCAATTCCTGACTGATAGCAACCCATTCTTTCATAATCACTTCTTGGAATTTGTCAGAATTAGTGGGTTTTTGTTTGTCCACCCGCCTCTTGAGGATTGACCACAAGTTCTAAATGGGATTAAGATCTGGGGAGTTTCCAGGCCATGGACCCAAAATGTCAACGTTTTGGTCCCCGAGCCACTTAGTTATCACTTTTGCCTTATGGCATGGTGCTCCATCGTGCTGGAAAATGCATTGTTCTTCACCAAACTGTTGTTGGATTGTTGGAAGAAGTTGCTGTTGGAGGGTGTTTTGGTACCATTCTTTATTCATGGCTGTGTTTTTGGGCAAAATTGTGAGTGAGCCCACTCCTTTGGATGAGAAGCAACCCCACACATGAATGGTCTCAGGATGCTTTACTGTTGGCATGACACAGGACTGATTGTAGCGCTCACCTTTTCTTCTCCGGACAAGCCTTTTTCCAGATGCCCCAAACAATCGGAAAGAGGCTTCATCGGAGAATATGACTTTGCCCCAGTCCTCAGCAGTCCATTCACCATACTTTCTGCAGAAGATCAATATGTCCCTGATGTTTTTTTTGTTGAGGAGTGGCTTCTTTGCTGCCCTTCTTGACACCAGGCCATCTTCCAAAAGTCTTCGCCTCACTGTGCGTGCAGATGCGCTCACACCTGCCTGCTGCCATTCCTGAGCAAGCTCTGCACTGGTGGCACTCCGATCCCGCAGCTGAATCCTCTTTAGGAGACGATCCTGGCGCTTGCGGGACTTTCTTGGACGCCCTGAAGCCTTCTTAACAAGAATTGAACCTCTTTCCTTGAAGTTCTTGATGATCCTATAAATTATTGATTGAGGTGCAATCTTAGTAGCCACAATATCCTTGCCTGTGAAGCCATTTTTATGCAACGCAATGATGGCTGCACGCGTTTCTTTGCAGGTCACCATGGTTAACAATGGAAGAACAATGATTTCAAGCATCACCCTCCTTTTAACATGTCAAGTCTGCCATTTTAACTCAATCAGCCTGACATAATGATCTCCAGCCTTGTGCTCGTCGACATTCTCACCTGAGTTAACAAGACGATTACTGAAATGATCTCAGCAGGTCCTTTAATGACAGCAATGAAATGCAGTGGAAAGTTTTTTTGGGGATTAAGTTAATTTTCATGGCAAAGAAGGACTATGCAATTCATCTGATCACTCTTCATAACATTCTGGAGTATATGCAAATTGCTATTATAAAAACTTAAGCAGCAACTTTTCCAATTTCCAATATTTATGTAATTCTCAAAACTTTTGGCCACGACTGTACTATTTAAATTGTCTTTTATAATATATTTTCTTCAAATCACACAATTTTTTTCTTGAAAAGGGTTGTCCCATGATAACTTATCACTTATCCAAAGGATAGGGGATAGGTATCTGAACTGAAGGAGCCCGACTGCTGGGGCCTCGGCTGATCACTAAAATGGGGGCCCGTGTTCCACCATTTGAATGACACACATCCTTGTTTGCTGCTCAATTCAACTGTACCGGACCACTGGAGACAGTCAAGCACTTGTAGTAAGTACCGTAGTCAATCCCCCGACGATCAGACAGAGGATACGTTTATGTCATGGGACAATCTCTTTAAGCTTTGTAAATATTTAGGCAGAGTCCAGAAAATAGTTAATTTATGTACAGCAGATGATACAGATACATTACAGCTAAGTTGAATTGACCACAACTCATTATTGTCACATTCTGTTAACGAGGATCTCCTGACATGTCTGCTGTAGTAAATAATTGTTTTCTCCATGTAATTACAATTCTGGAGCATCTTTTCTTAAAACTCTACATTGTACCGTTCATCTGTTATTCCTCTTGGAAAGTTGTCACATTATACCTACATTTCCAGGAGGAATAACAGAACAATGGTGCAGCCAAGAGTTCTCAGAAATTATGTTTTACTACCGGGAAATACAATTATTTACTAAAACAGGTGTCAGGAGAGATGACGAGACCTTTTATATAGACCTGAAGGAAAGCTATCACAGTAAGCTAATCAGGCAGCAACCTAATGTTTCAGCAGTGTGGCGAAACCACACGCATTTTTAATATATGATGTGTTTTCCTGTGCTGTTATTACACGTAAAGTGCTTTTTTAGGCTATGCTCATGTGACTAGAGTTGTAGCGAACCCGAACTGTAAAGTTCGGGTTCGTTCCGAACTTTAGGGTTTTCGGCACCCGGACCCGAACATTTACGTAAAAGTACGGGTTCAGTGATTTTTATGGCGCTTTTTGAAAGGCTGCAAAGCAGCCAATCAACAAGCGTCATACTACTTGCCCCAAAAGGCCATCACAGCCATGCCTACTATTGGAATGGCTGTGATTGGCAAACTGCAGCATGTGACCCAGCCTCTATTTAAGCTGGAGTCACGTAGCGCCGCCCGTCACTCTGCTCGGATTAGTGTAGGGAGAGGCTGCAGCTGCTGTGAGGGAGAGATCAGGGAGAAATCTAATCAAGAACTGTTTTTTGTACTCAGCGATCTACAGCAAATGTGTTTTGTGGGTGCAGTGCACAATTTTTTTAAGCCTGCCCTGAGCCAACTACTACTGAAAACAAACTTATTTTCTTCAATTAGTCAATATCAATATATAATCGTCAGCCATTTTATGCAACGATAGTGCACCAGCACAGGCTATCTGCATGTCTGCAAGTCCAGAAATACAGCTTTTTGCTTACTGGGGTTAAAAAAAATACATCTGTGAAATATAGTGCACATCTGGGATTACACGTGCATAAGTGATTGTCACATTTAGGCCATAAATACGGCTTTGGCATACTGGGCTGAAAAAAGCCTCTAATATATTGCACATCTGGGATTACACGTGCATAAGTGACTGTCACATTTAGGCCAGAAATACATCTTTTTGGTTACTGGGGTGAAAAAACCCTCTAATATACTGCACATCTGGGATAAGACGTGCATAAGTGAGTGTCACATTTAGGCCAGAAATACAGCTTTTTGGTTACTTGGGTGAAAAAACCCTCTAATATACTGCACATCTGCGATAAGACGTGCATAAGTGAGTGTCACATTTAGGCCAGAAATACAGCTTTTTGGCTACTGGGGTGAAAAAAACCTCTAATATACTGCACATCTGCGATAAGACGTGCATAAGTGAGTGTCACATTTAGGCCAGAAATACAGCTTTTTGGCTACTGGGGTGAAAAAAACCTCTAATATACTGCACATCTGGGATAAGACGGGCATAAGTGAGTGTCATATTTATGCCAGAAATACGGCTTTTTGGTTACTTGGGTAAAAAAAAACTCTAATATACTGCACATCTGGGATAAGACGTGCATAAGTGAGTGTCACATTTAGGCCAGAAATACGGCTTTTCGGTTACTGGGGTGAAAAAACCCTCTAATATACTGCACATCTGGGATTAGACAAGCATAAGTGACTGTCACATTTAGGCCAGAAATACGGCTTTTTGGTTTCTGGGGTGAAAAAACCCTCTACTATACTGCACATCTAGGATTAGAAAAGCATAAGTGACTGTCACATTTAGACCAGAAATACGGCTTTTTGGTTACTGGGGTGAAAAAACCCTCTAATATACTGCACATCTGGGATAAGATGTGCATAAGTGAGTCTCACATTTAGGCCAGAAATATGGCTTTTTGGTTACTGGGGTGAAAAACCCTCTAATTATACTGCACATCTGGGATAAGACGTGCATAAGTGAGTGTCACATTTACGCCAGAAATACATCTTTTTGCTTACTGGGGTGAAAAAACCTTCTAATATACTGCACATCTGGGATTAGTCGTGCATAAGTGACTGTCACATTTAGGCCAGAAATACGGCTTTTTGGTTACTGGGGTGAAAAAACCCTCTGATATACTCCACATCTGGGATAAGACATGCATAAGTGAGTGTCATATTTAGGCCACAAATACCGCTGTCATATAGAGTTTTAAAAAAAATAATTTTAGTGCGATACCCTACATCAGGGTTTTTATTGGCGGTTAATTATTTTTAACAGACTCTAGTGCAGGAAGAGGATGTGGCCGTTCTGCCACAGCTACACGTCCTACTGAAACTACTACCTCAGGTCCCAGTAGCCGCCAGAATCTACAGCGATATTTGGTCGGGCCTAATGCCGTTCTAAGGATGGTAAGGCCTGAGGCGCTAGTCAATTGGGTCGCCGACAGTGGATCCAGCACGTTCACATTATCTCCCACCCAGTCTTCTGCAGAAAGCGCACAGGTGGCGCCTGAAACCCATGCCCATCAGTCTGTCACATCACACCCGTGCATATCAGGGAACCTGTCTGAGCCTCAAGTCATACAGCAGTCTCTTATGCTGTTTGAAGACTCTGCTGGCAGAGTTTCCCAAGGGCATCCACCTAGCCCTTCCCCAGGGGTGGAAGACATAGAATGCACTGACGCACAACCACTTATGTTTCCTGATGAGGACATGGGAATACCACCTCAGCACGTCTCTGATGATGACGAAACACAGGTGCCAACTGCTGCGTCTTTCTGCAGTGTGCAGACCGAAAAGGAGATCAGGGAGGAAGACTGGGTGGAAGACGATGCAGGGGACGATGAGGTCCTAGACCCCACATGGAAAGAAGGTCACGCCACTGACTTTCAGAATCCGGAGGAAGAGGCAGTGGTGAGACCGAGCCAACAGCGTAGCAAAAGCGGGAGCAGGGTGCAAAAGCAGAGCAGCCGTCGTCCAAACAGTTCGCCTGCTACTGGCCACCGTCACCAGGGACCGAGCACACCAAAGGCAGCTTCAAGGAGTTCCCTGGCATGGCACTTCTTCACACAATGTGCTGACGACAAGACCAGAGTGGTTTGCACGCTGTGCCATCAGAGCCTGAAGCGAGGCATTAACATTCTGAACCTTAGCACAACCTGCATGACCAGGCATCTATATGCGAGACATGGGCTGCAGTGGAGTAAGCACCTTCAAAACCAAGAAAGGGCTCAGGCTCCTCCTGCTCCCTCTTCTGCTGCTGCCTCGGCCTCTTCCTCCGCCTCTGGAGGAACGTTGGCACCGGCCGCCCAGCAAACAGAGGATGTGCCACCAACAACACCACCTCCGTCACCAAGCATCTCCACCATGTCATACGGAAGCGTTCAGCTCTCCATCTCACGATCCTTTGAGAGAAAGCGTAAATTTCCACCTAGCCACCCTCGATCCCTGGCCCTAAATGCCAGCATTTCTAAACTGCTGATCTTTGAAATGCTGTCATTCAGGCTGGTGGAGACAACCAGCTTCAAACAGCTCATGTCGCTTGTTGTCCCACGGTACGTTGTTCCCAGCCGCCACTGGGAGCCGTGCCCTCCCTGCACAACCAAGTATCGGATAAAATCAAGTGTGCACTGCGCAACGCCATCTGTGGCAAGGTCCACCTAACCACAGATACGTGGACCAGTAAGCATGGCCAGGGACGCTATATCTCCCTAACTGCACACTGGGTAAATGTAGTGGCGGCTGGGCCCCAGACGGAGAGCTGTTTGGCCGCACGTCCTTCCGCCACCAAGGATCGCAGGGCATCATTCTTTGCCTCCTGTTGCCTCCTCTTCCTACTCGGCTTCCTCCTCCTCTTCTACCACCTCCTCATCCGGTCAGCGACAGACCTTTACCATCAACTTCTGCACAGCCAGGGGTAAACGTCAGTAGGCCGTTCTGAAACTAATGTGTTTGGGGGACAGGCCCCACACCACGCAGGAGTTGTGGCGGGGTATAGAATAACAGACCAACGAGTGGTTGCTGCCAGTGAGCCTCAAGCTCGGCCTGGTGGTGTGCGATAATGGGCGAAATCTCGTTGCAGCTCCGGGACTAGCCGGTTTGACGCACATCCCTTGCCTGGCGCATGTGCTGAATTTGGTGGTGCAGAAGTTCATTCACAACTACCCCAACATGTCTGAGCCGCTGCATAAAGTGCGGGCCGTCTGTGCGCGCTTCCGGCGTTCTCATCCTGCCGCCGCTCGGCTGTCTGTTCTACAGCATAACTTCGGCCTTCCCGCTCACCGCCTTATATGCGACGTGCCCACCAGGTGGAACTCCATCTTGCACATGCTGGAGAGACTGTGCGAGCAGCAGCAGGCCATAGTGGAGTTTCAGCTGCAGCTCGCACGGGTAAGTCGCACTGCGGAACAGCACCACTTCACCACCAATGACTGGGCCTCCATGCGAGACCTGTGTGCCCTGTTGCGCTGTTTCGAGTACTACACCAACATGGCCAATGGCGATGATGCCGTTATCAGCGTTACAATACCACTTCTATGTCTCCTTGAGAAAACACTTAGGGCGATGATGGAAGAGGATGTGGCCCAGGACGAGGAGGAGGAAGAGGGGTCATCTCTAACACTTTCAGGCCAGTCTTTTAGAAGTGGCTCAGAAAGAGGATTTTTGCAACAGCAGAGGCCAGGTACAAATTTGGCCAGCCAGGGCCCACTACTGAAGGACGAGGAGGATGAGGAGGAGGATGGGGATGAAGCATGTTCACAGCAGGGTGGCATCCAACGCAGCTCGGGCCCATCACTGGTGCGTGGCTGGGGGGATATGATACGCCTCCCACAGAGGACAGCTTGTCCTTACCTCTGGGCAGCCTGGCACACATGAGCGACTTCATGCTGCAGTGCCTGCGCAACGACTGCAGAGTTGCCCACATTTTAACGTGTGCTGACTACTGGGTGGCCACCCTGCTGGATCCCCGTTACAAAGACAATGTGCCGTCCTAATTCCCTCACTGGAGCGTGATCGGAAGATGCGCGACTACAGGTGCACGCTGGTAGACGTGCTCCTGAGAGCATTCCCGACTGACGCCGGGGGACAAGTGGAAGCACAAGGTGAAGGCAGGGGAGGAGGAAGAGGTCGCCAACGTAGCTGTGTAAGCGCCAGCACCTCAGAAGGCAGGGTTAGCATGGCTGACATGTGGAAAAGCTTTGTCACCTCGCCGGCCCCAACAACCGGCCCCAACTGCTGATATGGAGCGTGTTAGCAGGAGGCAGCATTTGAACAACATGGTGGAACAGTACCTGTGCACATGACTACACGTACTGACTGATGGTTCTGCCCCATTCAACTTCTGGGTCTCCAAATTGTCCACATGGCCAGAGCTTGCCCTGTATGCCTTGGAGGTGCTGGCCTGCCCTGCAGCCAGTGTATTCTCTGAACATGTATTTAGCATGGCAGGAGGCGTCATTACAGACTGACGCAGCCGCCTGTCCACAGCCAACGTGGACAAGCTCACGTTCATTAAAATGAACCAGGCTTGGATCCCTCAGGACTTGTCTGTACCTTGTGCAGAATAGACAGTTCTAACAGCCTCATCCATCCTTGTACTCAAGTGCACTTATTCCTTTTTTTTTTTTTTATATGTCCCAATATTTTGGGGGATACCCCTATGTAAAAATGCAAAATTACACACATCTGTGTTGGCTACTTATTCCTCCTTCGCCGCCGCTTCCACCTAGACTGCCACGTGAGCCTACATGGCCACATTCACCCATTCACCGCCTCCTCAACCTCTTCCTCCTACATCATTCCTAATTTTTTCTTTACTTAAGGTCTTTTATGTTTTTTTTTATTCATTTCCCTATCCACATTTGTTTGTAGAGCATTTGCCATGTTCTTAAGCACATTTTGCTGCCTTTTGCAATCCTCTAGCTCTTTCCATGACATTTTTACAGCCTTTTTAGTGCTCAAAAGTTTGGGTCTCTATTGACTTCAATGGGGTTCAAGTTCGGATCAAGTTTGGGTCCCGAAACTGAATTTTTTTTTCAAGTTCGGCCGAACCTGCCGACCCCGAACATCCAGGTGTCCGCTCAACTCTACATATGACTTATCCCTCATATGGAAAAATGTGACATGGAATACATGGCAGAAATTGGAGGGTGGCCGGCTGGAAGAATGGCAATGGAGAATCCCATTGAAAACAATGGGATGTGGATTTCAGTTCAGAATTTGCAGATGTTCAGAAATATAAAAGGACAGAGGCTGAATTACACCTAAGATTACAGGGTGTCTCTGAACATAATAGCAAACCAGGGAATAGTGATGGACGAACATCGGCCGGGACGGGTCGTGATTGCGATCGCGTAAATGCGATCAAATGTTCGGTTCCCGGCAGGCCCCATTCACTTTAATAGCAGGCGAACATGGAAAACCTTGAAGTCATATTTGCAGCCATCAAATACTTACTAGAAGTGCACAAATAGTCCCACAACACGGACAGTGACATACTAGAGCGGGATCAATGACAATAATTCCCACAAAAAATATGTATTTTAATCAGGGGCCATTTTTATGCGCCTTAAAGGGAAACTCTCAAAAATTTGTCCTGCTGGAGCCTAGAAATTTTTTATTTTAGGCCACGGGAGTATGGGCCCTAAAAATTAGGCATTCACCTGACATAAAAGAACAAGTGATTATGTGGCTGGAGGTCCATTATGCGGTCAATGAATATAAATTTTACTGTAGCCCACTGCAGTGCAGGCCCCAAACATTAGGCATTCACCGGACAGAACAGATCAAGTGACTATGTGGCTGGAGGTATATTAGTCGGTCAGTGGATAACAATTTTACTACAGGCCAGTTAGATTACAGGTCCCAAAAATTATGCATTCACCGGACAGAAAAGATCAAGTGATTATGTGGCTGGAGGTATATTAGAAGGTCAGTGGATAACAATTGTACTGCAGGCCAGTGGAGTACAGGCCCCAAACATTAGGCATTCACCGTACAGAAAAGATCAAGTGATTATGTGGCTGGAGGTATATTAGACGGTCATTGGATAACAATTTTACTGTAGACCAGTACAAATACATGTCAAACACATATGTTTAAAAGAACTAAAAATATAAAATTGGATCAAAAACATGGCTAATGAAATCCCCCTCTTGAATAATCAAAATAGGTGAAATTCAATAACACGTGGTCGTCACAGATGTTGAAATTCTCCAAGGCCCCAACAATTAAGCATTCATCGTACAAAAAACATCAAGTGATTATGTGGCTGGAGGTATATTAGACAGTCATTGGATAACAATTTTACTGCAGGCCAGTGGCGTACAGGCCCCAAACATTAGGCATTCACCAGACAGAAAAGGCCTTTTATGCCGCTGTATTTACATAAGACAGGGACCATTCTTTGTTCTGGTTGGTGGCGGATATGTGTGGGCTGGCATGAGGAAATTCAATGAAACGTAGTTGTCACAGGTTGTTGAATTCCTCCGAGATCCATGCCTCATTCATTTTTAGAAATGTGAGGTAGTCCACACTGTCGTGAGCTAGGCGAGTGCGCTTATCTGTCACGATCCCCCCTGCTGCGCTGAATGTCACTCAACACTCAACGAGGGGCAAGGCAAGAGTTCCATGGCAAATTGTGCCAGCTTTGGCCACAGGTCAAGCCTGCACACCCAGTAGTCCAGGGGTTCCTCGCTTCTCAGAGCATCCACATCGGCCATTAACCAGATGTAGTTGGAGACCTGTCGGTCTAGGCGTTCCCTGAGGCTGGATCTGGAGGGCGGCTGTCGATGGGTTGGCTGCAAGAATGATCTCATATCCGAAGTGACCAACACATCTTCAAACCACCCTCTTCTTGCATGAGCGGTAGAATTGGTACCCGCACCTGTTTCGCTGTGGGTGGAAATTCCTCTGCCAGCGCCCGCAACAGCAGAATGCAGCATCTCTCACAGCAAGGCCTGGAAATTCTGCATTCAGACAGCCCTCTGTGATGCTGGTAACATGTCCGCCATTTTGTGTTTGTACTGGGGGTCTAAGAACGTTGCCACCCAGTACTGGTCCTTGCCCTTTATGCTTTTTATACGGGGGTCCCTCTTTAAACACTGGAGCATGAAGGCCCCCATTTGCACTAAATTGGAACCGGTGGAGCGCCCTGGCTCCTGATCATCGCCCAGGAGAATGTCAACCTCGGTCTCCTCCCCCCAGTCACTGACAACACCAGGGATCCCAGAAGAGTTTAAAGCCGCTCTTCTTGCTCCTCCCCCCATGCATCATCTGACTCCTCTTCAGACTCCTGACTTGTCTCAGATGGAGTAGCCCCCCTGGGAATTCATTCAGCATTGCGACTTCCTCATCTTCCAGCTTCTGCTCCTCGACGGCTTGATCAATGACATGACGCAATGCACGCTCCAGAAGGAAAGTGTAAAGTACAATTTCACTGATGGTGCCCTGGCTGCAACTGACCAGTTTGGTGATCTCATCAAATGGCCGCAGAAGTCTGCATGCATCGCGCATGAGCTGCCACTGGCGTGTTGAAAAGAAACCAAGCTCCCCAGAAACTGTCCTGCTGCAGAGTTTGTACAGGTAGTCGTTAACAGCACGTTGCTGCTGGAGCAGCCTATCAAGCATATACAAGGTGGAGTTCCAGCGCGTTGGGCTGTCTCAAATCAGATGTCTGACGGGCAGGTGGTGTCGCCGCTGAACGTCAGCAAGGCAAGCCATGGCTGTGTAAGATCTTCTAAAATGGACAGAGATTTTCCTGGCCCGCCGCAAGATGTTCTGGACCCTGGGGTATATGGCAACGGATCGCTGCACGCTGCACGACTAAGTTCAGGACGTGTGCCATGCACGGCACGTGTGTGATTTTGCCCTGTTTCAGTGCGCTCAGCAGATTGGCACCATTGTCGCACACCACTTTACCAACTGTCAAATTGAGCGGGGTTATCCACTGATCGGCCTGTGATTTCAGAGCTGAAAGCAGTGCAGGACTGGTGTGGCTCTTGGCTTCCAGGCACAACAGCCGCAGCACAGCATGGCAACGTCTCATCTGGCACGTCAAATAGGTTCTGGGGAGCTTGGGAGGTACAGCGGAAGAGGCGGTAGCAGTGGAAAAGGAGGAGTCAGCCGAGGAGGACACAGAGGATGGAGTATGAGGAGGAGAAAAAGAGGCAGGCCTGCATGCAATCTGTGGTGGTAACACCAAATCCACACGGGTGCCACGGGTTGCATTCTTGATGGCTGTCAGAAGGTTCACCCAGTGAGCAGTAAAAGTTATGTACCTTCCCTGCCCGTGTTTGCTAGACCACGTGTCTGTGGTCAGATGTATCTTGGCACCGACACTGTGTGCCAGAGATACATTCACTGGACGCTGAACATGGCCATATAGCTGTGGGATGCCCTTCTGGGAGAAATATTTCCTTCCAGGGACCTATTGCGGTGTGCCAATGGCAGCAAATTTTCTAAAGGCCTCCGAGTCCACCAGTTTATATGGCAGTAGTTGGTGGCTAGTAGTTCCGACAAGCCAGCGGTAAGCCGCTGGGCAAAAGGGTAATCCGGCTTCAACAACTTTTTACGTTCGAACATTTGGGCAACGGAAGCCAGCCTTTTGCCAGATGAACGCGACGACGGTACGGTGGAACGTGATGTGGGGGAAAAATGGGAGGAGAGAGAAGAAAGAGAAGACAGGACGTAGAGCGCCGGGATTGTGGCTTTGTGGGTTCTGACGGTGTTGCTCCCACTGGGCTCGGTAATGGGAGGCCAGGTGCCTTCTTAAGGCGGTCGTCCCTAGGTGAGTGTTGGGCTTACTGTGACTTATGCGTTGACAGCACAGGCTGCAGACGGCAACACCATTGTCAGCAGCTGACATGTTAAAGAATGCCCACACTGCGGAGCCATGTGCCGGTGTCCTGGGAGCGCCCGATGTGACCGTGCATGGTGGATGGCTCGCTCCAGATACATTTGCAGTCTGCTTTTTGCCTCCTGTGCACTGCGAGTTCTGCCTGCTTCTCCCCCTTCTACCCCCTATCTGCTACTCTTTCTCCCTCTAAACTCCCCTCCTCTTCCTCTCTTGTGGGCACCCAAGTGACATCCATCTACACGTCATCATTGTCACCTTCCCCACCACTGACATTACAGATCTCGGAGTAGGCAGCAACAGTGGGGGCCTCCGTCCTTGGGCTAATCTGGTTACTGTCATCAGACTTCTGGGTAGCGGCCGTTGCTACCTCCTCTTCCTGATCCGATGCCAAGAATGGCTGCGCATCGGTAAGGTCTGGGAATGGATGGGAAAATATTTCCTCTAACTCGAGTGTAGGGGCTATGGTGAAGGTGGTGGTGGTGGTGTCTTTGGGGTGCACACAGTAGAAAGTGAGGAGGGTGCAGATACAGAGGATGAGGAGGGTGCAGAAGCGGAATGCTGAGTGAGCCACTCAATGAACTCTGGTGCGTGCTTTGATGTAATCGCACGCACCTCCTCCAACTTCTCACTTAGGATCCTGCCTGGTGCACCTGCCCGACCCCTACCACCCCTGCGGAATGGCCTGACAATCAATATTTGGTGGAAGCCGGTATATCAATTACCTCTATCAGTATTTTGTTAAAACAGGTACATAGAACCCCTTAATGAGTATTTGATGGAAGCTGGAATATCAAACCCCTTAATTAATATTTGGTGGAGGCCGCTGTATCGCAGTCCTCAATCTATATTTGGTGGAAGCCGGTATATCAATCCCTTCTATCAGTAGTTTGTGAAAACAGGTATAGAACCTCTTAATGAGTATTTGGTGGAAGCTGGTATATCAAACCCCTTCATCAATATTTGGTTGAAGCCGGTGTATCGCAGGCCTCAATCTATATTTGGTGGAAGCCGGTATATCAATCCCTTCTATCAGTATTTTGTGGAAACAGGTATATAGAACCCCTTAATCAATATTTGGTGGAAGCTGGTGTATCGCAGGCCTCAATCAATATTTGGTGGAAGTCGGTATATCAATCCTCTCTATCAGTATTTTGTGGAAACAGGTGTATAGAACCCCTTAATTAGTATTTTCTGGAAGCAGGTATATCAAACCCCTTAATCAATATTTGGTCGAAGCTGGTGTATCGCAGGCCTCAATCAATATTTGGTGGAAGCTGGTATATCAATCCCCTCTATCAGTATTTTGTGGAAAAAGCTATATAGAACCCATTACTGAGTATTTGGTGGAAGCTGGTATATCAAACCCCTTAATCAATATTTGGTGGAAGCTGATCTATCGCAGGCCTCAATCTATATTTGATGGAAGGCGGTATATGAATCCCCTCTATCAGTATTTTGTGGAAACAGGTATATAGAACCCTTTAATGAGTTTTTGCTGGAAGCCGGTATATCAAACCCCTTAATCAATTTTTGGTGGAAGCCGGTGTATTGCAGGCCTCAATCTATATTTGGTGGAAGCGGGTATATCAATCCCCTCTTTCAGTATTTTGTGGAAACAGGTATATAGAACCCCTTAATGAGTATTTGCTGGAAGCTGGTATATCAAACCCCTTAATCAATATTTGATGTCAGCCGGTGAATCGCAGTCCTCAATCAATATTTTGTGGAAGCTGATCTATAACACCCCTCAATCATTATTTTGTGTAAGCTGGTGTATCACACCCCTCAATCAGTATTTTGTGTAAGCAGGTATATCAAACCCCTTAATCTGTTTATTTTGGGGCAACAGGTATATCACGCCAGTTGCACTTAGTTATTCCAATAGCGTTTATCCCTCTATCTAGCTACGGTATCTCAGCAGAACCGCACACAACAGCCCGACAAAGCGCTACTAGCGCGAAACGGCCATCGCTGTTTGGTGCGTGCAAGTTTGTCTGTCTGCCCCATGCCATACATACTTGGATTGTAAGTTCACTGAATAAAGCATCAAGTGAAACTTACATACTGGTGAGTGCTGCTGTTGTATTTTCTTCTTCGAAATTGTGCATAAGAACCGCACACAACTGCTGCATAATACAAATGCTTTACAATATACTTTTATGTTAGAAGGTATATTATAGATATAGGAAAAAACAAATGGTGGCTCTCTCACTGTACCACTTCTGGATTGGTGCACAACCCCTCAGCACTCCCAATTGCTGATACGTAGAACTTTGGAAAAAACTTGGATAGGGGGTCACTCAAAATATCAGGCAAACACTTGGAGATGTATCCACACTCACTTTATAATACATAAATTACACAATAAATGCTACATAAAACATATCGTAAAATACAATATAAAAAAAACGCTGGTGTCCCAAATATCTATTGAGATTATAACCACAATTGGGGGACCTGTTTCAATCTAGCTGGAAGCTGATTATGGGTCCCAAATAGCCACAATAGGGATAAGAGTTCCTCAGGTTGCCGTTTAGAAGAAAGTCACTCTTGCATTTGTGGGTATAAAAGTACTAGAAATGTGGATCAATTGTACGTTACCATACCGGACCTTCGGTGAAGTCTCCCGCTTCCAAATGTAAGGCTGTGTAGAGCTCAGCAGACTAGTACCGCACTATGGTAGTCGCTTCCTGCTGTGACCTTCCAGGACCTTACGTGGCGTCCCACGTGGTTCACTGTTTGGTCATGTGCTGGTGACGTCTTCTGCGCGGAGATTTCAAATCACCTGTGTCCGGTTTGTTGGTATATTTCGTAGATGCTGCTTAGATAATCCCTCACTGTTTCCCACTGGGAAACAGTGAGGGATTATCTAAGCAGCATCTACGAAATATACCAACAAACCGGACACAGGTGATTTGAAATCTCTGCGCAGAAGACGTCACCAGCACATGACCAAACAGTGAACCACGTGGGACGCCACGTAAGGTCCTGGAAGGTCACAGCAGGAAGCGACTACCATAGTGCGGTACTAGTCTGCTGAGCTCTACACAGCCTTACATTTGGAAGCGGGAGACTTCACCGAAGGTCCGGTATGGTAACGTACAATTGATCCACATTTCTAGTACTTTTATACCCACAAATGCAAGAGTGACTTTCTTCTAAACGGCAACCTGAGGAACTCTTATCCCTATTGTGGCTATTTGGGACCCATAATCAGCTTCCAGCTAGATTGAAACAGGTCCCCCAATTGTGGTTATAATCTCAATAGATATTTGGGACACCAGCGGTTTTTTTATATTGTATTTTACGATATGTTTTATGTAGCATTTATTGTGTAATTTATGTATTATAAAGTGAGTGTGGATACATCTCCAAGTGTTTGCCTGATATTTTGAGTGACCCCCTATCCAAGTTTTTTCCAATATTATAGATATATCACACCCCTCAATCAGTTTCTTTTTTTTGGAGGCAACAGGTATGTCACACTAGTTGCAATTAGTTATTCCAATAGCATTTGTCCCTCTATCTAGCTACGATATCTCTGCAGAACCGCACACAACTGCTGCACAATACAAATGCACTATAATATACTTTCTATGTTAGGGCTCTTTCACACTTGCGTTCTTGTCTTCCGGCATAGAGTTCCGTCGTCGGGGCTCTATGCCGGAAGAATCCTGATCAGGATTATCCTAATGCATTCTGAATGGAGAGAAATCCGTTCAGGATGCATCAGGATGTCTTCAGTTCCGGAACGGAACGTTTTTTGGCCGGAGAAAATACCGCAGCATGCTGCGCTTTTTGCTCCGGCCAAAAATCCGGAACACTTGCCGCAAGGCCGGATCCGGAATTAATGCCCATTGAAAGGCATTGATCCGGATCCGGCCTTAAGCTAAACGTCATTTCAGCGCATTGCCGGAGCCGACATTTAGCTTTTTCAGAGTGGTTACCATGGCTGCCGGGACGCTAAAGTCCTGGCAGCCATGGTAAAGTGTAGCGGGGAGCGGGGGAGCAGTATACTTACCGTCTGTGCGGCTCCCGGGGCGCTTCAGAGTGACGTCAGGGCGCCCCAAGCGCATGGATCATGTGATCACATGGATCACGTCATCCATGCGCATGGGGCGCTCTGACGTCACTCTGGAGCGCCCCGGGAGCCGCACGGACTGTAAGTATACCGCTCCCCCGCTCCCCACTACTACTATGGCAACCAGGACTTTAATAGCGTCCTGGGTGCCATAGTAACACTGAACGCATTTGGAAGACGGTTCCGTCTTCAAATGCTTTCAGTACACTTGCGTTTTTCCGGATCCGGCGTGTAATTCCGGCAAGTGGAGTACACGCCGGATCCGGACAACGCAAGTGTGAAAGAGGCCTTAGAAAGTATATTATAAGTATATCACACCCCTCAGTATGTCACACCTATCGATAGCACACCTATACCAGTCCTTAAAAGGACTTTTGTGGCCCTATTAGCTAGCGCTTGGTGTCCCTAACAATCTGGCCCTGCTCCACACAGCAACCTCTCCCTACACTGGCAAAAAAACAGAATGTTAAATGGCTGCCAAATCAGGTTTATTTATAGGGTAGGGGGTGTGTCCATGTGCTGAAACGTCTCAATTGGCTGTCCTGTCCCACCTGATGGATGTGTCATGGGTCAAAGTTCGGCACAATGCAAAAGAATATGCAAACCGCAAGGCCATCTCTCCCAGGGAACAACCCAGCACAGTGCTGACCTTAATAGATCAGATAATGTAATAAGACAATAATAGAAGGTCACATACAGTATGTCAAGATATTCAAAATCATGCACCCAAACAGCAGTCAAAGGCAATATAAAGCAATCAATACCTAAAGAAAATCCATATAAAACATATGTATATCCTGAATAGATAAACACTAATTCATAAGTACCAAAAAATCTATTGTTACATGAAGTAAAGCGCATGATATGCGAATATAGGAAATAAATAGTTGTGATTTGGGCTTGGGGTCGGCTATGACAGACTTCACAGGTTCCAATGGCAAAACAGTCCAAAACAGTATAACGGCAGTCAAAGTTATGCGGTCACATTGGAACAAGTTCATAGAAACAAAAACACAAAACGTCTGGGCCATAACTATACAGAAGTTCACCTCACCTAAGTACTTCAATACAAATAAGGGGATCAGGCTCTTCACAACAAGCAGGTCTTGCATAATTTCAACTCCATATTTATTCGTCCAGTAATGAGCCCAGTAGCTACACCTGGGTTTGCCTCAGGCTAGGGAAAGTTTACTGGAATGGGGAGGGAATGACAAACCCCACTACCAACACCGATCTGCCAGTCCATAAAAATGTAGCCCATAAAATACTTTAAAGAAAAGTGCCCAACTACACTTATCTCATTCATCTGAGCATTCTGGATGAGATATACACCCCCTCCAGTACTTTTCCAGACACTGTCTTACAAAATATATAAATGAATATACATGCATACGACCTCCAACAGCATATGATTATCTGAAGCGTCATGGGAAAGGACCCCATACATATCACTGCCCTTGCATGCGACTTCCTCATGGGCCACTCATCACTGCAACATTTGTGTATACACCTATTGGATTTATTAATTTACCTTTGATTTCAATGACCAGCATTCAAGTGCTCATACACCTTTTAATAGCTTTTGGACGAATATTAATTCAGTTGACAGCTATTCCTCCCGACTCCCCATACATACACATGCATGCTTGGTTCATCCAAGAATGCATATGTTTTCAATAGAATGAGCTGAGAAAGCTACCACCAGAACCTTTGAACGCGGCATTAAAATTCAGCTTGCCAAATACTTCTTTCCCCTGACATCATCTATCAAGGGAGCGTCGGAAGACCCCCATACACATTAGATAGTCCGCCAGCCCTGCCAAATTAAGTGGGTTTGACTGACAGAATTCCAATGTGTATGGAGGCATTTATAATAACCACAGAACTCCCTGATCTCTACTGAAAATATAATTTATTAAGATGAAGGTACGATAAAGGATAAGGCCAATCAACTAAAACAAGTGTAAATGCTAACCTATTGTTTTAAACTTTAGACATATTGGAAATGTATTTGCCTCTTTTAGCTTGATAACCTTGGTGTCCTAGAAGTCTCCATTGCTGTTGGATCTGTCATGTGGATCTGAAAATCTATTTCTGGATTTGGCAGCTGGTGATAGGGAAAGCTTACTTGGTGTACACTGAAATTTGATGGACCTCTGCTACCTCCATACACTTGTGACAGCGGCTTATCCCCCTGAGTACAAAAAGATCGGGCATGTTGAACTCCAACAGCCTGATGCTTCCTTCTACGGAGATCTGCCTTTGAGGCAAAGTCAGAACATCCAATCTTGCTGAGATCAGCAGGTTCAGATGAAAATTGTCCAATGTCTATGGCCAGTTGATCACTACACTGGCTTCCATTTGCAGAGAGGATGTCTTCACGAGATAATACCTTAAATAAAATGCAACTTTAGGTCAATTTAAATATGTTTCCCCTTGAGAAAAAAGGAGTGGGCATATTAAAATCCAACAGCCTGATCCTTCTTACTCCCAACACTTGGGGGAAAGTTGAGCCACCACCATACACATTTCATGGTAGGCTTGTTTTGTCCCAATCAGTGGGTTCAATCAACAATTGTCTAATGTGTATGGCCAACTTCTAGAGTCAGACAACTACTGATAACACACTTTACATAGGTGTCAGGCCATAGCTATACCTCCTGGCAGTGGCTTATCTCCCGTAAAAAAAAAAAAAAATACTGGGCATATTGAAATCGAACAGGCTCATCCTTCTTTCCACCATCATCTGCCATTGGGAGGAAATCAGAGAACCCCTTTAAAGAGGACCTGTCACCTCTGATGTGTCGGTTTCAGCAACTACTTGCATCCCTCTTCTTATAACAATTCTGGAGCATCTATTCTTAAAACTTAGGTGCTACTCCTTTATTATTCCTGCTAAAAATTATGAATAAATTAAGAGCTGTTTGCAATGAAGGTTCAGATGGGTGTTACCAGATGGATGTTACTAGCTGGGGGGGGGGGGTCCCAGCATAGTCTGATACTAGCATCACTATTGGATAGTGTCAGACTGTGCAGGAACGCTTCCCCATCTGGACCTTCATTGCAAACTGCTAGGAATTCATTCATAGCTTCTAGAAGGAATAATAGAGGAATGGCATACGCTAGGGTCATAAGAATAAATGTTTGAGAATTGTTGTTAAAAGAGGGATGCAAGCAGCTATAGTACTAAACCAGACATGTCAGGAGAGGTCCTCTTTAATGACATGTTTCTCTGGTCCATTTTGAATATGGGGGTATTTTATTTGTGTTTGTGTATAGAACAAAAAAAATTGCAAAGTTTTTGTACTGGTAATCAATACAATCTATATTCATACCAGACTTCAGCTATGGAAGAGCTTACTGACTGTGGAGATGGGTCAGCTTAGGATAGTTCAGTATGAGAAGACAATATGGAAGGGAAGAGTAAACAAGAAAACGATCGTCTTTCATTACAGGCACTTTTTACAGACTTTACTTTTACCTTCACACACACAATGCAATAGTCAAGAGTCAAATCCTTTCAGGAAACCAGGAAAATCCTGCGCAATTAAAGAGAGTTCCTCACCTCTATCACTCAGTCTACCTTTTATCATCAGCCCAGCCTCCAGGGTGTAGGATGCAAGAAATCCTTTATCACCTACAGGGGTAATGCCAATCAGTCAGCACCGGTGTAACATGAGCAGCCATAGATTTCATATGCCGTGTATAGCATTATACTACTGTATTGTCAGGAAAATCTCCATGCTCCGAAACTCTGCAGGTATGAGCTCCCGTAGCCTTGGTGACAAGTTCAATGTGGCAAATCTGGTAGTCAGCAAATCTGTCTAATCACTGAATGATACAGGACCATGGGATGTAGTGATGCATATCTAGGCAGATTTACCATTCATTGATCATTGATGTAAGCTGGGAAGATACCTTAGTACTTATGTTGATTGCCATCCAGCTGATCCAGAAGCAAATTATAATAATAAAAGGCTAAATAGTCTTAAAGGGGTATTCTGGTTCCAGTGCATAAAGGATATTCATTGCATAATGAGAAATTTAGCAAATTTCCAAGAAACTTTATGCATTAATTCCTTGTGTTTCCTTCCAAGGGTCAATAAAATCTCTCCTGGTTGTGTGATGGACACGCAGGTGCATAGCTTGTTACAGTTATAGACAGGGGCGGATTAACCCCTTAAGGACCCTGCCATATTTCACCTTAAGGACCCGGACATTTTTTGCAAATCTGACATGTGTCACTTTATGTGGTGATAACTTTAAAACGCTTTTACTCATCCAGGCCATTCTGAGATTGTTTTCTTGTCACGTATTGTACTTCATGACAGTGGTAAAATTGAGTAAAAAAAATTAGCAAATTTCCAAATTTCTATTTCTCTACTTTTATAATAGATTGTAATACCTCCAAAAATAGTTATTACTTTACATTCCCCATATGTCTACTTCATGTTTGAATCATTTTGTGAATGCCATTTTATTTTTTGGGGACGTTAGAAGGCTTAGAAGTTTAGAAGCAAATCTTGAAATTTTTCAGAAAATTTCAAAAACCCACTTTTTCAGGACCAGTTGAGGTCTGAACTCACTATGTAAGGCTTATATAATAGAAACCACCCCATTTTACAAACTACACCTCTCAAGGTATTAAAAACTGATTTTACAAACTTTGTTAACCCTTTGTTAACTTTGTTTATGGAAAATTTCACTTTTTTGGCAGATTTTCCATTTTAATCCATTTTTTCCAGTTACAAAGCAAGGGTTAACAGCCAAACAAAACTCAATATTTATGGCCCTGATTCTGTAGTTTACAGAAACCCCCTATATGTGGTTATAAACTGATGTACGGGCACACGGCAGGGCGCAGAAGGAAAGGAGTGCCATACGGTTTTTGTTAGGCAGATTTTGCTGGACTGGTTTTTGGACACCATGTCCCATTTGAAGCCCCCCTGATGCACCCCTAGAGTAGAAACTCTAAAAAAGTGACCCCATTTTAAAAACTACAGGATAAAGTGGCAGTTTTGTTGTTACTATTTTAGGGTACACATGATTTTTGGTTGATCTATATTACACTTTTTGTGAGGCAAGGTAACAAGAAATAGCTGTTTTGGCACAGTTTTTATTTTTTGTTATCTACAACATTCATCTGACAGGTGGGATCATGTGGTATTTTTATAGAGCAGGTTGTCACTGACGCGTTTTACATAGCAAAGCATTTTTGAAAAAAAAAAGATTTTTTAGTGTCTCCACATTCTGAAAGCCGTAGTTTTATTTATTTTTTAGGCGACTATCTTATGTAGGGGCTCATTTTTTTCGGGATGAGATGATGGTTTGATTGGTACTATTATAGGGTGCATATGACTTTTTGATCGCTTGCTACTACACTTTTTGTGATGTAAGTTGACAAAAAATTGCTTTTTTTACACCGTTTTTTTGTTTTACGGTATTCACCTGAGGAGTTAGGTCATGTGATATTTTTATAGAACAGGTTATTACAGACGCGGCAATACCTAATATGTCTACTTTTTTTATTTATGTAAGTTTTACACAATGATTTCATTTTTGAAACAAAAAAAATCATGTTTTAGTGTTTCCATAGTCTGAGAGCCATAGTTTTTTCAGTTTTAGGCGATTATCTTAGGTAGAGTATCATTTTTGCGGGATGAGGTGACGGTAAGATTGGTACAATTTTGGGGCGCGTATGAATTTTTGATCGCTTGCTATTACACTTTTTGTGATGTAAGGTGACAAAAAAAATGACTTTTTTTATACAGTTTTTATTAAAAAAATGTTACGGTGTTCATCTGAGGGGTTAGGTCATGTGATATTTTTATAGAGCTGGTCGTCCCGGACGCGGCGATACATAATATGTATACTTTTTTTTTATTTATTTAAGTTTTACACAATAATATCCTTTTTGAAACAAAAAAAATCATGTTTTATTGTCTCCATATTCTGAGAGCCATAGTTTTTTCAGTTTATTATCTTAGGTAGGGTAGCATTTTTGCAGGATGATATGACGGTTTGATTGGCACTATTTTGGGGTGCATATGACTTTTTGATCGCTTGCTATTACACGTAAGGCTACGTCTACACGACGACATTTGTCGCGCAACATTTTGTTGCACTAATGTCGCGCAACATTTTGTTGCACTTATGTCGCGCGACAATTTTTATAATGGCAGTCTATGGTTTCGCACTGCAACATGCTGTGACTGCGACGCAACAGTCGCAGAAAATCCATTCGAGATGGATTTTTCTGCGACTGTTGCGGAGCAGTCGCAGCATGTTGCATGTTGCAGTGCGACACCATAGACTGCCATTATAAAAATTGTCGCGCGACATTAGTGCAACAAAATGTTGTGCTACAAATGTTGCAGTGTATTTGTGCCCTATCTGTCGCGTGACTTATTGTCGCGCAACAAATGTCGTCGTGTAGACGTGGCCTAAGGTGACAAAAAAAAGGCTTTTTTAGCACAGGTTTAATTTTTTTTTTTTTACGGTGTTCACCTGAGGGGTTATGTCATGTGATATTTCTATAGAGCTGGTCGATACGGACGCGGCGACACCTAATATGTCTACTTTTCTTCTTTACCCTATTTTTTTTTTTTTATTAACTTTATTTTGAGAAAAGGACGCTTTTTTTTTTTTTTACTTGAAACTTTTAATTCTTTTTTGTAAAACTTTAATTTTATTAACTTTTTATTTCCCTTTATTATTTGTCCCACTCTGGGACTTCAACATTACAGGGTCTGATCCCTGTTTCAATGCAGCACAATACATCTGTATTGTGCTGTATTGTACTGTTAGTGTCTTACACTGTAAGACAATAATAGTTGCCTAGGAGACCCAGTCTGGGGGCTGGGCCTCTTAGGCCTCCGTACATGCCGGGCCTTAAGCCTTGGAATGGCTTGTGGCTGCCATGGCAACCATCGAGTCCCCGCCACAGCAGTGCGGGCAGCCGATGGATGAGGTGAGGGAGCGCAAACCTCTCATATGCCGCGGTCAGCGCTGACTGCGGCATATGAACGGTTAATCCACTGGCATCATCACCGATGCTGGTAGATGCAGCAGGGATCCGGCTGTCAGTAACAGCGGGATCTCTGCAGCTGATCGCTGCACCGCACGTGGGGGGTAGGAAGGACCGCAGGACAAGAATGCTCACCCTGGGGCTGTAAGTACCGGCCCTTTAGGACGAGCATTCTCGTCCTGGGTCCTTAACGTGTTAAGTGCATGTGAGGCCCGGGGCTGTCTACACCACACGGGCCCCTCCCTCCATTTTAGTTTAAAAAAAATCTGTATGAAGAGGCTGCGGTGCTTCGTGAGCGTCACAGTCTCTTCCTAGGCCATATGACATCACATTCATCATTCACATGGTCTAGGTGCAGCTCAATCCCATCTGAGTGATTGGGGCTGAGCTGCAGTACCAAGCGCAGTGCTATCAAATGGACAGAGCTATGTTTTATAAGGAGCAAAGAGGCTGCGGCGCTCACTGGAACATCGCGGTCTCCTCAAACAGCTGATTGTCGGGGGTGCCAGGAGTCAGACCCCCTCCAATCTCTTAACTCTCTGTGTACAGATGTCATAGATGTTACCTGCAGTCCTATGTCACACCTCACATAACACAACAAATTATTGTGTTATGTGGAGTGTTACATAGGACTGCAGGGAACATCTACTACATTATCTTCACACAGAAAGTTAGCACTGTTAACTAGGCTGTTACATAGGACTGCAGGTGACATCTACAAACTAAAATCTTAGCCCGCTCTACATATAGGAGAATACAGCACCACATACCATACCTCTTACTTCCAGTGACATCTCCTGTCATGTAGATCTTCTCTTTCCTCTTCTCCTCCGTTTGATGCAGACCACCATGACAAATTCTTTCAGCCGCATCTCGTCTCTGCAGAGTTTGTTACACAGACATGTTAGATTTCTCATAATTAGGTTCATTTATCAAACTGGTGTAAAGTAGAACTGGCAACCAGTCAGATTCCACCTTTCATTTTCCAAAGAAGCTGTCAAAAATTAAAGGTGGAATCTGGTTGCTATGGGCTACTTAACCAGTTCTACTTTATACCAGTTTGATAAATTATCCCAAAGGTCCTTGTGTACAGCAGTTATAATGTCCTCTAGAGTGCCCCCAGTAATAATAACACCCTATATTGTGCTCCAGGTAATAATGCCTGTAAAGTGTCCAAAAAAATAATGTCCCCTAATAGTAATTTTACCCACACAGCCCCTATATAGAATTTCCCCCACACTGCCCCCATATAATAATTTCCCCCACACTGCCCCCATATAATAATTTCCCCAACACTGCCCCATATAATATATTCCCCCACACTGCCCAATATAATAATTTCCCCCACACTGCCCTATATAATAATTTCCACCACACTGCCCCATATAGTAATTTCTCCCACACTGCCCCATATAGTAATTTCCCCCACACTGCCCCATATAGTAATTTCCCCCACACTGCCCCATAAAGTAATTTGCCGCCACACTGCATTTCCGTGAAGTAATTTGCCCCCACACTGCCCCCCATGAAATAATTTGCCCCCACATTGCACCCCCTGAAGTAATTTGCCCCCACACTGCCCCATGAAGTAATTTGCCCCACACTGCACTCCCATGAAATAATTTGCCCCCACAATTCCCACATGAAGTATTTGCCCCCACACTGCACTCCCATGAAATAATTTGCCCCCACACTGGCACCCATAAAGTAATTTGCCCCCACAATGCACCCCCTTGAAGTAATTTGCCCCCACACTGCACTCCCATGAAATAATTTGCCTGCACACTGGCACCAATAAAGTAATTTGCCCCCAAAATGCACCCCCTTGAAGTAATTTGCCCCCACACTGCACCCCTGAAGTAATTTGCCCCCACACTGCACCCCCTGAAGTAATTTGTCCCCACACTGCACCCCCTGAAGTAATTTGGCCCCGCACTGTCCACCATGAAGAATTTGGCCCCACACTGCACCCCCTGAAGTTATTTGCCCCCACACTGCCCCCATGAAGTAATTTGCCCCCAAGTAATAATCTGCCCCCACACTGCCCCACATGAAGTGATTTGCCCCCATTTAATAACCTGCCCCCCCCCCCCTGAACTCATTTGCTACCACACTGCCTCATGTGAAGCCTCATGTGATTAAAAGCTAATACTTACCTGTGTCCGGCATGGTGAGGCAGGTGCGCATTCTTCATTGTCCTGCGTCCCTCCCGGCACAGGAACTCGATGATGTCATCACACACGCCTGCGTCGGGATTTCACTACCGCATAGGCCTCAGACCTACTAGGCCTGAAGCCTATGGCGGTGATCGGCGGAGCCGGGAACTATTCGCTCCCGTGCCCCGCCGCAGTATGTGGGCGTTCAGCTCGGTGTTGGGCTACCCAGGGATGCCAGGCCAGGAGCTACTGACCCAAATCCCCCTATTATAATCCGCCACTGGATATAGCCATTGGTTCAGATCTTTCACAGGATATGCCATAAGTGTCAATTGAGGTTGCAATGTGCAAGTCATGACTGCATCCCCTAGAATCTCAGAAAATCCAGCAGTGTTGGAGGTCACTGCTAATAATAGGGTTTTACAAATGTTATGTTTACTAGCGTATGTTTAGATGTAACACTATGTTATGTGAATGTTATGTAATGTCTAGCTGAACCAGAAGTTTAATTTCTAGCAACCTTCGCCTGGGATGGGCCCAACCCACTGGACTTAGCTCCTTCCTGTGTGTTAGTAGTCATCGTATGTGAGATGTTGTATGTGCGCAGCTTGTGAACATCTACAGTTGGATTTTAGGGTCAAGACAGGAACCCCAGAAACTTACCAGACTTAGTGACGAAAAATAATATTATTCAGACATTTAATAAGCAGCCAAAATGGAGTGTGCGAGGAAAAGACTGTGGAGGTAATGCTCATATTTTGGCTGCTGAACTTCACAGCTCCTTGAATGGGTTTTAATGGCCTGAGGTACCCAGTCATACAAGAGAGACAGATTGCAGGTCTGATTTAGCATCTACACGATGCAGTGGGCATTGTAGAATAGCTTTGCGAGCTGAAAGCTTGTGCATCTGGATAAAGTACAGTACAGAGAGACAACCTTTCTGATTCAGCTGGGAATTTTATTAAGGGTTCATGCACACAAACGTATTTTCTTTCCGTGTCCGTTCTGTTGTTTTTTTTTTTGACCGTATGCGGAACCATTAATTTCAATGGGTCAGCAAAAAAAAAACCGGAAGTTACTCCATGTGCATTCCATTTTCGTATGTCCGTATTTCCGTTCTGCAAAAAAATAGAACATGTCCTATTATTGTCCACGTTATGGACAAGGGTAGTACTGTTCTATTAGGGGCCAGCTGTTCAGTTCCGCAAAATACGGAATGCACACGGACATCATCCGTATTTTTTGCTGATACGTTTTTTGCGGACCGCAAAATACATACGGTCGTGTGCATGAGCCCTAAGTCTGTTCAATAACTGTGTCTACATTTAAAAGTGAATGTGAATGTATGTGGAAACTGCTGATACATCAGCAAAACCTGGTTATATATTGAGCTGCACCATTGCCTCGTATCTCATCAATATTAACATCAAGGCCACCCCACCTTCCAATGCAGATCACTGCAAAAGGTTTAATGAATGCTAATGAGTTAAATATTGTGATTTGTTGATAAAGAAATCTTTTCCTTGTGCTATGTATACCTAATGCTTATGTATGGGCAGTAAATAGTTAACACTACTAGTCCTAGTGTCACGGATGTTCCCGTGATAGGTGGCAGGAGATCGGTGAGACTGGCAACACGTGGTTTGATCTGACAGGTTTCCTTGGGGATCAATAGGCATCTGTGTTGTTTCTGGTAATGGCCACTAGTGTTGAGCTCGAATATTCGAATATCGCAACTTTGAGAATTTGTGAATATTTTGAATATAGTCCTATATATTCGCTATATCGAATATTTGTAATTTTTTAACATCTGAAAACATGATTCCTCCCTGCTTCTTGCTTGTGGGCCAATGAGTCATTGGCCCACAAGCAACTTAAGCAGGGAGGAATCATGACTTTAGATGGGAAAAATGACGAATATTCTAAAAAACGAATATATAGCACTATATCGAATATATTTGTTTTTTTAGAATATTCGTATTATTATTTTTTCAATCTGTACAGTTGTTCCACTTCGGCATACTATAATCTTTTTTTTCCCCAATCTGTCCAGTTTTTCCACTTCGGCATACTCCTCCCCGACAAGCACCCCCGTCACCATGGGAATGCCTGGGGGTTAGAATATACCATCGGATCTGAGTTTTCACGATCTCAGTGAGATTGTGACAATCTCACTGAGATCGTGACAATCTCACTGAGATTGTGAAAACTCAGATCCGGTGGTATATTCTAACCCCCAGGCGTTCCCATGGTGACGGGGACGCTTGTCGGGGAGGAGTATGCCAAAGTGGAAAAACTGGACAGATTGGGGGAAAAAAAGACGAATATTCTGAAGTTCAGATTGGAAAAAAATTACAACTATTAAAAAAAAGATTATAGTACTATATTAGCTAAATTGCTCTATATTAGTTTTTTTCGAATATTCGCTATATTGCTATATATTCTTGTTTTAGAATATTATGAATATTCTGAAAAACGAATATTAGCTATATTGCTCTATATATTTATTTTTTAGAATATTCGTTAGTTTTTTTCCATCTGAAGTCATGATTCCTCCCTGCTTAAGTAACTTAAGCAGGGAGGAATCATGACTTCAGATGGAAAAAAATGATGAATATTCTAAAAAACAAATATATAGCACTAAATTCTGTAGTGCTATATATTCATTTGCATATTACCCTATTATTACATTGCCAATTTTTCAAGTAATTTTTTTTTTGAATATAACGAATATTCTAATTCGCAAATATTCAACGAATATTCGACAAAATAATTGAAAAATATCGCGAATTTGAGTATGACCCCTGCCGCTCATCACTAATGGCCACACCACTTGCTTCAGGTGTTGTTAATGTGGTCATTTAACCTTCCTTAATTATAGTTGCTTCTCCCACTATGCTGTGCGGTTTATAGCTTAATTTTCAGTTGTGGATTGCTGTTGTGTGGATCTCGGCGGAGTTCATTGTGCTTCCATTGCTCCTTTGAAAAGTCTTTCCTTTCCCTCTTTGTATTTTGTTTGAGTTCTGTGTGTTGCATTTCCCTGTCATTTGTATTAAGGCCTGAGGGAGACTCCTGTCTGTCCTTCCTTTTGGAGAAACAGGTTGTCTTTAGTCCTGAAATTAGTACCAGGGTCCTATAGGGTGAGTTAAGACATTAGGTATTCCTGTGTATGAACTCACCTACCTCTGGGGTCTGTTCATACTGGTAGTTAGTCAGGACTTTGATTAGGAATTTACTAGGATGTGTCCATCTCCTTTCCCGAGTTTCCAGGCCTTATTCTCTCACCTCTTTCTCTCCTATGTTCGGTGTGGTGTTTCCCTCCCACACCTGAACGTGACATCTAGTTAGGTTGTCGGGAGACAGGCTAGACCTTCCACTACTGGCTTGTAGTAGAGGGAGATTCTAGTCATCAGAGCTAGAGGCAACACATGCATGTGTGAGCTCCTGAGACGTAGGCCTGGATATAAGCCTAGTCCAGGGTCCCTGAGGCTGAGAGCTGCAAGAGGTCAACTTAACTGAAAAATTACCCCTTAGGGAACGAGAACAGAAAGATGGTAGAGAACCACTTCAGAAATTGTACCTGGGTACAGACAGTAAGGTATTCACTTGTTTATGGCAAAAGACTTTACTGCATGTGGAAAGGGTATATTGCTTCAGTGCCCCTGACACTTTCAGACAGACTGGTCATCCAGATCTAAGATTTGCAGCCTGGGTACTGCAGAAAGAGTTAATGAGAATGGATTTGCTCATCTGTGGCTATTTGGTAAGATTGCAAAGAGTACTAAGAGTGAGACTCAGGGAAAATTACTACCATCATGATTGCTGCCTGTACACAGCTATTGGAAAGAGCCTACTCGGTGATAAACCTCCGAACCGAACTATTGCAACAATATGTACAATGACTCCTATCATTTATTAAGTAAAGATAGGCTTATTTATTATAACCAAATTGGCCTGGTCTTTGACTCCATCATCCTTTGTCGGCGTTGTACTTACTCTCCTCCCTCGCACCCCACCATGACACTCATCTAAAATCAAGGGCACCCCAACCACCATTAGACAGGAGGCCTAATATCAGGGTGTGCCTCGAGGGGAAGAAATTTCCTTGTGCTTCGTGGTAGCAAATCGATTTAACCTGAAAGAGGGTAAAAAAAAATCATACTTACCTCCTCTATTTGCACGCAACGGGCCGGCCACCACCATCTTGATTGAAGATCCCGTCCGAAATCCTGCGTGTGGTGACATGAGATTTAGCGCCATTTTAAAGCAAGATGGCAGCTGCCGGCCCGTTGCAAGCAAATGGAGGCAGTAAGTATGATTTAATTATTTTTTCTGTTAATTTTACACTGTATTATTACTCTCAGATCCTGCGATTATGTATGAACGCAGCATCTGAGGGTTTCAATTATGGGAAGAGGCGCTATGGCAGCTCCCTGTCATTTCACCCACTACTTACAAAAAATGCGCTTCGTGAGAGAATTTTGAAGAAATTTGCTCATCTCGATTCATTGTACATTGGCTTTCCTACCTTAGCAGCAGATCAGGCAACTGCTTTGGGGCTTGTGAGGAGAGGGGTTATCCGACACCAAAAACAATTTAATGAGAGACTGGAAATTGTATAAACGAAGGGGGGGGAACGAAAACACTTAGCTACTGAATGTCACTCTCTGGTGGGCTGAAAGTGTGACGTCATATGCCCATCCATTCAGTGATGATATGTCTCCAAGCCTCTGCAGTAGAGATGTCGCGAACATAACATTTTCAGTTCGCGAACGGCGAATGCGAACTTCCGTGAATGTTCGCGAACGGGCGAACCGGGCGAACTGCCATAGACTTCAATAGACAGGCGAATTTTAAAACCCACAGGGACTCTTTCTGGCCACAATAGTGATGGAAAAGTTGTTTCAAGGGGACTAACACCTGGACTGTGGCATGCCGGAGGGGGATCCATGGCAAAACTCCCATGGAAAATTACGTAGTTGACGCAGAGTGTGGTAAGTTGAATTTGCAATGCGATTAATATAACCTGCATTAATCGCATTGCGAATTCAACTTAGAGCTAAGTTCCTAATGGTTGTATTGCTAGAATTGACGAATATAACGAATATAGCACTATATTCTCAATCTTCATTATATTCTAGCAATACAACCATTAGGAACCCAGCTGTAAGTTGAATTCGCAATGCGATTAATATAACCTGTATTAATCGCATTGCGATTACAACTTAGATCTGAGTTCCTAATGGTTGTATTGCTAGAATTGACGAATATAACGAATATAGCACTATATTCTCAATCTTCGTTATATTCTAGCAATACAACCATTAGGAACCCAGCTGTAAGTTGAATTCGCAATGCGATTAATATAACCTGTATTAATCGCATTGCTATTACAACTTAGATCTGAGTTCCTAATGGTTGTATTGCTAGAATTGACGAATATAACGAATATAGCACTATATTCTCAATCTTCGTCATATTCTAGCAATACAACCATTAGGAACCCAGCTCTAAGTTGAATTCCCAATGCGATTAATATAACCTATATTAATCGCATTGCGATTACAACTTAGATCTGAGTTCCTAATGGTTGTATTGCTAGAATTGACGACTATAACAAATATAGCACTATATTCTCAATCTTCGTCATATTCTAGCAATACAACCATTAGGAACCCAGCTCTGAGTTGAATTCGCAATGCGATTAATATAACCTGTATTAATCGCATTGCGATTACAACTTAGTCAAATTTGTGACACTGCAGCTTCAGAATGAATCTAAGATGGATGCTGTCCTTGCTTTTTGATAGGAGGTGGGAGGGTCTGGGAGGGAGGGTATGCTGATTGGCTGGAATGTGTCTGCTGACTGTGAGGTACAGGGTCAAAGTTTGCTCAATGATGATGCATAGGGGGCAGACCGAACATCGCATATGTTCGCCCACCACGGCGAATGCAAACAAGCTATGTTCGCCGGAACATGGAGCTTGGTTGGGGCATGTGAATGGCTGCAACAGTGCATGTTACCATGGATGGGATATCACACTTCCAGACCACCTGGTACCAGATGGAGCGGCCATGGGAGCCTCAGCAGTGGAATGGAGTCAGACAACCCCTTTAACTGCAATAAAGGTATGGTACACATGATGGAGCCTCTCAGGACAATAGACATTTAGATTTTTGCTACAGAGTCCAACTGTCGTGGATAGTACGGGGAAGGAAAGACAACCAAAGGGAACAACAACAAAACAACTACAGACTAGGCCCCAAGCCTAGGGAATAAAGAGGTCACCTCCTAGCAAACCCTGACTCTCTCTCTAAGCTGCTAACCACATGTGCAAATCTCAAAGGTAGAAATGCACATGCACGGGAACCTAAGACTGCTGACACACTGCACCAAACCCTCAGCTTAGGAAACAGGGAAAGAGGCAACCGACTCCTTCCAACCTGAAGGAGCCAGTGTCTCCCTGAGGCCTAGTCAGGACAGACACAACAAGAAAAGGCAAAGGACTTATCTTGAGAAGCAACTGGAACAGGAGAATCACTGCACAAGCAGAGCACTCTTCAGAACTATTAGCTTCAGGGAAACCAGTGAAAGGCGGAAGATATAAAGGGGCCACCTGACTGATAATGAGCAACACCTGGGTGGAAACCTGTCAGCAACAATGAAAACAATAGAGATCTATCAGATCGACTCCTGAGTCTTCCGTCTTTCTGAACTTCTAAGATCTCTCCCAGAGTCGGCGGTGACAGTACCCCCCCCTTCTACGGGTGACCTCCAGGCACCCAGGACCAACTTTATCAGGGTGGGCTCTGTGAAAGGCCCTCAGCAGCCGACTGGCATTCACATCAGTCGCTGGGACCCACATTCTCTCTTCCGGACAGTAACTCTTCCAATGACCGAGGTATTGATGGGAACCGCAAAGGACATGAGAGTCAACAACTTTGGAAATTTGAAACTCCAGATTCCCGTCAACCATGACAGGTGGAGGTGGCAAGGAAGATGGTACAGCAGGTTCCACATAACTCTTTAACAAAGATTTATGGAAGACATTATGGATCTTCCAAGCCTGCGGAAGTTCAAGGCAAAAAGAAACAGGATTAATAATGGCAGAGATATTGTATGGACCAATAAATCTTGGACCTAACTTCCAGGATGACACCTTCAACCTAATGTTCTTAGTGGACAGCCACACCAATTTCCCTACATTCAGGTTCGGACCAGACACTTGTTTCTTGTTAGCTATACGTTTATACCTATCGCCCATCTTTTTTAAATTGATTAGTATTTTACGCCAGATAGATGACAAGGAAGAAGCAAATCTCTCCTCATCAGGAATACCAGAGGAATTATTCCCAGAGAACGTACCAAACTGAGGGTGAAACGCATATGCACTAAAAAATGGTGACTTATCAGTCGACTCCTGACGACAGTTATTCAAAGCAAATTCAGCCAACGACAAAAATGAGGAACACTCCTCCTGATTCTCCGAAGGACACGAGAGTAAACAACTTTGGAAATTTTAAATTCCAGATTCCCCTCAACCATGACAGGTGGAGGTGGCAAGGAAGATGGTACAGCAGGTTCCAATTAGGATAATGGAATCAACACCTTTGACCCCATGCTGGGTATAATGACCTCTGACTCCATGCTGGGTATAATTACCAGATGTTGATTCAGTTACATATTTATTCCCAGAGAATTCTTGTACAGTCATTCAGAATTGAGAAAGCTCGTTGGAAGAACGAGTGAAACGTTTTAAAAAAATCTACAGTAAGTCCAGTTGCCTTGATTTATTCTTTACAGATATACTTCAAATATATCTCCAGATTCTGGTTAGTGCGTTCAGTTTGTCCATTTGACTGAGGGTGAAAAGCCGAAGAGAAGGACAAACGAATCCCCAGGCGAGTACAGAAAGCCTTCCAGAATCTGGAAACAAATTGAGTCCCTCTATCAGACACCACATCAGAGGGAATTCCCTGTAATTTCACAATGTTATCAACAAATGTCCGAGCCAGAGTTTTGGCATTGGGTAAACCAGAAAATGGTATAAAGTGTGCCATCTTACTGAAGCGGTCGACCACCACCAAAATCACCGTCATCCCAGAAGAACTGGGAAAATCGGTGATAAAGTCCATGGACAAGTGCGTCCAGGGACGGGATTGGATGGACAAAGGAAGAAGAGATCCTGAGGGCCGAGTATGAATCACCTTGGCACATGCACAGGTCTCACAAGCTGCCACATAGCCCTCAACACTCTTACGTAAACCCGGCCACCAGAATCTCCGAGAAATAAGATCAACAGTGGATCTTCTCCCAGGGTGTCCAGCAAGGACAGTATCATGATGTTCCTTAAACACCTTGTGACGAAGCTCAGAAGGAACAAACAACTTCCCTGGGGGACAGGAATCAGGTGCCTCTCCCTGAACTTCTAACACCTCCGCCTCCAGTTCAGGATAGAGGGCAGATTCAATCACCCCATCAGCCAAAATCGGACCAGGATCCTTAGTATCACCCCCCCAGGGAAGCTACGCGACAATGCATCCGCCTTGACATTCTTGACCCCTAGGCGAAAAGTGACAATGAAATTAAATCTGGTAAAAAACAAAGACCATCTGGCCTGCCTTGGGTTCAAACATTTAGCCGACTTCAGGTAGGCCAGATTTTTATGATCAGTAAATACAGTAATGGGATGAATCACTCCTTATAACCAATGATGCCATTCCTCAAAGGCCAACTTAATGGCCAGCAGCTCTCTATTGCCAACATCATAATTTCTCTCGGCAGAAGAGAGTTTTTTTGAATAAAAAAGCACATGGGCGCCATTTGCCAGGAGAAGGACCCTGCGACAGAACTGCACCAATTCCCACTTCTGATGCGTCCACCTCAACAATAAATAGCTGAGACACATCAGGCTGCACCAAAATGGGAGCAGAAGAAAAACATTTATTTATAGTGGAAAAAGCATGTAACACCTCTTCCGACCAGACAGAGAAATCCACCCCTTTCTTAGTCAAGTCAGTCAGAGGTTTGACAACAGTGGAATAGTTCAAGATACATTTTCTGTAGTAATTGGTAAACCCCAAAAACCTCATAAGCGCTTTCTGATTCTCGGGCAGATCCCATTCCAAGACCGCACTGACTTTTTCGGGATACATGCGAAAGCCCGAAGCGGAAAGCAGGTAACCCAGAAAAGGAATCTCTTGAACAGCAAACACACATTTTTTTATTTTGGCATATAAATTATTCTCCCGGAGGATCAGCAAGACTTGTCTCAAATGATCCTGATGACTCTCCATGTCGGGCGAATAAATCAATATGTCATCCAGGTATACGACAACAAACCTTCCCACCAAATGATGAAAAATGTCATTGATGAAATGTTGAAATTCTGCCAGGGCATTGGTCAAACCAAAAGGCAGGTTCTCAAAATGACGCTCTGGGGTATTAAACGCAGTCTTCCATTCATCCCCTTCCTTGATCCTGACCAGATTATATGCCCCTTTTAGGTCTAATTTTGAAGACACCTTAGCTCCAACAATCTGGTTGAACAAATCTGGGATCAGGGGAAGGGGATAAGGATCACGGATAGTGATGAGATTTAACTCTCGGAAATCTAGACACGGTCTCAATGTCCCATCTTTTTTCTTTACAAAAAAGAACCCTGCCGCCATAGGTGACTTAGATGGTCTGATGTGTCCCTTTGCCAAACTCTCAGAAATATACTTTTGCATAGCAACTCTTTCGGGTTCAGACAGGTTATACAACCGAGACTTTGGCAACTTAGCTTCGGGAATCAGATTGACAGGGCAATCATATTCTCTATGAGGGGGTAACTCCTGATCCACACCATCAGCGAACACATCAGAGAAATCATAGAGAAATGAGGGCAACATCTTAGTGAATATCCCAGCAAGAGTTGTAATCACTCTAGCCCTTGATCTGTCTTACTTGCCAATCAATGACAGGATTATGTTTGGACAACCATGGCAACCCTAGCACCAGAGTGGCCGGCAGACCCTTCATTTTAAAACAAGAAATACCCTCAACATGAGAATCCCCCACCCTTAACTGGATATCCTGCACCATGTGAGTCAAAGATTTTTGAGAAAGGGGAGCCGAATCAATAGCGAACACTGAGATCTTTTTGTCCAGTGCATTAGATTTAAAACCATGCATCAGGACAAACTGGCAATTCACAAGGTTAACCCCTGTCCCGCTGTCCAAAAATACCTCCACATCAATATTTTTGGAATCTAGCGCCACACTGGCAGGCAGGAGAAAATGGGTACTTCCGGTAAAAGACAAGAGCATGTTCTCAGATTTCCCAACTACTCTGTTTACATAGGGACAAACATTAACAAAATTACCCCCTTTACCACAAAAAAACAGAGTCTCTTTCTAGCCCTGAAGTTCTTATGACCAAGGTCTAGAGAGACCCATCCCAATTGCATAGGTTCATCTCCAGAGATGGGCTCAGGTGTCTCAGTACCCCGAGTATCAGAGGTAATACGTCTCGAGAGAACGGAGTCTTGCACCTTTCCCTCAGACGTCTATCAATTCGTACCGCAAGAGACATGGCAGCCTCTAATGAAACAGGATTTTCATGGAGTGCTAGGGCATCTTTTAGTCTCTCAGAAAGCCCCTGACAGAACTGACTCCGGAGGGAAGGGTCATTCCATTCAGAATCAGTTGCCCACCTCCTGAATTCAGAGCAGTAGGACTCAGCAGACCGATTTCCCTGATGCAAGCCACGCAACATAGATTCAGCCAGAGAAACTCGATCTGGGTCATCATAAATAAGTCCCAGGGCTCTGAAAAAACTATCCACCCACCAGAGGAATTGGGATCCGGTCGGCAAAGAAAAGGCCCAGGATTTAGCATCACCTTTCAAAACGGATGCACAATGGGCAGTTGAGGAAGGGGACATGTCTCAGACCTACCTAGAATGCTCTGCATAGGGAAGACTGAAGCCGTGACACAATATACACTATACTGAAATAAAAACTTGATGTTACCATGAAGAATATGCATAACAGAAAATAATATGGAGTACAGACCCTTTATAATGCAGCCATAAGGTAAGACATTTGACGAGAAAGCACTAGAGCTGAAGTGTAAAGGACATGGGACAAAGCAGTAACTTGGATCTGCAATGAGACTGGCGGTCCACACATCTAGTCACTGATCCCAGTTCTATTACCCTAGAGATAGACTGAGATAACTAAACATTCACTTCTCTGTGATTATTCCAAAACCAGTTACATTTTACTCTGCCGGTTTAAATTGTCCATCAGTGTCTTTCAAACAAATTCCAAAATTGCTGATTTAGAGATGAGCGAATCAATTCTTTAGAATAAAAATTCAACTAGAGTTTAAAAAATTTGGAATCATTTGTCAGAATCATAATTTCTTGAGAAAAATTTGGGTGACTTTTGATTCTAAGGAAAGTGAGAGAGAGACCTGAATCGAAACTCAGGAACAACTCGGACAAATCAAATATTAAGAAATCAGTGCATCTCTACTGATGCTGTCTACAAAACTAATCAGATTAAATTCACAAGATCCTAATCCTAATGCTATGACCTGTTGACATTAAAAAGGGCACTCTACTGACACTGTTTATGTTGGACACTCTGTTAGCTGTATGGTCTATGGGGAGACAGTCCACTGTCACTCTTTTTCGGGGCTTTACTCCGTGTATATCCTTTATTGGAATGTTAATGGTGGTACTTTAACTGAAATTTCTGGGGGTGTGACCTGTACATGTGGGTGGAGCTTTAAAGAATTGAGATGCAGTAAAATATTCTATTAGAAAAGTTTTTTATTAACCATAAAAATAAAACTAATTTCTTTAGCATGGTTGTTTTTTTTTTGTTTTGTTTTTTACAATTTCACACATTGAATTTGAATAATTAAAATGTTTGTGAGGTCCCCGTAATCACAGCCAAAAATAGGACATGCTTCCATGGTGTCACCACAGACCCACCGTCTATGGAAACCAGTGATATTTGAATACACACATTAAAGTCAATAGATATGTGTGCTGTCCTTGGAGACCACACACGCCCACAATTCACTGATGTGTGAAAGAAGCCTCACATATAAGGATCATTTTTGAAAAACCTCTCATTTCACCTATGGTTTACCATCAATGCTACAGAAATTTCAGACCTATGCATAATACTTTCTTAATATCACTATCTGATGGGAATTTAGTGGGACACTTGTCAAATCTAATACGCCAGATTTTGTGGAGTGACAATGTTGCATGTGTGTAATATTCTGTGCACTTTTGCGAGTTGTAGTCAAATTTTGCAAGATTTGGTGAGATTTGCCACTTGGAGTGAAAAGTAGGACAGGATGAGAGATTAGAACAATGCTAAATCTCATTTATGATACATAGCTTTTTAAAATGTCCCGTAAAAGTCGCAACTCCACACCAGCAACCCCCTGGTGCACTCTTACTAACAGTGGCTAAACCACATCACACTTGAGATAAACTTAATGAAATTGAGCACCACTTCATAAATTTGGTGCAACAACACAAACCAAAGACGGACTTAAAACGGACACCAAAAACATTGCAAATTATAAATTCCCCCTTAGTGTTTAGTATTTGCTGCAAAATCCAGTTTTTCTAACATTTTGGCAATTTCTTGATGTTTTTTCTATCTTCCCAAAATCCGTGGCTAATTTTAGAAAGCCTGATATAGTTATTCATTTGTGAAGTCTGTCCACAGACTAGGATAGCTATGTTTCTGTTTGTGTTTATTACCTTTTTCATGCACGCCTTGAAATGACTAAATTACAGGTATTTTACATGTGTTTTGTGAGAGAAGATAGAGTCCGCTAGTATAATTTATCTTGAAGCACCCTGTTTTATAAAATTATAGAAAAGCACTGCAATTTGCACAATTTTTTTTATTTCTAAGACTACAGAAACATCTTCAAAGCTCACAAGATGCCTTCTAGACAGGAACTTAACCATGCAATAAACAATTTTCATCAAAGCCTTGCTCTGGGAAAATGAAGTACAATTTTGAATTTAATTTTTTTTAATAATGTTCCTTTTTATTAGCTATTCTCTCTTTTGTGTTTTGACCTAATTTATCAGTCATCAACCCTTCCATAAAATTAGATATCCACACAAATATATAAAGCAGTCAAAATCGGATTATATGCAATCAAGGTAATTGAACAGCACAGAATTGTCTCTTCTGTTGTACAGCTGCCATTTGGATCCCCCGTTTGATCCTAAGTGATATCACAAATTTAAGTTTTATATAGTAACATAGTAACATAGTACATAAGGCCGAAAAAAGACATTTGTCCATCCAGTTCGGCCTGTCATCCTACAAGTTGATCCAGAGGAAGGCAAAAAAAAAACCCTGTGAGGTAGAAGCCAATTTTCCTCACTTTAGGGGAATAAAAAATTCCTTCCCGACTCCAATCAGGCAATCAGAATAACTCCCTGGATCAACGACCCCTCTCTAGTAGCTATAGCCTGTAATATTATTACACTCCAGAAATACATCCAGGCCCCTCTTGAATTCCTTTATTGTACTCACCATCACCACCTCCTCAGGCAGAGAGTTCCATAGTCTCACTGCTCTTACCGTAAAGAACCCTTTTCTATGTTTGTGTACAAACCTTCTTTCCTCCAAACGCAGAGGATGTCCCCTCGTCACAGTCACAGTCCTGGGGATAAATAGATGATGGGATAGATCTCTGTACTGCCCCCTGATATATTTATACATAGTAATTAGATCTCCCCTCAGTCGTCTTTTTTCTAACGTGAATAACCCTAATTTTGATAATCTTTCAGGGTACTGTAGTTGCCCCATTCCAGTTATTACTTTAGTTGCCCTCCTCTGCAACTTTTAATTTCTGCATTTGTTGCTGGAAAGGAATGCAATCACAAATACTTTTCAGTATTTCATCCCTATTAGAGATGAGCAAATTTTTGAAAAGTTCGATTCGGCTGATTCGCTGAATTTCACCCAAAAAATTTGCTTTGTGATGAATTACTTTGTCACAAAGCTAATTTTTTTGTAAGTAGTGGGTGCATTAACAGGAAGCTGCGATAGCACCTCCCCCGTCATTGTACCCCTCAGATGCCGCCTTCATACATGATCTCGGCATCTGAGTGTAAAAACAGCGTAAAATTAACGTCGTTTTTTTTTAAATCAAACTTACCACCTCCTTTTGCTCGCGACGGGCCCGCCGCCACCATCTTGGTTGAAGATCTTCAATCTGGAGCGAAATCTCGCACGGCGCGAGATAACATCATAATGCCTGCCAGCGTGGTGACGTCATACATCGCTGCACACGGGATTTCGGCCGGGATCTTCAATCAAGATGGCGGCTGGCGGCCCATCGCGACCAAATGGAGGAGGTAAGTATGATTATTTTAGTTTTTTACACTATTTTAGGTTAGGCCTCTATTCAATGGTTCCGCAAAAAAAACGGAATGTACTCCGTATGCATTCCGTTTCCGTATTTCCGTTTTTCCGTTCCGTTAAAAGATTGAACATGTCCTATTATTGCCCGCAAATCACGTTCCGTGGCTCCATTCAAGTCAATGGGTCTGCAAAAAAAAGGAACACATACGGAAATGCATCCGTATGTCTTCCATATCCGTTCCGTTTTTGCGGAACCATCTATTGAAAATGTTATGCCCAGCCCAATTTTTTCTATGTAATTACTGTATACTGTATATGCCATACGGAAAAACGGAATGGAAACGGAAACACAACGGAAACAAAAAAACGGAACAACGGATCCGGGAAAAACGGACCGCAAAACACTGAAATAGCCATTCGGTAGTGTGAAAGAGGCCTCAAATCGATTCGCTAGCACGAAGGACGAGGGATTTCGGCTTTAAGGTGAATCGAATTTATCCTGAAATTCGGATCGAATTCCACTTTGTGGGATTCAATTCACTCATCTCTAATCCCTATAACTAGAGATGGACAAATAAGAATGTCAAGCTATGCAGAATATTTTTGTTTTTGGAACACTTTTTTTCCCAAAAAGTTCCTTCCATTATAATTATGAATTTGCTCTTGTAATCATTTTATGCTACTGATTTGACCGCAGATAGTTCACTGCAATATCCTTAATTGTCATATGCAGATTGTGATGTAGATTTGGGTGTGGATTGGCTGAGGTTTTGATGTGGATTTCACTTTTTGTAATATACCCTTGCACCCCATGTGTGAATCCAAACAAATTTTTTATTTTTTTTTCATAGACTAATTTGAATGCATTTGCAATTTCTAAAAATATTAGAAGCTTGTCAAGCGTGAAAAATTTAGTAGTGGACCTCCTGTAGCATAACTTGTTTAACCACTAAAATGGGGCCCAGGCAGTCAGGGGGTCAGGAAATTTTCATGATATGAAAAGAAGAATTTGCCCCCGTTCACTCCTTTTATGTCTTTAGAAGGGCATATCTGTGACACTTCCAATTCTGAAAGTCAAGCATCAATATAATTGAATAAGAGAATGTCCCCAAGAGAGTGAGATCTTGAGGGTATGTTCACATGGCTAATATCTACCACAAATCTGCCACAGGCGTTTTCAGCTGCTAAATACACATTCAAAACTCACCAACCATTTTCCCATTGACTTCGATGTTAAAAAAAAACTCCACCTGGTGCACACAGTGTAAAACGGGACAGTTTTTTTTCAGTAGCTGACTTAAAAAAATAAAAAAAGCTTGAGAAGTGAAGTGCTACTTCTTGGAAGCAGACTTGATTGAGAATTTCATAGAAGTCTATAGGGAAGCAGAGAAACGGCTGTGTGCCTTGTAGTGAATTGAAGTGACCACCAGTGTTGTGTGTCACAGACAGTGTGTGTACAAATATACACTGTAGCTGAGCTGAGGGTACTTTCACACTAGCGTTAGAAGAATCCGGCCGGCAGTTCCATTGCCGGAACTGCCTGCCGGATACGGAAATCCATATGCAAACGGATATCATTTGTTTCCGGATCTGGATGTAGATCCGTCTGACAAATGCATTGCAATACCGGATCCGTCTCTCCGGTGTCACCTGGAAAAACGGATCCGGTATTTATCTTTTTCATTGATTTAAAGGTCTGCGCATGCACAGACCGGGAAACCGAATCCGTTTTTCCATAACACTTGGTAATGGATCTGGCATTGATACATTTCAATGGAAATAAATGCCGGATCCGGAAGTCCGGCAGGTGTTCTGGAATTTTGGCCGGAGAAAATACTGCAGCATGCTGCAGAATTTTCTCCAGCCAAATACCGTAAAAGGGACTGAACTGAAGACATCCTGATGCATACTGAATGGATTGCTTTCCATTCAGAGTGCATTGGGACAAAACTGAAGCGTTTTTTTTCTGGTATTGAGCCCCTATGACGGAACTCAATATCGGAAAACGTTAACGCTAGTGTGATAGTAACCCGAGCCTGCTGCTGCTTCAGATAAAAAATAATTAAAAACACCCACTGTGGTGTGTGTGTGTCAGGGCATTATTACTGTAAAGGGGACACAGAGGGCATTACTATTACAAAGGGACACAGAGGGCATTATTACAATTAAGAGGGCACAATGGGCATTATTACTGTGAAGGGGCACAGAGGGCATTACTACTATAAAGGGGGCACGGAGGGCATGACTACTGTAAAAGGGGCAGAGAGAGGGCATTACAGCTGTGAAGGGGCACAGATAGCGCATTACTACTGTGAAAGAAGCACAGAGAGGGCTTAACTAATGTGAGGGGTGCACAATGTGGGCATATTTCTGTGAAAGTTATCCAGAGAGGGCATAAATACTGTGAGGGGCACAGTGTGGGCATAACGATCGTGAGGGGGCACATATCTGGACAAAACTACTGTGACGGTTGTATAATGAGGGCAATACTACTTTTTTTGGGGGGGCAGAGAAAGGACCCACCCTGGGTGACAAACACCCTAGGTACACCACTGTGCAGACTGTCCGCAAAAAAAAAACGAACGAACACGGAAAGAAGATACGGTGTGCATGAGCTCTTATGGTGTAACAGTCTGGGTCTGGTTTGGAGTCTTTTATTGCAACTACTTGCAGGGCTGATATCGTAGTCAGGAGAAAGCCAGTGGTCGATGCACAGATAAGTGTCAGTATTTGAGGAGTAGCAAGTACCGTAGTCAGGAGGAAGCCAGTGGTCGATGCACAGATAAGCATCAGTATTTGGCAGATGAGCATGGAGAGACTAGCTTGATTACAGGCTGATCACAATAATCCCGCAAGGCAAGAAGTGCAAGGCTGGATTTAAATAGGAAGTCCAATCAAGGAACAGGGTGGAGAAAACAGGGAGGCGGGAAACTGAAACTAGAGGCATAGGAAACTGTAGGCTTCGGTTCAGCACAAGAGCTGTCCAGAAGGCTGAATAGCTCAGTTGGAAGAGCTGCAGCCCGGGGGTTCAAGTCCTGACATATGGTGTCATCTAGTGTTAAACAAAGCATTTGAAGTTAAATTCGGTCCGAAGTTTTCCTAACAAATCCGATTTTTCTTGTGCTTCATGGTAACAAATCAAGTTTTCCTAAAATGGCGGCTGCATGTGTTACAAAGAAAAATTAAGTGTAGAGGAGACAAGCTTGGAAATGCAAGATCACACATAATGCCGTGCAGCCAGCTAATCCACAGCTATCCCCTGTGATGTCACTGTCCTATAAGACCCCCTAGAGGGAGACTAAAGGGATAGTGCAGGGAGAATGCAGGGAGACTTATGCGGCATCAGCTTTATTTATTTATGCCTACATTTACTTATTCCTACATCAGCCGTAAACTAAGGTATGTAATTAAATACTAATAAGATAGAAGCCTTTATTATTCTACTGCCAGCGTGCCAATCAATATCATCCAGTCTGCACCCCTTAGTGTCACGGATGTACCGAGACATTCGGACGTCCCGGCGACAGTGAGTGGCAGGAGATCTGTTAGACTGACAACACGTGGTTTGATCTGACAGGTTTTCCTTTTAGATCAATAGGTGTCTGTGATGTTTATGGCCACACCCCTTGCCTCCAGGTGTTGCTTATGTGATCATTTAACCTTACTTATTTATAGTTGCTTCTCCCACTATGCTGTGAGGTTTATAGCTTCTATGCCTGTGGATTGTTTGTGGTTGGATCTCGGCTGAGTTCCTGATGCTTCTATAGCCTCTTTGAGGTTAAGTCTTTCCTTTCCCTTTTGTATTTTGTTTGGGTTCTGTGTGTTGTATTTCACTATTGTTTGTATTAGGCCTGAAGTAGACTCCTGTTCGTTCTTTCTTTTGGAGGAACAGGTAGTCTCATCCCTGCCATTAGTACCAGGGTCTTATAGGGCTAGATAGGACTCTAGATATTCCTGCGTATGAACTCACCTACCTTTGGGGTCTGTTCATACTGGTAGTCAGTCAGGATTTTGGTTTCACTAGGAGGTGTCCATTTTTCTTCCCTAGTTCTCAGGCCTGATTCCCTGTTTCCCCCTTCCCTCCTATGCTCGTTGTGGTGTTTCCCTCCCACACCGAAGCGTGACACTCAGGGGGGGTCAGGTCTTAATGATGACCATCCAAAACCTTTGCTGGTTTTATTTCTTCAAAAACATCCTTCAAAGTCTCTATGTCCTAGAAAAGTCAGAAAGATGCAGAGAGAGCTGGATGTTCCTAATATATTCTCTTTGATATTATGTGATGTGGAAAAGAAGATGGCAGAAGAAGGGCTCCCACCTGTAGGATAGGAGAGCGCTGGGGTTGGAGAAGTGGGTACAGCTCCTGTTTAGAGGTGTATTAAGGGTGCCATGCGACCATTAACAATGAAAAAGGACTATACAGTGCGGTCTTCATTATGAAATAAAAGGCAGTTGTGGGCTAATTGGCTGTGTGGGTTCTTCACAGGAGCATGGCTGCAACCTGTCCACAGCACGGTTGCTCCATGTGGCTATACCCTAATGCAGCGTGGCCTGGGTATACCTGATTTATAGTGATTTGTGATGAATTATTTCGGAAGGAACCAAATTTCTTGGTGAACTTCAGCAAAGTTGCCAAATTGAATTTTTCAAAACTTTGCTAATCTGCAAAGGCCAGTAATTTTGAAATGCTGGCATTCAGGGCCAGGAATCGCGGGTGGGATACTTCCTCTTCCGCTCCATTGCTTGGGAGATGGAGAGCTGAACGCTTCCGTGGGACATTGTGGAGATGCTTGGTGACCCAGGGGGTGGTGTTGCTGGCAGATCCTCTGTTTGCGGGGTGGCAGGTGGCACTGTCACTCCAGAGTTGGATGAAGAGGCCGAGACTGCAGCAGAAGAGGAAGCAGGAGGAGCCAGAGACCTTTCTTGGTTTTTGAGGTGTCTACTCCACTGCAGCTCGTGCTTTGCACTTAGATGCCTGGTCATGCAGGTTGTGCTCAGGTTGAGAACGTTTATGCCTCGCTTCAAGCTCTGATTGCACAGCGTGCAAACCACTTGAAAGCAGTATATAACGCTTGAATTTCACACATACAGTTGCAGCAAGGGCTGTAAAATTGAGTATTTTGCCAAAAAAAGGTGTTTTTTAAAACCCAGAAAATTATAGCTGTATTTCTACCTTAAATTGCACACTGACTAATGCGGCAGAGGCCCAAGATGGAGATTATTGCCAAATATGGGTGTTTTTTCAAAGCCAGAAAATTATTGAAGTATTTCAAGCTTGTTTTAAAAATAACAGCTGCAGCAAAGGCTGCAATATTAAGGGCTTTGCCCAAAATGGGTGTTTATTTACTAACAGAATATGACAGCAGTATATAACACTTGAATTTCACACGTACAGATGCAGCAAGGGCTGTAAAATTTAGTATTTTGTCCAAAAAGGGTGTTTTTTAAAACCCAAAAAATTATAGCTGTATTTCTAGCTTAAATTGCACACTGACTAATGCTGCAAAGGCACCAGATGTAGGATATTGCCAAAATTGGGTGTTTTTTTAAACCCAGATTATTAGTGCAGTATTTCAAGCTTGGATTTCAATGTCACAAAAGCACATATGCTGTGCTGGTGCACTGAGCTTGCATAAAATGGCCGCCGCTGCCCACCTAACTAACAGACGGATAAAAGTTATTTTTCTCTGTCACTGGGCTCAGGGCAGGGTAAAAAGATTGTGCACTACACCCACAGAACAAAATCTATGTAGATCGCTGGATTCAATTGCAGTTCTGATTAAAGTTTCTGTCCTATTCTCTCCCTCACAGCAGCACCATCCTCTCCCTACACTAAGCACAGCAGAGTGACGTGCAGCGCTACGTGACTCCAGCTTATATAGAGGCTGGGTCACATGCTACACTGGCCAATCACAGCCATGCCATTAGTAGGCATGGCTGTGATGGCTTCTAAGGGCACAGAGTTAATCGCTTGTTGATTGGCTGCTCTGCAACCTTTCAAAAAGCGCCAAGAAATCGCTGAACACCGAACCCGAACTTTTACTGAAATGTTCAGGTTCGGGTTCGGGTTCGGGTCCGGGGTCTAAAAATCCTAAAGTTCGTTATGAACCGAAACTTTATAGTTCGGGTTCGCTCAACCCTAATAACAACCTCTCAAAATACATAAAGACAATTAGTTTTTTATATTTCAATTTAATATAAAAAAATATGGTCTTTGATTCCCATTTATCAATATTGACAGCTGAGAAATCGAATGCATTTTTATTCCTATCCTCCTGGTCATTAAAATAATGGTGTTTTATAAAGTAGTAGGTCTTAACATTTCAGAATATCATAGCTAATTAGGAGAATTCTATTTGCTTTTCCTTCATGCCTGCTTGGCTCTTATGGTTACTTTAGTATTTTTTCCCTCCTGTAAATATGGCAATAAATTTTTAAATCTCCAGAGAACTGGTAAATACAAGCAGATGCACTTAACTGCTGGTGAGCAACAAAAGTCAGCCCGCAGGAAACCGCGCCACTAATGTAACTCTTGATTAAACTCTAATTACAGTTTTGTCATCTTAGCAGGGAGACAAAACTATATCAGTTGCGAAATAGGCAGGCGGCATTAGGCACCTAGCAACCAGCAGTTCTTTCATATTAGCTGCAGTAGACTCTGTGCTATTACATGGAAGGTGGTTATGGATCACTAGTCTATTATTTATAAAGTAACATTTGCAGAGGCCTTCACAACAGTAGATAAATTAGGAGCCTAATAGACCGGAGCTGTCTAAAAACAAGGCATGGCTTGAAGCTGAAAATATAGAATTAAATAGCATCTTGAAAACACAAGTGTGCCATTTTTGGCTGGGTATTTTTGAGGGATTCTATCCTTGTACCAAATGCTCATGAAAAAATAAAATTTATGACACAGGATAAACCAGTGGCATCAGACCAAATTAATGAGCTGACACAAAGTCTTGTGCGTGAAGGTAACGAAACAGTGTTACTTTTCTCGAAGATATTATCTTTACTTTAAATAGCAGAAGGACTTAGAAAAAAAGGACCTTACACTTCTACTACATTAGTTACATTAGATCAAATCAAATGCTGCAGTTTTATTCAAAATCAGGTATCTGTGGTTAAAAAAAAATATAGAAAGATACATATACAGATGATAGATAGATAGATAGATAGATATGAGAGAGATAGAAAGATAGAGGTGACTTTGAAGACACTGACTTGCCGCTAGGGTCTACTTTCTAGAAGCTGATTAACAAATAACCTTTATGAGCTTACAGGTGAAACTCGAAAAATTAGAATATCGTGCAAAGTTCATTTATTTCAGTAATGCAACTTAAAAGGTGAAACTAATATATGAGAGATTCATTATATGCAAAGCGAGATATTTCAAGCCTTTATTTGTTATAATTTGGATGATTATGGCTTACAGTTTATGAGACCCCAAAGTCACAATTTTGAGATACCCTTTGCTCAGGGGATATGGATTAATCAGCTGTCTAGAGCGTGACATTTTGAGCCTAGAATATTGAACCTTTTCACAAAATTCTAATTTTAAGCTGCATTAATGCAATTCCTTTTAATTTGTATTACTGAAATAAATGGAATTATGCATGATATTCAAATTTTTCGAGATTCACCTGTACTGATGATATGTCCTGATTGTGTAATGATAGCAACAGAATAATATTTTCCTTCTGGACATAAGTACCCCCTTCCCCCCCATGCATTCAAAGCCAAAGATGGGTTGGGGGTCAAATACCATTTTGTTAGCTTTGGAAAGGATTTCTATGCGAGAGGCCCACAAAAAGGGTTAACCAGTTGGTATTGTTAATATTATACAGCACCAGAACAAACAAGTGGGAGGTTGAATACTGTGCTGACATCCAGCTGAAAAGGATAAATAGTCCTTACGATGCTCCTCCCATATGTCCTATTCAGCTGGATACAAGGAGCAGGACAAAACTTCCCAAACTCTGGCTCTGAAAGCTGTATTAGCTCTGTGCACCTACTACACAATCTTTTGTGTGCCTCTTATAGATACAGTTGACATTTATTTACTAAGCACTTTGTATCTTTTACAAATAAAAGAGAGACCTGTAAATATAAATCTTTGACTTTACCGCTTCTGAGAAAATAGGAAGACAGTACAATAAATATGGCCACCATTACAGCTCCTTCAAGGCTTGTCAAACATTCTTCATGGCAAATCTCAACTTTATATTGATACATTCTCCACTTATCTATCTTTTCATTTTATCATTGCTTTTCAGGAGACTAGGAATGCTAGGTAAGAATGGACTAGATTGCTTGTTACCCAGCTCTTCTGAATATAACCAAGAAACAGCTAACTTGACAGCAAGAAAATTAAAAGACTCATTACTTGTTAGCACTAGTGATGAGCGGCATAGGCAATATTTTTTTGGCCGAATATTCACCATAAATTCTCAAACTCGAGAATTTATGATCTCCAGTCATTATTTACTTGATTGCGAAAATCGGCAATGTAATATATTCGCGATAAAAATTCGCGATTAGAATATTTGCGATCAACACTATTTGCGAATACGTATATATAACACTATATTCTAAATATTTGCAAATTCTCAAAGTGGCGATATTCGCGTTTAAAATTCGCAATTCGAATATTAGCGCTCAACACTAGTTAGCACCAAGTTTACAATTGTAGGCTTTGATATCATTGAAGGGGTTCTCCAGGCTACAGATATTGATAACCTATCCTCAGGGGAGGTCATCAGTGTTAGATTGGTAGGGATCTGATACCTGTGTCCTCACTGATTAGCTGTTTTGGGCTGCCATGGTACTGGAAACTATCCAATTATCCGAAGTATGCAGACTGCTGATAGGTCGGGATCCAAGGTATTGGACCAATCTATTATTGATGAGCTATCCTGAGGACAGGTCATCAGTATCTGTAGACTGGAAAACCCATTTAACTTAGGACATTTTATTTAGCATATATGACGGGGTGCTGCCAACATA